>NW_011494867.1:5351740-5373230 GCF_000754665.1 Bison bison bison
TCCGGGTCTGCTTAGCCCTCAGCCTCTTCAGGGGAGTAGGGAGAGAGGGATTGATGTGTCTGACTGCACAGATCGACTCTCACCCCCATCTTGTCCCTCCTCAGTTCTGGTGACTCTTTATCTCCCCTGGAGTTGTCTTTTTTTCCCCCCCTTTTTAACTTCCTCTTTTTCTCGGTGCTGTTTTCTTGAGTAAAATGCGAGGTTTCCACCAAGTAGTTCAAAGCTCCGTCATCGGTCACCAGCTCGTCCTATGCATGCATGTTGACGACCAGGGATGCTGCCTGTTATTTTGGTTCCCACCTGTCCTCACTTGTCCCACTCGGCCAACTTGCCGAGGGTTAAGGCTTGTGGCGCCAGGGTCTGTGTCTCCCCCCAGGCTGGCGGGTGGATGTATTAGTCCACTGAAGTTGACTTGGAGAAACAATCTGAAGTCACGCGGGAGCTCCCGGAAACAAAGCCATCACAGGCTCATTTGTGACTTTCATCATCTCATTCCTTCTTTTTTGTTTTAGCCAAATCGCCTGCTCCATGGGAAAGGCAGGGGTCCTCCTCATCCCCCTCTTTCATTCTTGTGCTGCCTGCTTCCCAGGTGTTTATAATCACATGTTTTTTATTGGGTTTCTGGGTCCGGTGGCGTGAGCCACACACCTCCCCCTCAGGGAGAAGAGGCTGCTGGACGACCTGTAAGGATGTTCCCCTCTCCTCCTCTGTCAGCTGGCATGCGATCTGCTCCCTGGGCAGTAATTTACCGCCTGTCATTCCAAGAGCCCCCAGGGAGCTGAGCGATCGCCTGCATTTCCTCACTTCAACTCAAGTTGGGTCTTGGAGCTGGCAGAGATGGGGGTCTCTTCCTGGGAAGACTCAGTCCTATTTCAGGGAGGCCCTGGATTTTGTCAACCTTGATAGGCGGTCACAGGAGGGGTTGTTATGACACACTGGGCCGCAAACGCTGTGCCGGCGTCATGATTTATCCCCGAAGATGCTTTCCTGGGGAGCATTCCACCAGCCCTTGGGCACTGACATGCTATGAATGTTTTCCTGTCTTCTGTTGTCCCCGAACGGAAAAACGCTTTGGAGCCTTTCAGTCTTCTCAAGATGTCTGTGTTTTCCTGGATCATCCCTCAATTTTCCATGCTTTGAGGGGAAAAAAAAAAATAAATGTTGCTCATGCACAGCACTCAGGGAATCCAGAAGTTGCTGCGAATCCTTCCAAGGTTTTGTAGCTGCCCAGATGTTTTCACCTGGAGCATCCTTGACTTGGCAAAAGCATCCCAATTCCTGGCCGTTGCTTACTGAGCAACTCCTAAATTCCCGAGACTTCTGCTTTGCAGCATTCCTTCAGAGATGTTACTATTCTAATCCCAGAGGTGGGAGAACTGAGGTACAGAAATTAAACCACTTTCTTAACGTGTGCACAGCCAGCAAGTGGGTTCTAATCAGGGTTTGTCTGATTCCAAGGTCCCACGTTATATTTTTATTCCTTTCTAGTGCTTACTTTTGCTCTACATCCACGCGTGCATGTGTTCATGCTAAGTCACTTCAGTTGTATCTGACTCTGTGCAACCCTATAGACCGTAACCTGCCAGGCTCCTCTGTCCATGGGATTATCTGGGCAAGAATACTGGAGTAGGTCACCTTGCCCTCCTCCAGGGGATCCTCCCCTCCCAGGGATGGAACCTGTGTCTCTTACATCTCCCGCAATGACAGACAGGTTCTTTACCACTAGCGCCACCTGGGAAGCCCTTGTTCAAAATACATTTATCCAGTTCTCTTTTACAAGTCCTTATTTTGTGCCAACTGTTCCGACAAGTGTTTATTTAGGGAGTAACCGTGGTTGCACCCAGGGGGAGGTTGTAAGGCTTCGTGAGGAAGAGGAGAAAGATGTATCCTCCAGTCAAGGCACCTTCAAGTGATCAAAGACAGAAAGGCAGAAAACAGATGACTAAGTGGCGCCAGTCCCCTAAATCTGATGGATAAGAGGTCATTGGACGCTCTGTGTTTTGCGGCTGGATGGTTATGGTATGCAGTGCCTTCCCTGGGTTTCTGCTGTGTTCTGGGTACAGACTTGGGGCCTTGGAGGGAGAACAGGGAATGGATCATGGGCCTCATAGCTAAGGAGGAAAAGCAAGACATTGGAGCCAGACAAACGTTCACTTCAAAATTCCAGTTTTTGCATTTTTCCAGCTGTGTGATCTTCAGCAAGTAATTTGATTTTTCTTGAAGTTCCTTCTCCCTTGCTTGTAAAATAGGGATGGTTATTTTCCTTTTAAGCAGCCTTGTGGATTCAAGAATTTCCCTGAGTGTCACCTGCACGGTAGGTCCTCAGTAAGCATCAGTTTCTTTGTTTTGTGTCCAGTGAGCAGTGACTTTCCCTGGAGTAAACCCACAGCAGATGGACAGGGAAGATGCCTCCAGGAAGAGGCTCGGCTCAGCTCACAGCCTGCTGGTTGGGTTTGGTATTTTCATCTACAGCAAGAGCTGGAAACACAAGGCTCCATGAGATGCTTCTCTGTATTTTCCCCATTTCCCAGCTGTCTTTCAAATCTTCTGACGAAGCTGACCATCACATCAGAAGGCCCTGAACGTTGGAGAAAGAAAGGCTCTACCAGCAGGGACTGAAGGTTCCTGTAACACCACCTACCCCACTGTGGTGTAATGAAATATCAGGGATGCTGTCTTCCCATTGCGGTTGAAGCTGCTCTTCAACTCCCCCGTGTCTGCCCCCGGGGAGGGGCAGAGGTGCGGTCACGTTTAGGAGGTTCTTTCTCCCTGCATCCTCTTCCCGCCTCATGCCCACTCTCTTCCCCATGAGCAGGAACTTCCTGTTTCTGATCATGCTTTCTTCCCCAGACTCCAGGCCCACCTTGACCCATCCAGTCATTCTTAGATGATGGCCTTACCTCCTGCTTTTCAAAAGGAGCTTCAGGTCATGTGACCCGACTTTCAGTGGCATGCCCAATTTCTGTCTTGGTATCTCTTCTCATCCTCTCGTTATTTTATCTTTTCCAAAACTGGCTCTCGCTCTCCCAAGCTTTGTGTGGTCACCGTGGCCCCTCTCGAGGACCATGCTGATCAGTCAGTTCCCTTTCCTCATGTGTGACATTCCTGCTTTTCTGATCCCATGTCTCCATCCATGCTCATCCCCAGTCGCCACCATTTGAAGGAGTCCTCGTTCAACCCATGGCCTTCTGGGTCAGTGGGTCTGTCACCTGCCCTTTGGGGTTTAGAGGGGCCAGAGCAGTCACCCCAGTACTCTGAAAATGGACCCAGTGGCTCGTGTATTTCTTCTCAAGGGGCGCTTGTCCTCAGAAACCTGAATTTTGGATACCCTTACTTCCAAAGCGTATTAGGAAGAATAATGTAGACATTGACATTAACCACAGGCTGGGTTGGTAATTTGCCTTTGCTGCTGCTAAGTCGCTTCAGTCGTGTCCAACTCTGAGCGACCCCATAGACGGTAGCCCACCAGGCACCCCAGTCCCTGGGGTTCTCCAGTCAAGAACACTGGAGTGGGTTGCCATTTCCTTCTCCAATGCATGAAAGTGAAAAGTGAAAGTGAAGTTGCACAGTCATGTCCAACTCGTTGCAACCCCATGGACTGCAGCCCACCAGGCTCCTCCGTTCATGGGATTTTCCAGGCAAGAGTACTGGAGTTGGGGTGCCATTGCCTTCTCCAATTTGCCTCTAGGTTGTCTAATTAGCTATCCATCCACGCCATGCCTGGTCCACAAAACTTGGAGGTGGCTTAGGGCAGGGGTCAGCAAACTGTTTCTGTGAAGAGCCAGATAGTAAATATATGCTTCAGGCCTGGCAGGCCATGTGGTCATTGTTGAAACTGCTCAGCTCTGTCCTGGTAGTACAAAAGAAGAGCCATGTGTAAATCAGTAGGTCAGATTGTATTCCAATAAAACTTTATTCATAGACACTAAAATTTGAATTTCGTGGGTGGTGGGGTTATGTTCTTCTTTTGATTTTTGTTTACTTACTCAGACAGTAAAGAACCCACCTACAGTGCAGGAGACCCAGGTTTGATTCCTGGGTGGGGAAGATCCCCTGGAGGACAGCATGGCAACCCACTCCAGTATTCTTGCCTGGAGAATGCCCATGGACAGAGGAGCCTGGGGGCTACAGGCCGTGGGGTCACAAAGAGTCGGACACCACTGAGCAACTTTCACTTTCCTCCTATTTGCTTAGCAAAATATTTTGCAGTTCATTTCAGTCACTCAGTCGTGCCCAACTCTTTGCGACCCCATGGATTGCAGCAGGCCGGACCTCCCTGTCCATCACCAACTCCCGGAGTTCACTCAGACTCACGTCCATCGAGTCAGTGATGCCATCCAGCCATCTCATCCTCTGTCATCCCCTTTTCTTCCTGCCCCCAATCCCTCCCAGCATCAGAGTCTTTTCCAATGAGTCAACTCTTTGCATAAGGTGGCCAAAGTACTGGAGTTTCAGCTCTAGCATCATTCCTTCCAAAGAACACCCAGGGCTGATCTCCTTTAGAATGGACTGGTTCGATCTCCTTGCAGTCCAAGGCATTCTCAAGAGTCTTCTCCAACACCACAGTTCAAAAGCATCAATTCTTCAGCAACTGTCACATCCATACATGACCACTGGAAAAACCATAGCACTGACTAGCGGACCTTTTTTAGACTATCATAAATAGACTGGTGATCTGGATCTGGCCTGTGGGTCATCATTTGCTAAAAAGTAGTCTAGAGATAGAAAAGATGTCATAAAATATTTGTAAAAATAAAAACCAGGTAAAATGTACTAAAATTCATATATAGGCTGTGGTATGCAGAAACATTGCCTTTGGACTAAAGAGCTGGCTCCGAGTTTTCTGGTTCTGTCCTATGCGTGCACGCTCAGTTGCATCAAACTCTTTGTGACCCTATGGACTGTGTAGCCCGTCAGGCTCATCTGTGCATGGAATTTTCCAGGCAAGAATACTGGAGAGGGTTGCTGTTTACTTTTCCAGGAGAATCTTCCCGACCCAGGGATCGAACCTGCATCTCTGGTGTCTTCCGCATTGACAGGCGAGTTCTTTACCAGATGAGCCACTGGAGAAGCCTGAGTTTCCTGGTAGTCAAAGCGAAAGGGGAAACAAAACTCAGTCATGTATTTACCTGCCATTCGGGCAAAAAGGTCTCAATTCCTCGTGAGAGGCAGAGAATCTTCTAGATTAAACATGATAAAGAACTTTGATTTCATTGTCCATCATTGAGCTCTCACCTGCTTTGTCCTCCCCAAGGCTAACCTCAGAATGTTTGCTCCACTATGTAAAACCAACAATCAACCATTTTCTGGTCGTTGTAATGGCATAAATTGCATCTGACGGTTGTTAATTAAATACCTAGTCATGCTCTGGCACCAAAGCTGAATAGTGCTCCGTAAACATTATGATTTGTCAGTAATCAATGTGATTTGTATAATTTGTGAGTGATCAGATACTTGATCCAAAAGCAGATTATTGACTTCCATGCCTATCTTGGGAGAAATTGCCACTTGGTCTGTGTCTACACAGACCCACGAGGAGAAGGGATTTGACAATGGTCTGATTAATTGAATCAGTGGTTCGGGGGAGTGGGCTGTCCGTATTGATCCAATTAAATAGATAATTGTCAGAATCGAGGTCATGTCTATAAGCCGCCACCACTTCAAAGCCAAAGAGATTGTTTCAAATATATGACGCTCACCCAGTCAACGCGGGCTGCCTCCTCCACATGAAATCAACCAGAAAGTGATTGATTCTGGAGAGCTATAAACTGGGGTCGTTCCTATTTTCAGCAACCAGTTATGTGCTAAATACAGTGCTTTGAATTTTTATTTTTTTTTCCCCATAGACCCAAGGGCGGTATGATTCATTATGCAAATAAGGGGAATGGAAATATCCAAATCAAAAGTTGGAATGACACAAGACTCAAAATAGTCCCTTTGGGGCTGGGGGGAAGCAGAAAAGAAGGCAAGCTGATATTCTGCATTTCTGTGAGTTAGGGAGCAGCCCCATGTATGTGGGATAAGCAAGGGACTGTGCTCTGTAAAGTGCAACTGTTCTGCAGATACCCCGAGGGGCAGACTCCAGCTCTCAGTTAGCAGTCAAGTGGAAAGACAAAAGGTAGAAGGCTTGAGTTTAATTTCTGCCATAGACTTAAAACCGAGGCCCGCTACTAACTAGGTGATGGTTTCAGGCAAGTCAGGCAACCTCTCTGATCCACAGTGTTCTCATATATCTAACAAGGGTGTGTACACTTAATTCATAGGGTGATTCTGTACTTACTCATATATCTAATAAGGGTGGTGGTGTTCAGTCACTCAGTCATGTCCAACTCTTTGCGACCCCATGGACTGCAGCACGCCAGGCTTCCTTGTCCTTCACCATCTCCCAGAGTTTGCTCAAACCCATGTCCATTGAGTCGGTGATGCCATCCAACCATCTCACCCTCTGTCGTCCCCTTCTCCTCCTGCCTCAGTCTTTCCCAGCATCAGGGTCTTTTCCAGTGGATAATTCTGGCCACACCAGGCATACAGTCAATGTCGGTTAGCTTCCCAGTTCTCTACTGACCCCACAGAGGAGAGGAACTAGCCACTGAGATTTCTCGTCTGAGACGTGGCAAAAGGCCTGCCTTTCTTGTCTCATCTGCACTGTGTATTCACAGCTGGTATTCACAAGACAGCTGATGAACGCCTGTCCCTTCTTCCTGCACCACTCAGAGCAAGAACTTAATCTCTTTGTGCTTCGGTCTTTTCATCTGTAAAGTAGGGATGATAATGTTACCCACCAGGCTTCCCTGGGGGCCTCTGTGGTTAAAGAACCCAGCTGCCAATACAGGAGATGCAGGTTTGATCCCTGGGTCAGGAAGATCCCCTGGAGAAGAAAATAGCGGCCCACTCCAGTATTCTTGTCTGGGAAATCCCATGGACAAAAGGAGCCTGGCAGGCTGAAGTCCTTGGGGTTGCAAAAGAGCTGAATTCAACTTAGGGACTGAACAACAAATGTTACCCACCACCAGGTAGTAAGGAAGATTAAATGCATCAGTAATACAAGTACAGCTTTAAAAGACAGGCCAGGCACGGTAGAAAGTCATCTACCAACGTTAGCTATGATGATCATCCTTTTCATTAGTAAATCATCGTTCCAGTTTGCTGGGTAGGAAAAGGGGAGATGAGCAGAGGGACATTCCATACAAATGAGGTTAATAAGATCAAGACACTAAAGAGGAGAAAGCGCTGTGAATCGTGTGAAGCTTCATGCAGGTGTAAGGGAAGGGCGTTGCATCTTCCCCCTGCATCCCGTGGATTCTTCTTTGTGCCCGCCATTTTGGAATCTCTGAAAATAGGTGGCCACTTTGAGCTCCAAAGTGTTTCCTTCTGCCACAAAAGTATAAAAAGCAGGCTGCCTGCTGCTTATACATGCTTTTTAAGTGAAAGACTATGTTAATGAGCTTAGCTTGACAGGGAGCTAAGGGGATTCTTGACATTGAATGGTGGGTAACTAAATAGGTCACCCCAAGTTGTTTAGGATGGATAGAAGACCGAAGGGATACAGAAGCTTCAGAAATCTGTTCTCAGGGAAGGCAGAGTGTGGTTTTTTTTGTTTGCTTGTTTGTTTTTGGTCCCGCTCAAAGTTACATCTCTAATGCTAGTCCAGTGCTTAGCATGTAGAAAGCTTTTATTATATACAGGCAGACCTCATTTTATTGTGCTTGGTTTTCTTGCGCTTGGCAGATATTGAATTTATTTTTACAAATTGAGGGTTTGTAGCAACCATGCATTGTCAGATGATGGTTAGCATTTTTTAGCAATGAAGTATTTTTTAATTAATGTAGGTACATTGTCTTTTTAGATATAGTGCTATTGCGTACTTAATAGACTACCGTTGCTCAGTTGGTAAAGAAATTGCCTGCAATGCAGGAGACCCCAATTCTATACCTGGGTCAGGAAGATCCACTGAAAAAGGGATAGGCTACCCACTCCAGTATTCTTGGGCTTCCCTGGTGGCTCAGCTGGTAAAGAATCCACCTGCAATGCGGGAGACCTGTGTTCCCTCCCTCGGTTGGGAAGATCCCCTGGAGAAGGGAAAGGCTACCTACTCCGTTATTCTGGTTTAGAGGATTCCATGGACTATATAGTCCATGGAGTTGCAAAGAGTCGGACATGACTGAGTGACTTTCACTATAGTGTAAACATAATTTTTTATGTGTACTGGGAAACCAAAAAAACATGGTGTGATTTGCACAGTTGTGACATTTACTTGACTGCAGTGGTCTAGAACCAAACCTGCATTATCTCAATTATGCCTATATTTGGTGAATGAATGAATGAAAAAATGAGTGAGTGAATGATACATCTGTAAAGACAATAAAAAACTATCCTCCAGATCTGTGTAGAGCAAAACAGTTTTTTAGGCACATTGCTTCCCTTTGACCAACATCTTTGGAGTACTCAAGCGCCAGCCACATGGCACCAAGGCAATGGACACAGGGTGGACGCTGAGGGAGACTGCTCCCTGCGCTGGAGCTCACCCTTCCTTCAGGGGTCTTTGCCTGCCTTGTGCCACAATCCTTTTGAGCATCTACTGGAACATGCAGACCCCCTTTCAGAATGGTATTTTTAAATGCATACAACAATCGCACAGGATCACAAAGGGAACCAATTGCATTGAAATGTGATCATCCACGTATTAGAATGTAAGCTCTGATAATAAATGTTCTAACTAGCCCATTAAATAGCATGGCTATTGAATAGTGTCCATGAACTATTGATTAGCACAGTAATGATAGAAAAGAATATTTTGAGATAGCCACTATACCTCCCAGGTCATTCGAAAACAGCAAGATTTCTGTCACAATGAACTCACAGATGCTTCAGATTTTATAGCAGTTTGCTGCTTAAATGAAGGAAATGAAAGTTTCCATTAAGACTTGGTGAAAACGAAGGTGTGATAGTCTGACTGACCCAAGACACCCTCGAGGTCTAGAATTGTACCCGCATGTGCTCAGGTTAAGGGCCCTGCTCTAGTCTGTGTCTGTTCATGATAATAAAGTGGCGGGAATGGAATCGGAAATGAATGTCAGCAAGAGGGCCACCAGGAGGCTTCCTGGAGTCAGAATCAGCGGGGGACAACCCAGACCCACATCACAGAGGTTCTCCTAGAGCAGACCCATCTGTGCACCTGAAACTCTCCCTGCAGAGACACGTGGTAAGTGCTTGATAAGCGGCAGCGATGGTTAGGGGCCAGCTTTGACATAGCAATAGGAGCGAGACAGGCAAAGACAAAGAGAGCTGGGGTGGCAGGTACCCTGCAGGCAGAGGGAACTCTGAGCGCAAAAACCGGGGAGCCCCAAGCTCTCTGCTTTTGCTGAAAAATGAAGCTGGAGAGGAGAGACGGGGGATGGAGCTTTAGGCTGGCATCAGCCCCTGGTGGGCTCGCGGGGCATCAGCCCCTGGTGGGCTCACGTGCCCAGTGCCTGGGGCACTCAGGCAACTCAGGGGAAGGTTGCGCCTGTATGAAGGACGGACGAAGTGGGGAGAGAACCTCCTGGCAGTCCGCCCCACAGCGCCCCGGTCCGTATCCAGCCTATCGGCTTCTCCGTAATTCCTTGGACGTGCCCCAGTAGCTAGTAAATAAAGCTGTCTACTTTAAATTTCGTCCCAGCGCCCTTTTACAGCCTCTCCTCCTAGGAGCCGAGTCCCATTATATTCCGAAAGCATATGTTCCCGACGATTGTTCATTCTCTTTCCAATAATATCCTTGCAGGACAAAGAGGGATGGCGAAGGGAAACATACTTTCAGGATGTCAGTCCCAGTTTTAATTACAAGTGTTCGTGGCTGTGGCATTCATGTAATTGGGGGGCTGATTTACGCCAAATAATAAGCACTGATGTGAGGGGCTGGAGCCCAAGGCGGGCGGGGAGGCCGAACAGAGGCAGCGGCTCCCCGCTCCCCCACCCCAAGCCCAGAACCAGGGCGGCATTTGTCAGGGGCATTCTCAGAAGCATCCAGGGGTCTGCTGGAGAACACAAGCAGAGGGAGCATTCTGGAGGTGGAGGCCCTGCTCTCTGCACCCTCTAGCTTTGTGACCTTCCTGCAAAATATCTTCCTTCTCTGCGTGTCAATTTCCTCATCTGGAAAAGGCACCTGATAATAAGTCCTATGGCGTGGGGTTTCTGGAGGATCCGGGAAGATAGTGTAGACAGTTTAGTACCGGGCCCAGGATATAGCAAGCGCTCAGTGCCGTTGTAACAATAACGCATACAGTGACCACAATGATCACAGCCACCACAGTCAGGTTCGACTACACACTCGGTTTAAGGCGAAGGAACGTGACTGTGACCCAGGGGCTTTTCATTAGATATATGGCACGCACTTGACCTAATGGAAAGCTTGAAAGCAATTGGATGGGAACACAGCCGTCCATCTTCTCGAAGTCTCCCGAGCAGTGTAATGCAAGAATTACTGTTCGCTCTTTGCATTTATGCATTGCATTTCTCTGCTGGATTCAGAATGCTTTATAGAGCCCTTATCCACTCCTCAACTCATCTTGGTATAAACTCTGGGAGAGAGGAGGCACATTCATGATTTCCTCTCATAGTTTTTTCAGGGGTGCCCTGGAGTTACAGGGGCCAAAAGAATGGGGGAACTGAGAGTGGGATGCTCACCCCAAAGTGCTCGGTTTGCTTCCAGCTCGACTGACAGCCAGAACACTGGGTTCTTAGAGCAGAGCCTCCTGCTAAGTTTGAAAAAAACAAAAAACAATGACCATCTGGCACAGGCCGAAAG
This sequence comes from Bison bison bison, assembly GCF_000754665.1. NCBI lineage: Eukaryota > Metazoa > Chordata > Mammalia > Artiodactyla > Bovidae > Bison > Bison bison. Next base: position 5,362,524 of record NW_011494867.1, read on the forward strand.
GTATGTATTCAAAACGGACGACACATACAGGTGGACCTCAAAAACATGATGCCAAGTGTAAGAAACCAGACGCAGAAGGGAGATCGCTACACGGTTTCCTGAACCCCTTGAAGGAATGTCCCATGTGAACACATAGCCTTTAGCGTTGACGTTAGGGAGAGAAACAGACCTCGTCCTTATGCTGGTGTCCTCAAACGCTGGAATACAGAGTGTTTACCGTGTCCTCAGAAAATAAGTACAGTAAAACTCGCATTTGAGGATGACCTGCCAAAGACTCTGTTGTCCTAGAAACGAATTTTAAATGGTGTGTTTGGACAAACAGCCCAGCCAAGGGATCTTGGGACAGCAATAAGATAAAAGACAATAATAGATGGATGAAGAAGCAAGCCCAAATCAAGAGGCCCTAGGCTGGGAGTGTAGATGCCTACAACCAGAGCTTAGCCCCACCCCGTCACAGCTGGACCAGCTCAGTTCCGCATCTTCGAGTTTCCCTGCAAGAGCTAGACACTTCTTACATTCTCAGCTGCAGGATGGAAAAAAAGATGCGTATTAGCCCCTGAGAACAAAGGATCCGGTCTACATGCCTCTTAATTTCCTCGTACACCCCAAATGTCCAGCAGCACCATTGTTAAGACAGCTCTGAACTCTTTAGAGGTGCTTAAGTGCGAAGCATCTGAAGCTGTACTATTTTAGAATCTTGAGCAAGTGGGACAGGGTGCTCTCTACATTTAGCGCAAAATGAAGCCTCTTAAACAACTCTTTTCTTTCTGTTGTTGATTGTTTTCCACAAAGTTAGGGCGATAGACTTTTATATGGAACTGGCATTTCTAACTTTCGTGAGATTGCTTGTCCTTTCAACTTTAGGCATTGATAGACTTAATTATGCTTTTCAACAAGATTTTGCATATTTAATATTTCCTTTTAGAGCTTCCAGGATTCTCAATTATTAATTCCACTGCGGATTTACTAGTCTTTTGACTCTCCCTTTAGCATAAAGATTGTAGATTCATTCAAATATTGTTTGTTGTCTTTAAATTTCAACCATGTTTTAAATTTTAAAAAAGAAGTAAAAATGCACACAATCATTTTGTTGGTGTTCTAGGGCCATCACCCTGTATTTATTATAATTTCTCCATAATCCTGATCGTGGATAGCAACTGTTATAAACCAGGATAAGCTCTAATTTACCCCATAACACAACTGGACAGTTGTCTGTGACATTGTATGACCGAAAAGTAGCATCTGCTCCCAAAGATGCTATTTATAAAAGTAAACTATTACAAATGGAGTTTAGTGTTAACCAGAACTTTATGAATAAGTGATGAAGTCTAATTTTCCGTTATGATAGCCATTGTTTAAAAATGCATGTCTGCCAGAGCACTGTAATGATCTCATATTACTTAGGAAAACTTTTATGATTTCCCCCCCCCTTTTTATTTTATTTTTTTCATAATTACCTCAGTACTTCTTCATTAAGGCTTCTCTCCTCCAGTTCATCTGTGGACCTTCCTAAAAGCCAGCTGGCAAGTGGAATGTTTGCATGTTTCTGAATTGCCCCCCAAGACTCCCCAGCATCTCAAAGACTTTTCACATGGCTTCTTCCCCAAAGCATCCATCAGGCTGCCCTGTGATGTCTGCGGGCAGTCCCAGCTAATGGGATGGCTTAAGGTCCCTGCACAAACTCTGCCACAGAAGAGCTGACCAGGGAGTTGAGTGTGGTCGTGGGCAACGCGACCGAGCGGCTCACAGAGGAGAGCTGTCTCCATACCTGTCTGCTGTAGGTGTGTCTCCTCCAAAGATGACATCACCCATCCAGGTACAGCATGGTCCTTAAACCTTGGACCAGCATCCTTTGTGGTCTGGACATCTGTTATCCGGTACGGTGGCAGCTGGCTATAAGGGCAGATCCCAGTCTCTGAAGCGCCTAGCAGGACAGTGCGTTAACACCAGCGTTTCTTTAACGTGTGCAGGGCCACTTGCAAGTTACACAGAGCTTTTGTCCTCTCTTCTTCGGGGGTTCTTTTAGGGCTTGGAGGAGCTTCCCCCCCTGGATTTGCCATCTCTGAAAGACCCACGTGTGGGTTTGGAGTGGAGGCAGGTGTCAGTCTCCCGGGGGGACGGTGTTTGGTTCTGCCCCGCTCACCGTGTGGCTGCTCTCCTTGGGCACAGTGAGGCAAAACAAACCAAAACGTTGCAGACCGGGGCAGAGAAAGCTTTATCGAAGGGCCGTGCAAAGAGATGGGTGGCTCATGCCACCCTGAACTCTTCGGAAGTTCTCAGCAAAGCACTGTTTTAAAAAGATAATTTTATTTATTTATTTATTTATTTATTTATTTATTTATTTATTTATTTTTGCCTGTGATGGGTTTCCGTTGCTACGCGGGCCTTTTCTCTAGTTGCGGCAACCAGAGGCTTCTCTTCGTTGAGATTCATGGGCTTCTCGTGTCAGCGGCCTCTCTTGTTGCAGAGAATGGACTCTAGGGCACGCAGGCTTCAGTAGCCGCAGCACATGGGCTCAACAGTTGCCGCTCCCGGGCTCTGGAGCACAGGCTCAGTAGTTGTGACAGTCGGGCTTAGTGGCTCCATGGCCTCTTCCTAGACTAGGGATTGAACCTGCGTCTCCTGCATTGGCAGGCAGATTCTTTACCACTGAGCCACCAGCTGCTGCTGCTGCTGCTGCTGCTAAGTCACTTCAGTCGTGTCTAACTCTGTGTGACCCCATAAACACCAGCCCACCAGGCTCCGCCATCCCTGGGATTCTCCAGACAAAAAACACTGGAGTGGGTTGCCATTTCCTTCTCCAATGCATGAAAGTGAAAAGTGAAAGTGAAGTCACTCAGTCGTGTCTGACTCTGTGCAACCCCATAGATGGCAGCCCACCAGGCTCTCCCATCCTTGGGATTTTGCAGGCAAGAGTACTGGAGTGGGGTGCCATTGCCTTCTCCACTGAGCCACCAGGGAAGCCTGCAAAGCACTTTCAAAGGCAAGATGAGGGAGGGGTATGGTTAGTTGTTGCAAACTTCTTGGTGTCAGAATCCTTTGTTCTTGCAGCTGCCCTCCTAGGTCAGGTCACTTGTAAACCTCCCAACAAGGCAGTTGTTATTCTCTGTTATTCTCTGTTCTGTAGCTTTTTATCTCCATATGAATGGACGCTTAAAGGCAAGAGCCCCAAGAATAGGCTGTCCTGCATATTTCAGGCTCTACGCAGCGTTCTTTTACAAAAGGCGCTGGGCCAGCATGACTAAGCACAGGCCACAGAGCTCAAAGATTAAAGGAAAAAAGAACAGATCTAATATGGAGTCAGATTTGCTCTTCTCTGTTACACTGGTACAGTCCATTACGGACCCTAGACCCTTCTGCTCTGGGCCTTCTGGAGTCGGTCCACCTGTTAAAGGTATTAGACATGTTCAAGAGGGCTGAAGAAAGGGACTCTTCATTTCTGTGGGGTCCACGTTCCTTCCAGTGATTCTCAAGACTTGGAGATGCATCAGCCAGCAAAGTCCAGAGAGAAGGAAAAGCTACTGACACTTCAAATTTGAGTCCTAAACTCAATTTAACTGGACTCAAATGAGATTTTTGACTTTTTGTTTTTTTGGTTTGGTTTTTCATTGTAATATAAATAGAACATAAAATTTACCGTCTTAACCATCTTAAGTACACAGTTCATTGGCATAAAGTACATTTACACTGCGGTACCCCATCACTACCATCCATCTCCAGAACAGGATTTTTCATCTTCCCCAACTGACACTCTGTATCCTTTGTAAACACTCGCTCCCCAAACCCCCTCCCCCAGCCCCTGGCAACCAGCATTCTACTTTATGTTGCTATGAATTTGAGTATTCTAGTGCCTCTTGTCAGTGGAATTATGAAGTAGCTGTCCTTTCCTGAATGGCTTATTTCAGTCAGTTTCATGCCATTAAGGTTTATCTGGTTTTCAAACCAGAGCCTCGAGCGTCCCTGGTGGCTCAGTGGTCAAGAATCCATCTGCCGATGCAGGAGATGCGGGTTCGATCCCTGGGTTGGGAAGCTCCCCTGGAGAAGGAAATGGTAACCCACTCCAGTATTCTTGCTGGGAAATCCCATGGGCAGAGGAGCCTAGTGGGCTGCAGTCCACGGGGTCGCAAAAGAATCAGACACATCTTCGCGTCTAAACAACAGTAACAACAAACCAGAGCGTCCAGGCTGAGAACTGTCTGTCCAACCATCAGGCAGGTGTGTCTGGTTCATTTCGCAGGAACGTGTGCGTTGGCGGGCCTGGCCGAGACGACCGTGCCGGAGAGCCTGAGTCAGTCCCCGAGAAGGCAGGCCCAGCGGGAAGACCCAGCTGCCTCTTGTCACTGCACTGTGCCATGTGGTCTGCGAGGCTGGCCGCGATGGGGATGGACCCGAGTGGAGTGTCTTTTATGATGCACTCTTGCCCTCCTTTGTATTGATCATCTTTCTCTCCCATCTATAGTATTTCCCACATACCACACTAAAGGGATGTTTTAAGCATCAGTGCTAAAAAGTGTCATGCCCAATGTAAAAATATTTCCCTGCCTCAGAAAAAGACAGTCTCTTTAAATGGAAAACCCCATTATTAGTAATAGCAATAATTTTTCTGACATCCACTTGGGCCTTCTATATGTTTTGATAGGATTCAGTAAAGAAATGAAGTCGTATGCAAACTTTCAAGAATGCAAAAGGCATGTCCTCCGAGGTGCACACGGCCCCCTGGTTTCTCTCGAGCTGCCCCATGTTCTTCAGGCTCTTCTCAGACATGTGGCGCTCCCTTTAATACTCTGTCCCGACTTCACTGAATGATCATTAAGACTGGCTTCCCCAGTACTCTGGGCTTTATTCCCAGATATTTATTCTGTTGTGGGCTGATTATCTTTTCCTGGATTTTCCCAAAGGTGTTTATCTTTTCAATATCAAGCGTAGCAAATGATTATGTGTCATTTCCTTTAAAAAAAAAAAAAAGGAAATTTAATTACTGAAAAATAAAACTACTTCCCTGTCAGAGCATACCAATGGCACTCAAAGCCTTTATTGGAACACCACCAGTTATAAGAAGGAACTATTCATTCTGTTACTAAACACACCTTCCATTTTCCTGGGCAGTCTCTTATAAGCATGGTCTTTTAAGTGATTGTTGTAAAGATAAAAAATACTGGAACCATAGCATTAAATATATTTTGTAAATGAGCCACTAGTGGGATTATTGAAAGATAGTAAAGATGATGGTAATCAGTTGGAAAATCATTGTTGATTACTTAAGTTTACAGTTTCTATGTTAAACATTTACACTAATATTCAGGAAAATAAAAACAGTAGACTTTTTTGGGGGGGGAAAAAACAAGTATGATCCTGTTATCCCAACACTAGTGTTTTCAGTTTTGCATACACAATGTGAATTTCCCTCTTGATGATGCTAGCTGGAGGCCACAATAAGTCTTCAAAACCAGAAAGTTAGCTTCGTAGAATCATTGGCCCTGGCTATACAGCTAAAACCCCCATTTCTTATCCCTTCCTCTGGTTTTCCGTGGTGGGAAAATCCAGGAGACTTCTAGGCTGTCTAGAGTATGCAATCAAGATCAAAAGGCTGGTCCCAGGGGCTTCCCTGGTGTCCAGTGGTTAAGACTCCACGCTTCCAGTGCAGAAGGTGTGGTTCCATCCTGGGCGGGGAACTAAGATCCCACGCGCCATGCATCAAGGCCAGGGAAAAAAATACTCACACGCAAAAGACAAGAATGGCTGACCCCACTGGAAGATGACAGAGAGAGATACACAGAGGCGCAGGGCTGGGAACTGGCCTCTTGGTTTGCGATTTATCCCCAGGTGGAGGGTGTGTGCCAGACTGCTCCTGAAACCTGTTATGACTGGGAGTTCCCTAGCTGTGACAGGAAGTCACACCTTCTTAAAGGCAGTTCCTCTGCTGTCCCGGGAGCCTAGAAGGGCCTGCATATGTAACCACCAGTGTCCCTTGACTTTTTGCTTGCAGAAGTTAACAATTAAGATCTGTATTCTGCTGATTCCTGAGCACGCCCAAACAAGCACAAAAGGTCTACTTTTCACTTTTGAGGTTGCTCTGTGCTCCTTTTTCTGTTTTCCCGCTCTCTCTAGCTCTCCTTGACCAGCTCTCGTTCACTGCCCCCACCCCTCCATAAGGTCCCTTGAGTTGAGAAACTGAATATCTCCTTGGCTTAAGGCTGTCCCTCCTCAAGGGGTTTTTCAAACACCATGCCCGCTGCAGCTGTCCCCCAGCATGGGTGAGCACGCCACTGGGCCCATTCTTTACTTAGATTCCCACCAGATAGTGGTGATTTTTTTTTTTTTTTTGCTGAAAAGTCCAAAAATCATCCCCCTTCCTACATTATTCAGACAGTGCCCTTCATGTTCAGCTTTGCAATTTCAGTTCCAGTCTTGTCCCATAGAATTATTGCCAATTGATCTCCGTATAAATGTCTGAGTTTTCTGCATTATTAATGATGTGCCAGGCTTCTGACGAGTCTTCCTTTGGTGCAGCTTGCTCTGAGCGATGGCTCGGGGAGTGCCAGAGTCAGAGCCTCCCTCTGCCTGAATGATTGGAGGCTTTGGTTTAAGGTGGGGGGAAAGGTACAATGATACTCCTTGATATTTCCATGCAGGAAAGGCTTCCCAACCCCACTGTGTTGGCAGTGGCTCTGTGGACCTCTGTTTTGAGAAGAGCTGTGAGATTCTATCGGTACTCGATTGAAAGAGTCCTGAGATTGATTAGCAATGTCTGCAGTGGGTGGCGGACGAGGCAGAGTGGGCATGCCAACTGCCTGTCTGCCACAGGCTCAGCGTTTATCCTATCTCAGAAGAGCTGACCTTGAAGATGCAAGTGTCAGGTGATTTTAGACACAAGAAGAGAGGTTCGGGTTCAGTGGAGATGCCAAAGGAATTGTTCCACACGGGCAGTGAGTGGTTGTCAAGTCACCTTTTCTCAATTCATTATCTCAGCTCCGTTCAGCCACGCAAAAGGAATATGAGTGTGGAGGTTTGTGCATCGCGGCTCGCGCGTTAGCTGTGTTTCTAGTTCCTGCTTCTCTGGCACCCTGTTGAGAATGCAGGGCTCCCTTTTGAGACTCAGGGCAGGGCCTGGGGCTTTGCTGGAGTGATTTTTAGCTTGATTGCATCCCTCCGGGAGCAGAGAGGAGCCTGGAAAGCCAGGGCCGTCAGAAAAGCGCAAGCCAGAGCAGCCCTGCTCCGGCGTTTTCACTTGTTTCTCTGCTCCCAGCTCCAGGGAGACACCTTTCTTTACTCTCTCTTGCCTGGCAGTGCCCGGGCATGGGTGACACTCAACTGGTTTCTTCTCACAAGGCCACTCTGGAGAAGAAGGTGCACCTTTCCAGGGCCAGGAGACTGGAGGAGGAGAGGAATTCTTACTGAAGGCACTGAATGCGGGGGCCTGGGCTGGGCTTCCTTACGCCAAGGCTGATAAACCTACAGAATGGGTGATGGTCTAAGACACCGGGGCCCAGCGGTTGTCACCTGCCTGAGGTCACACTGCTAGTGACGGGCAGAGACCAAATCCACAGCTGCCTGTTGACAAGATCCCTGCAGTGGGAACCACGCCCCGCCACCTCCCAGCTGCTAAAGAGGGGTGGACACTGTGCCAAATCCTCCCAGCCACCCACAGCCTTGTTTTCTAGCTCGAGCTTGTTCCGTAGGCTCCACTGGGATGGTCAGAGAGGTTGGCTCCATTGGCGTTTCTGGGCGGGTTGAGTTGCTTTATCCCCTACAAGGTCATTTTTATCCCCAAGGCCAGTAGCTCTTTCCACCGGAGATTAGGATTCTGCCTGGCTTTTGAGTGCCCGCCCCCCGCTCCCCAGTAGCTGACTGTGCCAGCGGAAGTGCCAGCTGCAGCTAGAAGGACAGGCTCTCCATCCGAGAAAAACAGGAGCATCCGCATTTCTTTTCTAGAAGGGATCCTCCCCTACAGAATGAGAAAAGAGCTCATTGACCTGTGAAGGCAACCAGGCTGCAGTATCTGCCAGTTCTCCCACCCAGGATGTTTCTTTTCCTTTTCTTTAGCATTTTCTTCACTTCCCTCCTCAATAATAAATTCAGATTAGCGATTGGAAGAGAGCAACATGCAGTTCAAAGAACCTGGCCCCACGGGAGCCAGGGGACATGGTAAGAAGCCAGGTACACTTTTTTCTTTGTTTTTCAGCTAGCACCCTGTTGGCATTTTATAAATATCTGTCTTTACTCATATCTGTGTGGTTATTTTCATAGAGATGCAATTGATTGTCTCCTTAAGATAAAGTTAAGAAAGGGGCATTTCAAAGTGTAGATGCTCATTATTATGAAAAAAGGAGAGAAAATGCTGTTGACATAACATTAGCTGGAAAATTAAGGAAGGGAAACCTTACGATTCTAATTATGGGAAGATTTCTAAAATATATATAACACATCCTGGACATGCGCAGGGAAGAAAACAGACTAGAAGGAAATTTCCTGAGCTATTACTAGTCTCTCGTTAGCATAATTATGATTTTTTTTTTATAATATCTTATCTTGTCCGAGTCTTCCAAAGTATTGCTAACTCTTGAGTGAGAAAAATAAGTTTTAAAAAGAGGTAACCCATGCAGAGAAGATAATTTATAAACATGCACTTCATAACCACAAAATTTTATTGAGTTATTTCTAGTATGATTTTTTTTCAAAGTTATTGCCTACACAGAGGGCTGTTTCATGACTTATCATTAATATGACTTGGTGTTTAGCCTCTGTGTTGGAGTTCTTAAATTTAACTGAACTAGATGTGTTGCATTAAAAGGAAAATGAAGAGAATGAAAATCCTGGTTGCTCTGGTGTAATTGGGGAGTTCTTTTTCCAGATGCAGTTTGGCCCAAGGGTTGCAGGGTTCACACCTGGCTTTGCAGGAATTGCTTTGTCTTTGTGGACAAGCCAGCGCCTCCCAGACTCTTCAGATCTCCTCATCTCTTGGCAGCAGAAGCCAGTTCACTTCATGAGAAAGGGAGTTCCATGGAGGATCTCCTGACAGGAGGCGTTAAAGGCACCTGCTGTCTCCATGGGGCAGCCATGCCCAGGGATGGAGAGGTGGCCTCCTCCTGCTGTGGTCCCATAGTCAGGGTCGGTGTGGCCTCAGGTGAGGTCCTCTTGCTCACAGCTGTGTCCGTGGTCAGGTGTCTTGATTCCCGGTGCCCCATTCTGGCGCTGTCCTCTGACTCAGCATGTTGCAGAGCACCCTCGTCCCGTGAGCAGTCTTCCTGGGGATGCCTGGCAGGACGGGTGACACCTATTTATTTATTTATTTGGCTGCATCGGGGCTTAGTTGCGGCACGCAGGATCTTCGCTCTGTTGGGGCGTGTGAAATCTAGTTCCCTGACCAGGGATCTAACCCAGGCCCCCTGCCTTGGGAGCATGGAGTCTTAGCCACTGGACCACCAAGAATGTCCCAGGTGACACTTAATTAGAGCCAGGGGGGCCGGGAGTCCTACTTTCAGTGACTCTGACCTCAGATTCCTCACTTGTTCTCTGGACTTTGTCTGTGATGGCCTCTCTGCCTGAAACACCCTTCCATCTGTCATTTGTCTCACATCTACAGTCCTTCCAAGCTTCACTCGGGTGTTGCGTCTTCCAGGAAGCCCCACCTGATAGACAGGTAAGCTGTGCTCCACACACTACCCTTGGTTGCACTGGGGATTCCTTTCTGATTACCAGAAGTAACGTAGCCAGTGGTTGCCCTGCTGGTTGGCCTGGGGAAGGGACCAAGCTGCACCCAAGGATGGAGCATAGGACAAAGGTGTGGATCCAGACACCCATCGGTACCAGCAGATACTCAGTTAAGTGTGGTTCGCCTTTCTGAGCCTCTGTCTTTTGTTGGTAACAGAACCATGGCAAGAAGGCGGTGCCGTGACCCATAGAACGTGTCGCACAAGTTGTGATGTAAGGCAGTCGATCTGACACAGTATAAACTCGGCTTCGTGGTCTCGCCCCAACTTAAACCCAGCACACAGGTGGAAACCCTCCTTGCGCTGATGTTCGGCGTCTCATAGCTCTTAGCTCCCTTCCTCTGTAAGGTGCTTCATCCTGCCACCACCGCTGCCTGCCTCCTCCAGCCTCTGGTCATCACCTCCTATCAGACCTCATCCCCTCTGGCTGAGTGCGGCTCCCCTGATGGAGGGACTCTGCCCACCACTCCTCTTGAATCCCCCGAGAGTGGCCTGCCTGGGTCAGACCCAAGGCCCGTGGTGTGCCCAGGTCTCCCTAGGGACCTTGATCGTGGAGCAGCGGGGATCAGCTCCTTACGTTTGCAGACCCAGAGGCCAGGGAGGGCTGAGGCCTGCCAGGGAGGGGAGAGCCAGTTTCCCGGAACACGGGATCCTAATTTCATGTAACTGGGGTCAGAAACAGGCCACCGAGAGCAGTCCTAGCTCAGAGAGACACACCCGTCCCCATGGACAGCAGGGGGATGGCGGGATTCAGGGTTCGGCCTTAGATTTGAATCCCGGGATCGACTCTCCGCTTTTGTTTCTTCATTCCAAATCGCTTGGCTCTAGTTTGCAGACATAATTCAGGCAGATGTTCTGGGAGTGATAAATAGCCTACTTCACAGCTCCACTTCCTCGTGGCTCTCTCATCCATGTTCAGAGAGCTTGGAGGGGCCCATTCATTGTCTTCTCCTGTCTTAAGGACCCCAGTGGTTTCTATAGGAAAATGAACAGCAAA
>NW_011494867.1:5373330-5378139 GCF_000754665.1 Bison bison bison
ATGAACAGCAAATTCACCCCGCTTCTTCCTATAAAATGGATGAAAAATATGTGCATCTCCCATCCCACTTACAGAAGGTGGAGGAAGGATTAATTCACTGTCCACCTGCCACATGCCAGGTGCCTTCCCCAACATCTTCTTGGTTAACCTGCATGCCCGGTTCCTCCACCAGTAGCCAGGATGCTCTCACAGGTAGCAGCTCAGACAGGTTCAGCAACTTACCCAAGGTCACATGGTGAGTGGAGGGCAAGCTGGGTTGACACCTCTGTCTGCTGACCACAGAGCCCCTTCTTTCCTACAGTCTGGCCAAAGCTGAGCCTCACCTCGGTCTTTCCCATCGTGTCACGGGTAGAAGTACTCTGCCCACCCGACCTTTGGCTGGAAACACGGAAGCCCATTGACCCTCACGCCTGCAGCAGGGCTCAGAGCTGGCCCTCCTTCCCAATCAGTGCGTATCATTTCGCTACAAGACGGAGCCCGCTGCTGGAGAGATTGATTCCCTAGTTATTTATCTTCCTCTGCCCAGTGTAAATTGGTCAGCCTGATCCTATTCGCATGATAAAAATCATAATGTCTCAAATTACTTACTCAATAAAATGTGGGTTTGTCTATTATTAGTGATCATTAGGGTTATAATGCAGCATGGAAATTTGGAGCAAATTAACTGCATATGCAGGCTGTTGGGCTCGTGTGCAGTTAATCATACACACAGAGTTCCAGTGGGCAGAAGGTTTTGCGAGAATCGTTACAGGATGAATTTGTGGGAGGGGAACTGAAGACCCAGATTATTTATTTTTTATTCTCTTCTTCCCTGTTACTCTAGATTTCTCAAATGCACGTTCATCTAACACAATGTAAATTTCCATGCAAATATCGATACCCCCCAAAATAAAAATGAAACCCACACGCAGAACAATAGCTCAAATTAAAATAGCTTTTACTACTTCCATTCATGTGTCCCCGGGTTTTCGGACGACGAGTCAGAATTCCACGATGGGCAAACACGTAAGGACACTCTCGTTTTCTCCTCCTTCCTTCCTGTCTGTTAAGATTCTCTCTCAGTCTTTGCTTTTGAGCCTTTCTGTTCAGTGATGTCATGGACAACCTCTGCTGTTGTAAAGACGGTTCCCATCATACCTGGGCACTGCCATTTCCTTTGTGGCGAATGCTTCCTGGACCCGTGGGCAGGTGAGAGGTGCTGATTTCGGCTACTTGTGTCTGAACATATGTGAGGCATAGTTTTGAATGGTGATGTAAGTTGAAAAAAAGAAAAAGAAATCTTAAATATAACCAGTTTCCTGTGAAGGTGCCAGGAAATTTGACATTGAATTAAAGCTACTGGAGGAATAGAGGTTGCGACATAGTAGTGGAAACTAGAGACTCTTTATAATGGTTTTTTATTTATATAAGATATTTCTCCAGGGGAGTTTTGACTTGTCCTTTGTGGATTCTGAAGGCAAAACGAAGACCAGGGATGAGGGTTAAGAGCCAGGATTGAACCCAGGTCAAAATAAATTTGGGGAGAAAAAGGAACTGCTTTGGATCAGTAAGTGCTGAGTCCTGGGGCAGGTCTAACTTCAGGCATAGCTGGATCTAGGTGCTGAAATGATATGATAAGAAAACTTTCTCTGACCATTTCTCTGTTTTTGAGTTCTTCTATGGTGGCTTTATTCTAAGAGATGCCTTCCTCCTGTAGCAGCTCTTGGCTTATATCCTACTGAGATGTCCAGAGCAAATTCTGTCAACAGATTACCCTCTGGCCACTGCCAGTAGTAGTTTGCCCAAAAGACTGGGGCTGTGGCTTACTAAATCTGCCTGGATCAGTCTGGAAACATGTCCCCCTAGGCACTGTGGCTCGGGACCATGAAACTCCCTTGACTAGTTAGAGTTCTGTTTCACTCTTAGAGCAGGGACATGGCATCAGCCTCACCCAAACCCCTGGCCTGAGAGTTGCAGGGCGGATCGGCTCCTTAAAGGAGGTGGGAATATTATTATCAGGCAAAAGAAAGGGGAAGAATGGTAGAAATCTCCAAACGGCACGTCTCCCGAATGCAGGAAAGTCTATTTGGGCTCACGGTTTAGGCAGTCAGCAAACACGTTTGAAGTGAGAAGGAAATGTACCTTTGAAGCATATGTTTGAAAGTCGTGAAGTTCCAGCTGGTGTGCTCTCAGCAGGAACCCTGTGGAGGGGATGGAGGTTGAGGAAGGTCCAAGTGAGAACGGAAGAATGCTGAGGAGCGTGGGTTCCAGAGTCCAGCACATTTGACTTCACGTCCGAGCCCCACCACTTACTAACTCTCTGACCCTGATAACATTTGCTTAGTGTCATCAAACCTCCAGCCTCCCCGTGTGTAAAACAGGGCCGATCATAGTGCCCATTTCATGGTGTTGGTATCATAACCAGTGAGATGATGTGTGTAAGGATTCTCACATATGGCAACTTCTCAATAAAAGGGAAAAGGTGAAAATTAGCGCCAGTGAGTGCTGGATGGCACTAAGCTCTGCAGAAAGTTTATCTGCTCCTATCAGCGTGATTTGGCCTCAAATGCTCACCACTGGTGGAATCTCTATGTTCACCTGTGATCACACGTTAGAACTGAGTGCTTGGATGATGTACATACCCTTCCAAGGGCACAGAAGCAAGCGTGCAGCCTCTGAGACCATTGAAGACTCGCTGGACATTCGACCTAACTGGTGGGGAAGAGGGAGTTTCACTGTCCTGGTGAGGATGACCCCGGCTGTCCAGCTTGTAGCCTGGACTGTGGCCTGGACCTGGTGATCTCCGTAGGTGAGGGGTCCTCTCAGGAAATGGACAGAGGTGCCGAGTGACACACCCAGGGTGTGGACATGGCAGGGCATTATTCTGCCTGCCACCCCATCCTCATCTGTAGAAATGTTGACAGAGCTCTTTTGATGTAAGTGGGAATTGCCGTGGAAAGGGGCCTGTGATGGGGTGGAAGGGTCAGTCACTGGAGATACACAAATATGAGAGATGTCACCTGAAACCTTTAATGTCTCTGTTTCAGCTTCTTCAACCATAAAAAAAAAAAAAAAAAAAAAGTGTTTGTTGGTGGTATCTAAGATGGCTGTCTAAGGCTACAAAGCCTTGTGTGCGTGTGTGTGTGTGTGTTAATTGTTCAGTCGTGTCTGACTCTTTGCAACCCCATGGACTGTAGCCCTCCAGGCTCCTCTGTCCATGGGATTCTCCAGGCAAGAACACTGGAGTGGGTAGCCTTCCCCTTCTCCAGGGGATCTTCCCGACCCAGGGATCAAACCTAGGTGTCCTGCATTGCAGGCATGTTCTTTACCATCTGAACCACCAGGGAAGCCCCAAGAGCCTTAGGTTTTATTATCTAGATGGCCCTGCTTTCCTTCCCTCGGACTGCGGTCACAAAGTGTCACAAACCCAGAGGTTTGAAACAACAGAAGCATATCATTTCATAGTCCTGGAGGCCACAAGCCTGAGATCAAGGTGTCAGCAGGGCCACGCTCCCTCTAAAGCAGCAGTCCCCAACCTTTCCAGCACCAGGGACCACTTTTGTGGAAGCTTGTGGACCCATCACTCCAGTCTCTGCTCCATTGTCACATAACCGTTCCCCCTGCGTCTCTGTTCCTGGGTTTCTCTTCCTCTTCCCTGAAGGCCACCGGGCCTCCTATCCCATCCCAGCTAATTTCACATCTACAAAACAAAGAAGACCTATTTCTGAATAAGGTCATATTCTGAGGTTCTGGGAAGGACTTCAGTCTGGGGGAGACACAACTCAACCCATTACAACCCAGACTCCCATAGGTATGAGTTCCCTCCATGCTTAAAGGAACGGGAGGCATGAGAGATGAGACAGATCTTGGTGACTTTGTCCTTGGTCTGCCCTGATGACTTTTTTGTTTTGTCTTCAGTCTGTCTGCTGTGGACTCAGATGCCAAGGCGCCTCCCAGAGCGGCTCTGCTGTGGGTGCTTGGTGACGTGTGGGTGCAGTCTGGTGACCCAGTCTCACTGCCGGGGTGCAATGCTGGAGTACGGCGTGACCGTGACATAAGCAAATTTGCAGTCCTGCTTGATGATCGGGATGGAATCTGACAACTCAGTGACTCAGATTCACGGACTCTGTAGTTAGAATCAGAACTACTGAGCAGTCACCTCAATTCAGTACCTCCCCTCCACGGAGGAGCTGTGGGGAGAAGAGAGTCACTTACAGAATATCTAACCAGAAAGCACTCGTGAACACTGCAGTCCAGTGGTCAGAAAGACTCTAAATGGGCCTCTCTCAAGAGCCAGGAACTCAGGTCTCCAGGGGCATCACGCCAAGATACGAGAGGAAAGGGCCTCAGATCGCAGACATGGAAAAAGCTTTTTTTTTTTTTTTTTAATCGGAGGAAGCAGGGAGAAACTTCCTTGGAAAAGCTGGTCCTCAGCTTTCTGGTTTTGAGCGGGAGGGCAGGCCAGGAGGGAGCCGCCCTGTCTCGGGCTTGGAGGTCATGTTTTCAGCTGAGGGAAGGGATCCTGAAGCTCTCCATCCTTGCGAAGCCAGATGGAAGCCGGGGCCCCCAGCCCCCGCAGCCCACACACGTGCCACACACCTGGACCTCCGCTCTACCTGTTTGCAAATTACCCCCGTTTTCTGCTTGGCTCAGCAGCCTCCGTTTCCCCTCCCCCGTGATGTAATTAGGCCTTCAGAGTTCCCATGCACCTATTATGAGCCCTCCTGTGTTTTGTCGCGGTGTTGGGTTTCTGTAGCAGTACTCACATATATATATTAAAATTTGGTATCAATTGTTTGTCTAAATTATGCACAGTGGGCCATCCTAACC
>NW_011494867.1:5378239-5395364 GCF_000754665.1 Bison bison bison
AATTTAGGCACGGGGGCCCATCCTACCCTGCCATTAACATAACGTATGCTAAACAATGTGTTGGGTTGTTTTTTCCCCCCCTTTCTTTTTTTTCCTGTTAATTATACTCTAAAGCATCAATTGCTTATTCGAAGAAATTGAACTTTTGAGTTTTTCCTCATTTCTTCAAACTTTCAAATTGTCTTGGCCGCTGCAGATGCAGACCAAGCACTCCTTCTGCCGTTGGTGGAGGCAGCCTTGGTATTTTCTTCCCGAGAAGTCCAAGGGACACTTAGCAGTCACCAGCATTGTGGCTGTCCTGATGCTTGGAGATGGGAGTTAAACACCCGTGTCTGCCAGAGTCCCAATTCATCCATCACCGAATATACACTGAGGACCTGTTAGGTGGCAGTTGCCATCCTAGGTGCCCAAGATACAAAAGTGACCCAAAGGAACAAGATTTCTGTCCTCTGACGGTTTATAATCTAATGCAACAATCAACAGACTATGTCCATAAAGGACCAGCTAGTAGACGCGGTGGCTCAGTGGTTAAGAGCCTGCCTGTCGATGCAGGAGATGCAGTGTGCCATCCCTGGGTCGGGAAGATCCCCTGGAGAAGGAAATGGCAACCCACTCCAGTATTCTTGCCTGGGAAATCCCATGGACAGAAGAGCCTGGTGGGTTATAGTCTCTAAAGAGTCAAGACATGACTTGACAGCTAAACAACAACAGCAAGTAAATATTTTAGGCTTTGTGGATCAAGCAAGTTCTGTCTCAAACCCTCAACTGCGTCACTGTAGTGTTGAAGCTGCCATGTACGTAAATGGTGGGCGTGGCTATGTGCCAATAAAACTTTATTTATAAAAACAGGCGGTGGGCCGGATTTTGCCAACCCTTAGTCTAGTGGATCAGGGCAGACAGCATATGCCAATCACTTAGTTTTTTGAAGCCAAAGGATAATTTTAGACTGTGGCAAATGATATGAAAGAAGTAAGCCGTGCTGATATAAACGGCACCTGCCAACTTTTTCACACCAGGGCGCACACAAAATTTGTTCAGCACCACTGAGTTAAATGCGTGAGGCTGCCCAGGGTTGGCACCTCAAAGATCCAACACCCCAAGGGGAGTCAGTATTGTGTGCATCTGTAACATATTTGCATTTCTTCGGGGACTTTCCATAGTGAGTGACCAGGGAGCCAAGTGTAGATGGCATGCTCTCAGGGGGGTTTCTCCTAGATGACTGATGAAAGATGAATTGTGAGCAGTCACCAGCCAGGGGAAAGGGTGTAGAGTGATGTGAGGGCTCCGTAACGGAGGAACTGGACAGGCAAAGACTCCAGGGCGGGAAAAAGCATGTCGTGTTGGAGCTGAGAGAGGCAGCGTGGTCAGAAAGAGAGCATGCTGGAACTCTGGCATGAGATGAAATGGAGTAGCTCCTGTGAGTCTCGAAAGTGGACCGTAGGCCAACACTGGGGTTCCTGCTGCCGCATAATAAAGCATGCCCGTATCAGAGGCATAAAGCAAGAGGGCCCAGCAGGGCTGGGCGGGACCTGGCTCCACTGTTCTCTGGCCTCGCCAGACCCAGCAGAACTTCTTTCTGGGTCTGCAGGTCGGTCGTTTTGCTCGAGCATCCTTGGATCTACTGGGGCTTCTGCCCGAGGCTGGACGTGACACCTTAGACGTGATCTGCAGTCTCCTGGAACCAGCTGGGCTAGAGCAGGTGTACATTCCTCCTGACGGTGACAGAAGCACAGATGGCAAGTGCAATGCGTGAGGTCTCTCGAGGTCTGCACTCAGAACCGGCCGACCTGCGCTTACACCGTATTGGTCTGCACTCAGAACCGGTGGACCTGCGCTTACACCACATTCCGTGGCCCAAGACGATACACATGACAGACGCGGGGTGGCAGGACACTGCAGAGGGATGCAGCAAAGGGCACGGCTCCCACGAGGCTGGGGATCCAGCAAGACCTTTTGTTTGTATCTGAACCGAGCAAGAAGCTGTTCAGGCTTTCTAAGAACAAGAGTGATGTGATTTGATTTACAATGAAAAAAAAAAAGACTAATCTGGCAAAACTTGTTGGGGAGAGTAGATTGTGGGGGTAAGAGTGGAGATGGGAGATGAGGGTGGAGTGAACTTGAAGACGCAGCACATCTCCCTCCTCAGGACACACAAGATGGACGGCACACTTCTCTGTCACTGTGGGCTCTCCCAGGTGAGCGGACAGTTAGCACCTGCACTCGTCAATCTAAGTCCCACAAAGAGCTACCAGTGGAGGAAAAATGCAAAGTTACAGTCCAGCTTAGCAGCCTTGAATGTTCCTCGTGAGCTCAGGACACTCACCCAAATCACACATCACAAACTTTCCCATTACCGCTAAGAGCAGGATTATTCCCGAGGAAACCATAGCCGTCATATCTGTTATCATCACCACAATAAAATAAATGGGTATGAATTCCAGTCTTGCTCCTTGCATTGCTTCATGCTGAAAAAGTAATATTTGTGTGGCTTGACGTTTGAATCTGTTGGGAGGAAAACTTGTCTTGAGAGGAATAAATATTAGTCTACTCTGGTAAAGGAAGCTTTTCTTGGGAAATGAAGTCACCAAACATTTCTGCTTTATGCATCAGAGGCTGTAATAAAACCTAAGTGTCTTGGGAATCCTCTGGTGGCCCAGTGGTTAGGACTCCACGCTTTCGCTGCTGAGGTCCTGGGTTCAATCCCTGGGTGAAGAACTAAGACCCTGCAAGCCATGACAACCAGTTCGCTCCTGTAATCAGGGAAAGCACTTAACGTAGAGCCAAGAGTACAAGAAGTGCCTAAATAGCATCATTCCCATTCCATTGCCCAAGTACTGGATGGTGAGAAGAGAATTATCAATACTAATATAGCGGGACTTGGTCTAAAATCAACACAGTTGATCCACCAGTTTCAGGGAGACAATGGGAGTACGATACTTTGTCAGTGGAATAATGGAATAATGATTTCCTCGGTTCTTGCCCTCTTGAGCAAAGGAATTAATTCGAGAGGCATACGCAGTTATTAAGCACAGTGAAAACACATTCCCAGGAAGGGGTGAGAGGGGCCTGTCTGGGAACCAGAAGCGGCCCAGCAGTGGGGTGGACGGGTTTTTTAGAGTGGGGGTCCCTCCATGAGTCCTGTGTCATTTGACTGACAAGTTGATTGACAGCTTTAGGTTCTGTAACTTCTCCTAGTGTGCAGGCGTGTACCCATAAGCACCCAAGCAAAGCCCAGATCAATGCTAATTTATTTTCAAATAGGGCCTAATGAACCCCGGGTTTCCTTGGGTCACCTTTTGGGTCTTGGTGCGCCTGTGCCAGCCCTGTGCTGGAGGTTTTATCTTGCCTGGTCCTGATGCAGCTGGAAACCTAGCAGTGGTCCTTGACCACAGGAGGAAGGCTCTCTGGGCGTGCCCTGCCCAACAGTGTCCAGGTTGGGGAGGGAAAGATGGGCCATCCAGGATAGGTGGGCCCCCTCATGCCTGACTAGCTACCAGTAAGTGGGTGGGGTGGAGGGGACGTGGTTGCAGACCGAAGTAATTACATACTCAGTGATGAAATATGAACAAGGATGAAATCTTTCTGTCGTATTCTCTGCAATATAGGGAGAAAACACGAACTCAGAGCTTGTGTGAAGAAGCACCTGGATTGCTTTCTGGGATTTTATCTGCAGCAACTAGACAGGGGGGACAGAGCGTGTTTTATTATTGCACACATACATAATTACGAAGCCTTTAGGTTTTTTTTGCCTACGTGAATTTATGTTGGGATTAAATTTCCACCAATTAGAACCCAAATGAAGCCATTCTAATGTGATTCGTCCATCACAGAAGCGTGGCCCTGCTGTCCCCACACACTGAGGAAACAAAATCGAAGTGAATTTTAAGTACCTAAAGCGTAGCCTGTGAATGAATATCCAATTCAATTTGTAGGAAACTTTAGATTAATTAGGTTTATAATTTGCACAGTAAGGTAATGTAAATGTGTTGCTACCGCTTGACTTTTTGCTTAATCCTCTGAGTGGATATTTAATCTTTTTAATATTAGAATTAAAGCAACTTGGAAGATATGAATATTAATCTAATTATATCCCGATCACTTTAATTTCTTTAATGTTTGAAATAACAAAACAACTTTACAAATTGGTTTAGGTTGAGGAACCCTTTTAGAGGCTTTTGCATCTCATCAGTAAGTGCCACTTAGAGGTTGCCGGCTTGGGAGGGCCACCTTCCACTTGCAGTTATGCAAATGAAAACCATTAATCCAGGGACCAGGACGCTCTGACTTGTTAGGTGTGCTGCAGGAAATTGCAGCTTCTACTTTAGGAAGGCAGAATTTGCCAGCAGGAAAACCCAAGGAAGCCCACAGCTTTATGGCACTCCAGCCATACAAAGTGAGAGCTTTCAAGGAATCAGTGAGAAGTTAGAGCTAAGAGGATTTTTTTTCTCCCCTTCCTTTTTCTGCTCTTATTATCTTAAGGAGGGGGAGGAAATCAGAGCAGGACACGAATACTGGCTGCAAATTTTATTACCTCATTATAATTGATACCTGCTCTCTGAGCCAATAAAAGAAGCTGTATTCTGCACTCGCTGTGTAAAATCTTTAATGTTTTAGGCTGTCAGTGTTAGCTGTGGTTAGGCTGACATAATTATGAGCTGCATGTCCCAATATTTAGCTCTTTACCCAGAAAAGCATGCTACAGCGGGGAATCTTTCAGACATAATAAAAGGATTCATCAAGTGTCTATATGATAGCTACTTAAATCGCTATTGTTTTAGTTAGGACTGCAAAACATATCCCCTGGCTGTTTTTGTTCCTCATCTTTCTTACTTGGCATTTTAGGAATTTCAGTCTTTTGTAGAAAGTATTCGGTGGCTTCCTAAAGAAGGGGGGAAAAACCTTTTGTTGTGATTTCTGTTTTAAGATGACAGTAAGGAGAAACCCTTCCAAAGGCAATTACTGGAATTTTAGATTCAAGAAACAGAAAGCATTATTTTCTGGAACTAACTACAGATTTGTAACGGGTGGTGGAAAATGATCCAAAGACTTTATAGAATGCAGTAGAAAGTTCTAGAATTAGAATAAATTCCAACAAATATCAAGTGAGATTTTCTATATTTTGAAGGTTTGTGTAATCTGTTTCCTCTTACTTATAGGCAGATGAAATGCCCTGAAAACAGTTTTCCTGTGGAGTTTATGTATTTAATCAAAGATCTAAAATGGCATAAATGTCCAACAGTAGCCAGTGATAATGAGGCCAAAGAATCAGTAAAAGAAACAAAGCTCTTCAATTAAACGTTTACCATTTCATTTTGAATAAAGCAAACAGTAACAAAAATTACCCTTGCACAGCCTATTTTTCTATCATATGGTTTATGTCTTAGGCTTTCGGATTAACATTATGTATTAGCTGAATTAACATTAAGATTCATTAAAGGTGAATGGAAATTTTTTGCTACTTCCCAGTTAGGAAGTAGAGCTGGATTCTTCTCCCTCTGGTTCTAGGCTGCTCTTAGCCACTTGCTCGGCAAATAGGATGTGGCAGAAACGACACAGTGGATTCTCCAAAGCTGTGTCACAGAAAGCCTTACGATTCCACCCAGGTATCTTGGAATACCTGCCCTTGGAGTTCTGAGCTACCATGTAAGAAGTCTGACTACCCGGAAGCCGCCATGTTGAAGGAAGCCCAAGGTCACCATGTAGAAAGGGCTTGTGGAGAGGGAGGCACTTGGCCTTCTTCCCAGGAATCCCCTGGGAGTCATTCCAGTTCAGGCCCCAGATACTGGGTGTCAGAGATGAGTCACTCCCCATCTGCCACCCCAGTGCTCTGTCCAAAATGCAGATTTTTGAGACACCCCCTCTGCCAAAAAAAAAAAATTGCTGTTGTCTTAAGATACCGTCTTCTGGGTTTTTCTTACCGAGTAGTAAGAGCAAACTGAGCAAAGAGCAACCCCACCGCAAAGCAAGCCATTGTGAATAGTGAATTTCATTGTTTGATTTTGCCTTTGGAATTAGACTCTTTATTTTATGGAAATGCAGAGTATCTGTAGAAGCCCAAAGGTGTTTCCTTTCCTAAAACTCTTAGACTTATGGATTTTGACGCCTCAACTTTGCTCTTTATTCATCTATATTCACTTTATGGTTTTCCCTTTGGAAGTGGGGATTAAGAGAGAGAAGTTCTCCCACATGTAAATTTCTCATAAATATCGGAACTCCATGTTGGTAATTCTTTCATTCTCTGACCCATTGCCTGATTTTCTGTTTAGCAAATGTTTTCCATGAAATAGAAGGCTTTAATTGTAGAATTACTAATTGTAATAGCATAGCTTAGCACAGCTCAGCCTACTAAAAAAAAGGAGAAACCACTATCCCCACTAAATTCTTATCTTGTAAGACTACCTATCAGTATGCATCCATCTTTTTACCAAATGGGGTCACACAGAGTTGGACACGACTGAAGCGACTTAGCAGCAGTAGCAGCAGCCTTTCTTTAGTCTTTCAGTACCAACTCATGAGATGCTCCCTAGGCAAAGAAAAATAGCATTTCCTTCCACATTCTTAGAGCCCCAGAACTTTAAAACTTGGGAGTGGGAAGTAGGGTCCCTGAAGAAAGGTGAATTTTTCTGCAAATGGTTACATTCATCAAAGAATGCCTGTAATGCAGGTAAGAGCCTGGACTTATGCACAGAATAGTGTCCAAATGAAGTCTGCTCCCTGTCCTATAGCTTAAGGGTAGGTGTGCCTCATTTGGGGCCGAGGGTTTCATGAGCCAAAGGTGTTACAAGCTTACTCAGCTGACTTTTTGACCCAAGATTCTCATGTAGGCGGTCTCGACGTTTGGGCTTGGGCAGCTCCTGGTGGTGGGACCCGCCCTGCGTGTTGTAGGAGGCTGAGCCTCATGCTTGTCCTTGAGCCACAAGATGCCCGTGTACCCTCTCCCCAGGTTGTGACGACACAGTGTCCCCAGACACTTCCAGGCGGCTCTCCCCTGCCTCTCTGGGCTGTGGTCACACTTCGCTATGTGTCTTTGACTCAACAAATCTTGGTTGCTAAGGCCTATGACCTTGAAAACGTGGGGGAGAGCTGCACTCGGCTTTCTTTAAAGGAAGAAAGCTGCTGCTGCTGCTAAGTCGCTTCAGTCGTGTCCGACTCTGTTGGACCCCAGAGACGGCAGCCCACCAGGCTCCCCCGTCCCTGGGATTCTCCAGGCAAGAACACTGGAGCGGGTTGCCATTTCCTCCTCCAATGCATGAAAGTGAAAAGTCAAAGTGAAGTCCTCAGTCGTGTCCGACTCCTAGCGACCCCATGGACTGCAGCCCACCAGGCTCCTCCGTCCATGGGATTTTCCAGGCGAGAGCACTGGAGTGGGTGCCAACTCCCTCTCAAATGCCACAGGAATTGTTCAAAGCCAACCACAGCCTTTTGGATGCACTGGCACTTCCGGCCTACAAAAGAGTGGTGCTAATATTGAGAGTATAGTGGCATGCTCATAGGGACCAGATATTGATCATCTATCACTGTTGAAAACCTCACTGTCAGTATCCCTGTTCAGCATTACAGATGTGAAGGAGAAATACAGAGGATTCTAGAAAATGCCAGAAGTGGTTTTTACAGCCAGGGGGAGACTGAATTGAAGAGCTTAACCCACTAATCTGTTATGGGCGCCCTGGGAGTGCTAGAGTGGGTTCTCTTACACACTGAGAGTGTTTTCTTTCGAGGGTAATGTGGGGCAGCATTTTAGTTCCATTTTTAATGGTGGAGGCAGAATTGCCTGGATCTCTTTCTGAGTGCGTTGCCCATCTTCCCATAGCAAACTTATGTTTATGCCAGCCAGCTCACCCAGCATGGGGGCACAGATTGGAGTGGAAATCAATGGACTAGCATTTGGATGCAATTGCCCCAAATTATCAGAAAGAGAGGAAGACCACTGGCATTCACTGGCCGTAGCATTTCACCCACTGTTTTTGCTAAGTGTTAGTTGGGTGTGCTCTGTTCAATTCTCAGGCCCCTTTCTCATGAGAATTCTTCTATAAACACCATTATTAGCTGTAGTTGTGTTTTCTGTGATGGAGGTAGCCTGAAGATTTGATCCGCATTCACTCCCTCATTTCCTTCATGTGGCTGGTGAGTCTTTTAGAGACACAAGCAAAAGTCTTTTGCTCCTTGAAAGCAAGAAAGTTGGTTTTTCCCCCAGTTTCTGCTAAACAAGTACCAGTGGAGCCAACCCACTGAGGGGTTGTTACAGGTTAATCTGTGGCCTGCGTTCCCAGGGAGCTCACTCTTGGGGACCAAGCAGGCAACACTTGGAGACCTTGGAGTCAGAGTTAGGAAGTCCTGGCCTCGAATCCCAGCTCTGCCGCGTCCTACAAGCCTCATCTCCTCACCTGTTTGAGCATCTGCATTCTTTCCATGTTCTTAACATGGCATGAGTCTCTCTCCGCATTATTAGAAATACAGATACATCATCATTATAAATGGCCAGAGCACTCCAATTGCTCTTTGCATCTGCCTCCTCTCTGGCTCTTTTTCATGTTCATGATGCTTTTTGCATAGTGATCACAGAGCTCAGTCTGCAAAAAAAAAAAAAAAAAGGTGATTCTTGGAAACATGTCCCTTTCCAGGGTACGAAATATAGCGTTCAATTTCTGTATTCCTTCTTCCTCACTCAGTACAGTTCTAGGACACAGCGCCTGGTCACAGAGAGCCCCACAGACATAGGTATTGCCTCCCCTATAAGCTGTGTGATGCTGGGACTGCTTACTTTGCCTCTCTGAGCCTCTGTATTCTCCATATAAAATGAAAGAATAAAAAATTCTTAGTTTCCAGAATTGCTGTGAGGATAAAACAAGTTGCCCTTGGTATCATGTTTGGCTTAGTAAAAATAAGTGTTTCTGAATGGCATGATTATTGTTCTTTACTGTTCGTTGAAAATGAGTGATTAGGACTGCCCTGGTGGTCCAGTGGTTAAAACTCCATGCTCCAAATCTGGGGATTCAATCCCTGGTCAAAGAACTAACGCCACGTGCCACAACTAAAGATCCCAACTGCTATTAAGAATTCACACACTGCAACTAAAGATTCTGTGTGCGCAGAAAAGAGTGACGACTGCAGCAAGAAGGAGGGGAAGGAGGAAGGAAGGAAAGAAAAGGAAGGATCGGGGAAGGAGAGAGGAGAGAAGTCTATCAACCTTGATATGTGGAATTGAAAAAGAAATTCCCATCTCATCACGGTGAACGAAAATAGCTTGACCTTTACAAATTTGGCCTGATCCCTGGAAGGAAACTGTCCCTAGGCATAAGATTTATGTAATCAATCAGCTAGATCTTATTTTGGCTGAGCTTAACTTCCATCTGTGGGTTTACCCAGCAGTATCTGTGGGCCTGCAAGGAGACACCTGGATTTGGGCCAGGTGTGTGGATCCGAAAGACGAACAAGACCAGCCCCACCTCTGCTACCTCACTTTGACCGAGGTTTATGAAGAGGGTTGCCAGATTTCTCAAATGGAGATGTACATCACTGAGTGGAATTTGAATTTCAGATATGCAGTGGATCATTTTTTAGATATAAGTGAAGGCAATGGCACCCACTCCAGTACTCTTGCCTGGAAAATCCCATGGATGGAGGAGCCTGGTGGGCTGCAGTCCATGGGGTCGCTAAGAGTCGGACACGACTGAGCGACTTCACTTTCACTTTTCACTTTCAAGCATTGGAGAAGGCAATGGCAACCCACTCAAGTGTTCTTGCCTGGAAAATCCCAGGGATGGGGGAGCCTGGTGGGCTGCCATCTCTGGGGTCGCACAGAGTCGGACACAACTGAAGCGACTTAGCAGCAGCAGTAGCATGTCCCAAATATTGCATGGGACATACTTATACTGGAATATTATTTTATTCAATACTAAAAAAGTTAGCCTGTTTTTCTCTCTCACTTTCAGTACAATATGCTCCGTGTAGTTTGGGGGGTGGGGCACACTTAAATGGAAAAGTATCTCATTCTAAACTAAAAAAATGAATCGTTATGTATTTGAAATCAAAATTTCACTGGGGATCCAGTATATTTTTCTTTGCTAGCTCTGGCATTTCTACTTACAGAACAACTAGGAAAGGTCTTACTCATCTCCAAACACTTTGGACATGTCAAAACCTGTCATCGTTGAGCCTTGACGGTGGCACAGAGCACCTCAAATCTGATCCCAAACCGTGACTGTTGAACAGATTTATGGTTTCTTGTCAATCACACTGATTTCGGGAGATTGTTATCAGTGTGGAGCTTTATAGGAAATGTCTCCTTCTAAAATGACATTTTAAGTTAATGTAAAATTGCATTTTAATTTAATTCGAGGGAAGTCATAAACAGGTGGGAGAATTATGTAACAATAATTGTGTTTGCAAGAAATTGATTTCATCCTAAAATTACATGAATATGCGATTACAGTTTGTTGTCATCCCGAAATGCACCGTTTAACCATAAAATACAGCATAAAAGACACCTTCCTGTTGACGTCCTTAATCTACTGTGTAATTGCTTAAGTAAGAACATGAACAGTATTGTCAGCTACCTATTCCCAAATACCTTAATGACCAGCTCGCCAGTATGGGTTTGAGTTTGATATCTGCAAACTATAAAGTAGAAACTCAACAGTATTTGAGAATTTGGCACTGGCTCACGATATTCCTAACCAAACAAAGACATGGAGACCTTGAGAAACGAGCAACCCCGCAACAACATGAAAGTTGTTCTCTTAATAATCCTACCCCATTTTTTGAAGACATTACATTTTTGCTACTTAAAAATACTTTGGACTATTTCACCCACGCAAAAATAGCTTTATTAACAACTTTAGTAATTTATCATGCTCAGTTTCTTTTTTCTCAGCAATGTTGCTTTTGTACACTGAGAGTTCATTCATTTCAAGTTTGTCCTTGGCAATTCTTTATTGAACAGATTCCATTTTATTCTCTCTCTCCTCTCTCTCTCTCTCTTTTTTTTAAATACAAAGCTGATAAATAACGAAGACCAAGCAGGCTCAAACCGATTATATTTCTGGATACAAACCAGATGTGCAGTTAATCCATCATTGTTCCTGTGTCAGCTACCCCCACCCTCACCTACACTTGATGAAAAACAAACCCAGCCTGATTCCCATGCTAGTTCATTTCCTTGAACTCAGTAAGAGCCTCACTGCAGTAATTTCCAAAAATAGTTTTGGAAAATGCAGAAAACTGCAGTGCTCATTCTGCCCGCTACACTGTGAGCACAGACCCTTGTGGATTTCACTGCGTGCCTCCCTCTCGGCCAAGACGTTTGGCCCCTGCCTGTCACTGGTGAGAACCTTGTAAACCAAGGTGACAGCATGGGTCATGGATGTTCCTGCTTTTTGTAGCTCCTGCAATTCTAATTGTCCCAGCAATGGCTGGTGCCACCTGGCTTGTTTCAATTTGTGCTTAGTATCAATAGAATCTCGTTTCGTCTGACCAGTGCTGACTGGCAATAAATAGTGGTATTCCCTTCCTTCTGTGCTAAGCTGCTTCAATCATGTCTGACTCTGTGTGACTCTATGGACTGTAGCCTGCTGGGTTCCTCTATCCATGGGATTCTCCAGGCAAGAATAACTGCAGTGGGTTGCCATGCCCTCCTCCAGGGGATCTGCACAACCCAGAGATCAAACCCACATCTTTTATGTCTCATGCACTGGCAGGTGGCTTCTTTACCACTAGCCCTACCTGGGGCTTGGCAAACCAAAAAAGAAGCACTGAAAAATACTTTACCTCTTAAAAAATAGGGATTCCCTGGTGACTCAGACAGTGAAGAATCCGCCTGTGATGCGGGAGACCTGAGTTCAATCCCTAGGTTGGGAAGACCCCCTGGAGAAGAGAACGGCAGCCCACCCCCGTATTCTTGCCTGGGGAATTCCATGGACAAGTAGCCTGGCAGGCCCCAGTCCATGCGGTGGCAAAGAGTCAGACATGACTGAGCAACTTTCACTTTCTTCAAAAGCAACTGGGCATCTGAGGAGTTCTTCCTAGTCTCGCTTTGTAAGCGAAATCACAAACCAACCTCTACTGTCTCATCTTTTGTTTAATGTAACCACTGAGGCCGTTGGCAGTCCTCAGCCTGCTTTCTTTGTGTTCTTAAGATTCTTAGCCTCTCTGGAGGTGCCTTCCCAGGCCTGGGTGTGTGCTGTGACTTGAGGAGTAGTGACTGATTATTATGACAACTAACATCAGTTGATCGGAGCTTACTGTGGGCCAAGGACCCTTCTAAAACCTTGCATCCACTCATTAACTGTGAAATAGGTATTATGGTTTTACTGATGCAAAAACAACCACAAAGAGACCCAGGAGTGCACTGAAGGTCACACAGTCGGTAAAAGGCAGAGCACTCAGTCTGCTGTTCCGACTTACAAACTGGTATACTGCACGACCCCTCTAGGGACCGTGCATCTTGAATGCAAAGGCGGTACCTTTAGTTTCCTCAGTCCCCATTCAGAATCTCTCATTATGCCTTTAAGTTAAGGCAGACATGATAACCAGGTTTCATTTTGTGTGCCCAATCCACAGCCTGTCTTGACCAGCAGAAATGTTAAGAAAGACTCTGAAGTCTGGTCTAGCCTCCAAAGAAAGGATTGACTCCCACAGTCAATGCGGGATGTCTGCTCTGAGCATAGGAGGACTGTGCGTATCAGGCATTTGCCACTCCTGGTTAAAAGCATTTGAGTCTCTGGTAAAATGCAAATTGTACCTGTTGGAATACGCATGCAGCCCCTCGTGGTTGCTGATGCTGAGACAAGAGTCAGTGAGTTTAGTAAGCATGACACAGAGAAGGTGGGTCAGAAGACAGGTGTGTTTGGAACTACATGGATGCTCATCCGTGACAGTGTTGGTTCCTGGGAGTGAGGAGCCCACAGTGGAAAGGAACAAACAGAAATCTAAGTTCCAGCTGCCCTGAAAACAAACTGCCCACGTCCTAATTTTGCTCTGGGCTGCTTAAGATCGCTGTTACAGTCTTGAGCACACCCGTAGCAGTTTGGATCATGGCTAATATGCTTCCTGGGCAGGCGCTGTGCTGGGCACTGTGGATATGCTCACCTCTGGTCAAGGTCAGAGCAGTCTTCCTTGGAGAGATTGCTGTTCCCACTGCATGCAGGGGATGTGGGTGACCGAGGGGATCTATCCTCATGGCAAAGCTGGGATTCAGAACGATGGCCACGTACTTTTCAAGCTTCTCTCTCTTAGAATTGTCTCCAAGGCGGGGGGAGCGGGGGTCGGGGTAGGGTGATTCCTGATGCCCTTCCAGGCGGGGCTGCAACTGGAGGTTGCAGAGGTGAAATACCCCTTTCAGTTTCCTTTGCGCAAACCCAAGGTGGGGGCGGGGAGGGAGCAAGAAAGCCAGAAAGCACCATCCATGCATCTTCCTGCTAAAGCAGGAACCATCACAGAACATCTCCTTTCCTGCATTCTCTGTTCATGAGCAAAATGCCCAATACCTTCCGGTGTGCACTTTGAGCTGCTTTTAATTATCTGCCGTCAGATGGAGCAAAGGTAATGGGGACCTGTCATCGTCATGGAGGTGCTGTTGGGATTTTATTTCTGTGGGGAAGGCGGCCACCGTTTGCCCAGGAACCAAGGCCGCTCCAAGTTGAGGACACTTCCCAGTGCCACACGGTGTAAATCACAGCGCAAACTATGCGATTATCCCCTGCAGAGGAATCGAGTGCGGCTTTATGGGATTCTTCACCAAGCACTTAGGAATAATCTGATATAAAACAGCAGGGGTGGAGAGTAATGACAACTTTAAATTAGTTAAATGAATGTTTACATTTTTTTTAAAAAAGGCTTTTCTGCAAACCTGGAAATACAAAGTGACAGCTTCGTTTCCGGGTCCCCACTCCAGTGGCACCTCCTGGTTTTTCAGCCCTGGGAGAATGGTGGCTTGACTTAACCCCTTCAGCGCCAGTGCACTCGGGCGCCCCCATCATCCTGTATGGCTTCCAACAGTCCCTGGAATGGCGCTCCGTCGTATTTCCATTATAAACATCAGATCGGTATTGAGGGAACATCTGTTTTAAGTCAACTGAGCCTCAATCCAGGAAAAAATAAATTTCTGGCTCTCCACCTGCTCCGAAGGTCAGTTACCCACCCACATCAGCCAGAGATGGCTGATGGGCTGCAGATGCAGAGTCTATTTTTAGCTGGGTTTGGCAGGTAAGCCGCTTGTTGACTGCAGCAGAAGAAGGGGAAGAGGGTATGGGAGGTTGATAAACCATGACAGTGTTTTAAGTGTGGTGCGGTGCCAAGGCCCCCAGCAGATCCCTGTAAGGTGCTTCTGGGCCTTTTCCCTGCTTGCGATGAAGAATTCATGCTGGCAAAGGACACAGAGTGGGGAGTCTTTACGTTGCTTTCTATGTGGAGCGGACCTCACGGTATTTTCCATAAGATGCAGCCATTGCCTTTCAGCTACAGTTACCCACCCCGAGGTGCCCTGTTCTCTTTAACAGTGTTTTCAAAGAATGATCTTCTTTTTGGTTCCAAACTCTGGATACTTTGCCTTGTGTCTCTATCTTGGCTCCCGCACTTGCCATCAGGCTGAATTCTGTGCATAGGTTGCCCATCTGGAATGTTAGTCAAAGCTATGCAGATGAACTCGGCCTGGGCTCTAGAAGGAACAATCACCATCAAACAAAACCAAGAAATAAAACCAAAGCCTAAAGGGTTGGTGCCCTGTCAGGAACATCTGGCAAAGCAAATGGAGAATTCCAAAAACTGATTTAGAAATAGACTCAGGCCTGCTTTGGCCTTTAAGCCATCAATAGAAGCATCGAATCCTGCCCAGGAGAGTGGGGTTTTGCGGTCCCCAGGTGACTGGCATTCCATCTAGCACCTCAAAAAAAAAAAAAAACAAAAACCCTCTGTGAAGAAATCCACAAGCCCTTAGGAGCCAGAAGAAAACTGAGTAAAAATAGCTCTCAATAGCACCAGCTTCCATCTCTGTGGGATCTAAGAAGTCGGAAAGCCTAAAGAGCCTGGTGCTAGCTGCTGCTTCACAGGCTGAAATCAATTTTTAAATAGGAAATCCAGAGATAATGAGATAAGTGCAGAAGCAAACAAATGGCAATTTTCAGTTAATGAGAATGTTGGAAGAGTGAGAACCCAGATTCTTCTGGAGATGACTCTAGCCAGGCCATCAGAGGACAGGGAGCCAGGTGCATGTGTGTGTTCTAGAAGCGTTTGGAATGTAGAGAAGGGTGCAGATGAACCTGTTTGCAGGGCAGGAATAGACACGCAGGCGTAGAGAATGGGCACTGGATGCAGTGGGGGAAGGGGAGGGTGGGTGATCTGGGAGAGTACACTGACGTACACATACATACTACCACGTGTAAAACTGGGCTTCCCAGGTGCCCTAGTGGTAAAGAATCCACCTGCCAATGTAGAAGACCTGGGCTCCATCCCTGGGTTCGGAGAATCCCAGGAGTTGGAAATGGCAACCCACTCCAGTACTCTTGCCTGGGAAATCCCATGGACAGAGGAGCCTTGTGGGTTACAGTTCATGGGGTCACAAAGGGTTGGACACGACTGAGTGCACACGTGCACACACGCACTCCGTAAAACTCCACTTTTGCACCTCTGTCCTCCTGGGATGTTCTTCTAAGTCCTGAGAAGGCTCACTCCCTGTAGGTTTCTGCTCAAATATCTCCTTAGGGAAACCTTCCCTGGACACCCATCATACATAACACTTTTACCTTCATGCTCTTGGGGTACCTCCTACCTTGTTTTGTTTTGTTTTGTTTTTCCATTGCAGACATGGTACATTTCTGTTTATTTATGGTTAGTCTACCTGCTAGAAGGTAAACTCAGTAACAGCTGCATTCCCCGTGCCTACAACAGTGCCTGGCCAGCACAGCAAAGTGCTTGTGAATACTGCGTAGCTTGAATTGGATGCGTGTGTTGCAGAATTTAGTGTTGGAAGCCATCTGCAAATGAAAAGTCCTTTCTTCCCTTCTGGCCCTTCCCAAGGAAGGCAGCCTCATCAGAGAGCCCTCTCCTGGGAATTCCCGAAATCCCAGCGAAGGACTTGAAGCGAGCCAATACGTAATTAGCTTTGAGATAGGAACCTATGCAAAAGCAGAGTCCACAGATTTCCTAACTGATCTTCCTCTGTTTGCATTGGCCACGGCCAGACCCTGGCATTCGAAGCTGCCAGTGCAGCACCCCGGGAGAGGCAGAGGGTGGCGGTGGAAGATTCCTTAACCCTGCGCAGACGCGCCGTTCGTGTTAATGGAATCTGATAAGGGTGACTGAGGAGAAAGCCTTGCGTGAACATCTCCGTCACCCTTATAAAAATAGTAGCCCTGGTAACCGGTGACATTTATGGACAGCCTGAGAATGCCAGGACAGCGCCAAGGGCTTCTCATAGCTTTGCTAACTTGAAACCTTGACGTCCTAGGGGTAGGAATGATGATGCCTCTGGGGAAACTGAGGCAGGGCTGGTGTTTCTGTCTTTGCTCAAGCCTCTGTCTTCTGACTCTGTCTTCTGACTCACCCGATCTTCAGAAGATATCGCAAGCACAGGAGGCAAGAGAGAGAGAAGCCAGGGGGATGTTGCTGGAAAGGGCCTCCTTGGAGCTGATGCTCACCTGCCTTCAGTTCCCACCTGCACAGATCAGCTGTTCCCACCAGGCACATTAACATTCTTTCTTTTTTTAAATATTCATTCATGTGTTTATTTATTTATCTGACTGCTTTGGGATCTTTAGTTGCAGCAGGCAAACTCTTGGTTGTGATATGTGGGATCTGGTCCCCTGACTAGGGATGGAACCCGGGCCCCCTGCATTGGGAGCACAGCGTGTCGACCACCGGACCACCGCAGAAGTCCCGCAACGTTCTTCATACATTTCACAACTTGGTAGGTTTCAGACCCATCTGATGAGGCAAGTGCAGAGCAGATAAACGACCAGGAAAGAAGCGGTGCCCTGACCCCCTGTGACCGGTGTGACCTCCCACTCCAGGAAGGGCAGAGAGGGGTGCAGCTAGGTAACCCCGCGACCTGGGGTGCGGAAAACCAAGACCGCCTTGGCCTGCGGCACCTGCCCGGCGGTGAGCGTGATGAATGCCACTTGGGGCCGCCGGT
>NW_011494867.1:5395464-5404756 GCF_000754665.1 Bison bison bison
CCGGTCCCCTTTCGCGCTCCGTGAAGGCCGTGCACGCCTCACATTAATCACCACCAAGCAAACACGGGCTCCCAGCAAAGGAGCCAGATGATTGGGAACACATTCAAAACAGCTTTATTTCATTGACAGACAGGGCCTTTTTTGTTAAACTCTGGTTTAAAAACCTTTTACATCTCTGTCTTGTTCACACGTTACCGTAGTCATTCATACTCGTGTAAACCGAGGAACTTGGGGCTAGCTTATTTATCACAACCTATTGGCAGGAAAAGGGTCCCAGAAAAAGAATCTTTATTTGAGTTTTGTTTTTTTTTTTTAAACGCTTATTAAACAGGGCTAATGGGAATGACGCTGTTATCAGCCAATATTGAAGTAAATGGGCTTCTGAAAAAAGAAAATGAAGAATCTTCTAAATGTCAACGTGCAAATAGAAAACAGCAGTTAATTAAATAAGAGCGTGTGGTCAGCAAGAGAGCTCATGTCTTTGCTTCTGGAACAGCACAGAAGCTGGGAAGAAGGACTAGTTATCTGGGGTTAACCCAGGTTTTGGTAAGGAGTACTAGTTAGTTAGACTTAGGTAAGCACCATATGTAAACTAACCTTGGCCCAAGTAACTAGAGTGATTCATTCAGAAGCCTCTTGTTTCCAGCTTTTTCCCCCTAAATAACCAAAGAGTTCTGGAGAAGAGAATGGTTACCCACTCCAGTGTTCTTGCCCGGAGAATCCCATGGACAGAGGAGCCTGGCAGGCTACAGTCCATGGGGTCGCAAAGAGTCAGACATGAATGAGTGACTAACGTTTTCACTTTCACTTCAGTTAAAAAGTTACCCAAACCTTTAAGTCGTATATCTCAAAGCATACTAATTCTGGTATTAGTATTTAAGCATCTAGAATTATCTTGAAACATCTACCATGAAAAGAATCTGCCTCCTATCCCCAAAGAAACACAGCATGTTCCTAATGCCTCTTGACTGGTCCTGCGAAAGGATCATCTTCCCGAGTGAGCACGGTTGACCCCAAAGAGAAGAGTTCAGCTCTCTCCCTAACAACCGAGGCAGGACAGGTCTGGCACGCGTGTGTTTAGGGAACTCATAAACCCTGACACCAACACCTGCTCCAGGAGAACACTGCACTCTCATCTGGTCTTAGGAATGTGTATCTGGTTTTGCTTTTTTGTTTTTGTTTTATTGTCAGAAACCAAACGGGAAGGGTCCTAAGTGAGGATAACTTAGATAACCAAGAAGCAGACTGAGCTTATGAAACGTTATCCAGCAAAATGTGCCTCTTGGCTCTCTGTGGAAATGACATTTCAGTCCAGATGCTTCCCGTGGATGATCCCTTGATGGACTATTTCTACTTACCCCTCCTCCCGAGTAGGAAATCCCCCTGGTCTCCAGTGTGGAGCTGAGACCTTAATCCTGAATGGGCACTGATGGTCAAAGCTTCTGGGCACATGAGTGGGGCAGCCATGTGGAAAGGTTTGGACTAGTGCAGCAGCGAGGCTTTCCTCCAGGAATGGAGGAGGAAGGAGACACGAAAGTTCAGGTCATGATCAGGGAAGCAAAAGACATCAGTAGGGGACCTCCCTGGCTGTCCAGTGGTTAAGGCTCCACACTTCCAGTGCAGGGGCTATAGGTTTGATCCCTGGCCAAGGAACGAAGATCCCACATGCCACTCAGCAAGGCCGAAAAAAAAAAGATCAGTCATCAAGGGAGCAACCTGGCTTAGGGATTTAAGCAACATCCAAAGTGATACTGTAATAAAATCATGTTTTTTGGTTTTGTTTTAAAAACAAAACTTTTTTACAATTTTTTTTAAGCCACAGAAGTTAAGTTTTCCTCACTTTATTAAACTGGTGATTCTTTATTAAAGCGTATAGAATCTTATTGGGGGAGAGATATGCATGAGATTATTGTCATCTCTGTGGGAAGTTTTTCAAGTAGCGTCCTCACTGAGCACAGAAATTTTTGACAAAGTGTGGTCAGAGCAGGTTACCCCTTTCTCCTGCCAACTCTACCGCGTTGCATCCTGTGATACTCAGAGCTCTTTCTGTTGGGGGGTGTCCCATATTTGAATGTGGCTAAGGACCCTGGCCCTTTGTTTTCCCAGCTGTTTATTTCCTTGGCGGTCAAATAGGCACACTCTTCCAGGCTAATAGTTTTGAACCAAATGCATGCTTGTTCTATTCTGATGCATGCGATTCAGAAGCATTGTTAATCGGGGCAAGTTCTTATTGCATGCATCCCCTGGGTGAATCTTGACAGCCTGAGAGGGTCCCTTTCTTCTTAATCCAGAGGACATATATTTTAGGTTTGGGGGTTGGTGCACAACCCCAAAAGGAGGCCAGAAAGCAATTTCAGCCCTTCGAGAGGGTATTAAAAACAGAAAGAGAGTGCGTGGTTCCCTTCCCCTTGCCTCTCAGAGCCCTGTTACCTGGGAGGGTTTAACATGTACCCAAACCTGGTTTCATTTTATTTTCTCTGGTGCAAGACCTGGGATTTTGGTCTGTTTCAGGTCCTTGAAGTCCGAAGAGGGCCTCTCTGGCCCTCTGCGAGCCTTCCCATCCTGAGGCAGGCTCAGCTTGCATCCAGTAACTCTGCTGGTTTTCCTAAACCACTCTTAGGTCCTTCTTGGAGTGGATCCCTTGATTGCCTCAAGCAATCAACCTTTGGCGTAAAAATACCAGGTGGTAACATTTCGGGTGGTAGAGGTAAAGCAGACCCCACCCAGGCACGAGTGGGAGGTCTGCCTCCCTGGAGGCGGTGGTCGGAGGTGTTGCAACCCCATCCGGGTCTGCTTCTCTGCATAGTCTCATTGGGTGGTCAGGTGGCCGAGCCTTGCTTGGGCTTGCTCACTGGTTCCTTTCATTCATTCGTCATTCTTTTCTCAAAGTACAATTGTTCATCATATTCTGTTAGAGATCACATTTTCTGCAAAGCCATTCTGCCTCCTGCAGAGACAAGGCCTCCACACGGAGAACATTCTATCAGTAGGTACCTTGCTGTTGTGGCCCCGTAATACAGGCTCTAAAGTTCATGCAGGAAAGAGGGTTGGGTCCCTTGGGGCAGAGGAAAGCCACAACATTCATCTAGACCTCCTTTTGAGGTGCTTTTCTCAAGTTGAACATTTTTTAATTTGTTCAAGTGTTTTACCCATATTGGGTATGATTATTATTATTGAAGCTGTAGTTTTTAGTGATAAAATTTAGCTAAGCTTTGTTCCTTATCATCACCATCCTCATGGGGCCCCTTCTCCTGAGTGATCCAGCAAGTCCTTGAGTCTGCATGTATATTCATCCTACAACATAATCCTAGAATTTAGTACATGCTGAGTCTTTGATTTCTTGTTTTCAAATGCATTGCCTCAGAGCCAGAATATGGGTAGCTGTTTTCCACCATGAATTTGGGCTGAAATGAGAAACGTAGAAGCCAGTTCCAGCTAAGGGGAAGCCAGTACACATCAAGAGATTACTGGTGGTCTCTGATCCAGTGTTAGAAAAATAGAAACAACCCCTTCCAGCACCGCCATCTTTAAAATCCACATATCTGAAACTTCTTGCTGAGAAACAGAACCCCAAAAAAAAAACCTTGGGTAGGCTTCCCTCCACCCAAAGTTATATGCAAAATCAAATGCTGATGTAATCATTTCCATTCTGAACTCAGAAAAGAGAATGAAATGGTCTTTAAGGTTTTTGATTCTGGTTTGTTGATGCAGAGTCTGTAAAACACAAGCAATATTTTGTCAAAATCTAACACATACAACAGATACGAGGGAAGGCCACTGTGTTTCAGTAGGAAGCTGCAAGCCTCCCAACTTCTGCTTATGTGAACTCTTCTTCACCCCTTGGGAATCCTCAAGACCCCAGAGAAACTCAGTATGAAAATCCCTGTGTAAGTGCAATAGTCGTTCAGTTCAGTTCAGTTCAGTCACTCAGTCGTGTCCGACTCTTTGCGACCCCATGAATCGCAGCACGCCAGGCCTCCCTGTCCATCACCAACTCCCAGAGTTCACCCAGACTCACGTCCATCGAGTCAGTGATGCCATCCAGCTGTCTCATCCTCTGTCCTCCCCTTCTCCTCCTGCCCCCAATCCCTCCCAGCATCAGGGTCTTTTCCAGTGAGTCAGTTGTTCCCATCAGGTGGCCAAAGTATTGGAGCTTCAGCATCTGTCCTTCCAATGAACATTCAAGACTGAATTCCTTTAGAAAATCAGTGACTTGGTTGGATTTCCTTGCAGTCCAAAGGACTCTCAAGAGTCTTCTCCAACACCACAGTTTAAAAGCATCAATTCTTTGGCGCTCAGCCTTCTTCACAGTCCAACTCTCACATCCATACATGACCACAGGAAAAACCATAGCCTTGACTAGATGAACCTTTGTTGGCAAAGTAATGTCTCTGCTTTTGAATATGCTATCTAGATTGGCAATAGTCGTTAGTCTGTGTGAAATTTACTCTTAACAGTGTTTCTCGAAATATGGTTCCTGAGTTACATTGGAGATTGCAACCAACTGAATTAGAATCTCTGGGAGTGTGGCCCAGGAATCTGCTTTTGTATCAAGCATCCTGGGTGATTCTTGTCAACCCTAAAGTTCAAGAACCCCTGGATAGCAGAGTTACTTATTCCAAATCTATCTTTCTGTCCATTATAAAAAATAGTACATATACACTCCAGACAAGCAAAAAGTAGGGAAGGGAAAATCTCTTCTGCTTCTACCACCCTAACCTAAAACTCTTAGGACTTGGAAGTATTTTCTTCCAGGCTTTTTTTTTTTTTTTTTTTCTCTCGAGTTGGTGCTGGACAGGGAGGCCTGGCGTGTTGCGATTCATGGGGTCGCAAAGAGTCAGACACGACTGAACAACTGATCTGATCTGATCTGATACGTAAGTTTTCATTTGTAATATAGTTTAGCCATCACTGTTGTTGCTATGTCATTATTGTTTACATGTGTCAATTTCATCTTCACGACTAGTCTGTCTGATAGATATTATTATACCCATTTTACAGATAAGGAAATTAAAGCAGAAAGATTTTTCCAGACATAGTTTGCAGACACCTTGACAGCCTGCTTCTTTCCCTTGCAACTATGTAGAAAGCTCCATTACCTTATTTTTCATAATTGTATTTTTCTTGTTGCTTTTCACTGTTCATGGCAAACTCCAGTTAACTTCAGCTCTCATATTGGATAAAGCATGGAGTTCCCAATTTTCAACATTATAAATAAGATACTTGTTGAAGTGGTTTTTTTTTCTTTTTTTTTTTTCCCTTTCTATACGTGAAACTATTCTTCTTGAAAATATTTCTTAAAAAATGGGATCTCTGGTCAAAAATTTTGAGCAGCTGATATATTGCTGAAATTTCTCAGAGAATACCACCAACATATATTGACTATATATGTTTTCTCAAAGGGATGTTATGAAGCACATCCCAGCTCTGTATCAGGGAACAGGCTGTCACATTTGAGTGAAATTTGTGGGTTATTTATAACCACAGACAGTATCGTGTTTTCTCCCTTTACAGAAATCTAAGTAAAAGAATCACTTTTTCCTAGTATCTGGATGACTTGATTTCTTACAATCAAGCTGGCCTTCTTGGAAACTCAGAAATGCCAGCCCTTTCATCTTCATTCACAAAAGATCCATTCTCACCCTTTCTCTACACCAGAATTCCATGAGGCTATTGTGAATCTCTGGAAGAATCTAGATAACCTCTTTTTCAAAGAAGCAAAATATTGCGGCCGGCTCATTCGCTCTCCCTCCTGCCCGCCGCGCCGAGAGCTGTCTAAGTGCCCTCTCCAGGGCCTCTGTATCCAGCCCTGCCCACGCCTGCCTGTGACCTCCCGTCACAGGGCTTGTGCCTGCACCCGTGACCGTGTGACAGTCTGGGTGCCATGTGTAAAGAGCACAAACATTAGTCAGACACACGGAATTTAAAGGGTAGCCGTGGCTTCACCGCCTATATTAGCTGAGACACTGGGTGGTCAAGTTCTTTACAATTTTTCGCTTCCATTTCCTGACCGGCCAAATGGTCACGGTAGTACCTACCAGACAGGGTCACTATGAGGATGAGATTTATTAACCTGTGTGAAAACAGCAGCAACTGGCGATGATGGCGGTGCATCAGAAATCGATCGCGTGTCAAGGTCAGCGTTTGCCACTTTATACATATTGTCCGGTGTCATGTTCATAGTTACCCTAGCAGAGAAGTGGATAAGTGGTATTATTATTCCCATTTTACAGATGAGGTTTGAAGACGTGAACTGTTAGGTCAAACCACTGGAAAGTGCCATTCTTGTGGGTAAAATGGTCAACCATCATCAGAGTCATCAGTTTCAGCCTCATCATTTGCCCATATCTCATAGAGAAAGGATCAAAGTTTAGACCCAATGTTGTACAACACCTGAGCCCGTACTTCTCCACATTAAATGGAATCCTAAGGCCCTGGGCACTCTGCCTCGCAGAAATCAGACATAAAACCTGTTTGTTTCATTTTTTTTCCACGTACCCATGTCCACCATTAAAATGTACCGAAGATCAAACAGGGCCCTGGTATTGTGACAGACATCCGAATGCTGAATTTCCACGCAGAACCGGGTCTCCAAAGCAAACACAATGGAGAAAATTGCCATGGCCAGTCCTCGCATTGTGTGAACTGAAAAAAAAGAAAAAAAAACCCACATGCATGCGCACAGACCTGATTTGAATGGTATTTCTGAGTGGAAGCTAAGTAGGAGCTCAAAATGGCCTTTTAAAATACAGAACATAAGGATGCAATTCACAGAGCCGGTCTAAACTGTAAACACGCAGCTGTGGGGTTTGTGAGGCTCCGTGCTTACATACTGACAGCATACAAATTGTCAAGTACTTAAAGTTCCATTGTTGCTGGGAGGCCCTAACCCAGTGTCCTCAAATGGTCTTGATTTTTTTTTTTAACCACAGGATTCATCTCTCTCACGGGAGATATGGAGAAATATAATGAAATATCAACACTAATAGATTATCAGGGATAATCAATAATGACTTTTCCAAATTCCTGTGTTTTATTATCATATGCTAACAGGATTTTTTTTTTTTAATGCAGAGATTGAAGTTTGCACTCTCCTAAAAGACAATGGCACCCCACTCCAGTACTCTTGCCTGGAAAATCCCATGGACGGAGGAGCCTGGTAGGCTGTAGTCCATGGGGTCGCTAAGAGTCAGACATGACTGAACGACTTCACTTTCACTTTTCACTTTCATGCAATGGAGAAGGAAATGGCAACCCACTCCAGTGTTCTTGCCTGGAGAATCCCAGGGACAGGGAAGCCTGGTAGGCTGCTGTCTATGGGGTCGCACAGAGTCGGACACGACTGAAGCGACTTAGCAACAAACTCCTGCAAGAAATCCCTGTGCAAGGTGCAGAATGGTCATACATGTTCTTGGCCTTTCTTACAAAAACCTCTCTAGAGAGTTCACGTGGACATTTATGGGGTTGTCTTTCAGCACCCGTTTCCCGTCTTCTCCTGGAAACCCTATTCCTGCCTGCAATCCCTGAGGCTTCCTTGGAAGATGCCATTTTTGTCTGGCTAATGCACCTGAACTCTGTTGATTAGTCCATGGCTTAGCACCTGCCCACAAACTCAACTGAGAAAATAGGGTTTTGGAACTGGGGAGTTTCAGTCCCTTTCCATTGATGGGAGCTCTCAGTTATAAACTTTGGGTGTCCTGCTACTGCTGACAAGATCTTGGCTCTTTGTACATCAATGCTAAACAGAAGCACAGAGACAGAGTTGTGGAGGAGAAGGAAAGAGTAGCTTTAGTTCTTTCCCAGGCAAAAGGGGACCACAGTAGGCTAGTGCCTTAAGAACTGTGCCCCCTCCCTGGTGAGTAGGGAGAGATTCTTTAGTCAGGCAGGAGTGCGTGATAAGTATCAGGGCACTGACAGTCTTGCAGTTCTTCTTTCTCCTGCCAAGTTTCTACAGGGTGGGGTTGCTGACGAGATTAGGCTGATTAGGGTCTTAATCTTAACCAGCCTGAAATCTTGCCTCAGGTGACTGCCCCTCCCTTGATTAGCAAATGTTCTGCCCTTTGGAACTCAGAGAAAGGAACTCATGGGAGGCTCCAGTCTTGCCTACAAGAAGGGGGGACAAAAAGATCTCTGTCCCCGGGGAGCCCCACAGTGCCCTGTTGGGCATTACTATGTAGAGAGAAGACAAGGCAGAGATGCAGACCATAGACTCCTGCTCCAGTGCCCCTGGGCCTTGTTGCCTCATTGACGTTCCTGACGGTTCCTCAACTCTCCCCTGCATTCCACAGATGGACATCCCTCTTCATTTGTGGTGGGCTTGGTTACTTGCAAACGGAACATCGTGGGAGTGTCTGCTTCTGCCCATGGCTGACTTTGGGCTCACTTTCTGGTTCTCAGGGCTCAGGAAAGAAAGTATGCTCGTGTGGAACCTGCTGGTGTGTCGTGTGGAGGCGTGGGCGCAGTGACAGCAGGGCTGTCGAAGCTGTGAGGGGAGTCCTAACCCGCATTTCTTCCTTTAGGCTTCCTCTGCAGCTGTCCAGAGCTCCGTTTTGAGCCCTGACTGTGCAGCACTGTGTCCATCCATTGACCATCTCATTATAGAGCTACTGGGAAGGTAGAATTTGTCTTCTCAAGGAGCAAATCCCCAGCTGTTAGTACAGTTCCTGGCCTTGTGTGAAAACTTCACAAGCGTTTGTTGGCTTGAACTGAATTAGTTGAAAGTAACTCAAAGATTGCTGGATGAGGGAGTTTATAGCCCAGTTGAACCCAACTCAAGGGATCCCTGCCCATGTCTAAGAATCAAGCTGGAGTAGGCTCTTTCATCCAACATGGACACCATACTTTCTGCTTCAATTTTGTCATCTCAGCCTCCGCCACTGAGTTGTGAGAACAAGTCACTTCACCTGTCTTACATGGTGTTAACGAGGCCTACCGCTGAGGGTTATTGTCAGTATGAAATGAAAAAGTCCATAGAAAGTAGTGTCGTGGGGCTGACCATGCACTCTGCTCACCCCTTCCCAGCCCTGCTATCTGCTCTTAGTGGAGCCCTGAACAAGAATCTGAATCTCTGCTGTCTTGTCATTGGTCCAGGCTTTGCTCGTCACGTTATCTTTGAATGGAACCCATGTCACTGGATTGATTCCTGGCTGTCCTCAAGGAGAGGGGTAGCCGGGAGACTTAAGACACAGGCACGCAGACCACGCTCATTACAGGTTTTGCATAAGTAGTGGGGGCTCCCCCGACGGTGGTGGCTCCTCTCGCTGTCTGGCTGGCCCCCGGCCCCTGGGGGAGC
>NW_011494867.1:5404856-5415362 GCF_000754665.1 Bison bison bison
GGGCGAACCCCCCGCCGTACTTGAGTGACAAAGCAGATTGCTTCCTCCCACTTCTGTGGCTTGAGACCCCTTTCTCTACCCTAGTTTCACTCTGATTGGCAAGTTCACTCAGAGTGAAACCTCAGCAAAACCTCAAGGTTTGGCTTAACTGCAGAGGGGGTGATTGATATCAGATTCATACCCCAGAATAGAAGACCACTCGTGAGAAATTCTGTAAGCCCGGGAGTGTGGTTTATGTCAAAATCAGCCTGTTGGGGTGAAGTCTGTTCGATGCCAGGTGGAAATATAGCATCATCAACTAGAATCCTCAAGTCTTAGAACCTCTTCACCCAGCACCAGCTAGCGGGTTAAGCACTGGGGAGGTTGTGACCAATCCATTTCCCTGACAGTCATCTGAAACTGACAGTCATCTGAAACAAAACTGAGCACAATCAAAAGCAATATTAAAGTATGTCATCTCAGGGAAAGAGAGGCAGGAATAGAAGACATCAGCGCTCAAGAGTTAGACGGACTTATGTTTCAGACTCGGTTCTAGTGGCTCAGATGGTAAAGAATCTGCCTGCAATGCAGGAGACGTGGGTTTTATCCCTGGATTGGAAGGATCCCCTATAGTAGAAAATGGCGACCCACTCCAGTATTCTTGCCTGGGAAATCCCATGGACAGAGCAGCTAGGCGGGCTACAGTCCATACTGTTCCAAGAGAGTCAGACACACCTGAGTGACTAACACACTCACATTCTGCTTCTTACTACCTAGGGACCTGGGTTGAGTTCCCAAGCCTCCATTTCCTTGTTTATAAATGATAGGTGATACAAACTGCATGGGTTTTTTAGGAGTACTCAATCGGATGAGGACCATAAGATCACACTGCACAGGGCTGGGAGAAGCAGGTGCTCAGGAATGGCTCCTTTTGGACCTTTTTACAGATCTGTGGATGTGCAGAGTAGCCCAAGAGCACTGGGCACCTGGCCCATCTTCATAGGTTGCATCACTGTGGTTCACATAGCTGTTTTTATGAACCAGAGCAAACTGGGAAGCCTCCACTCTTGATTTTGTCACATATATACAGGCACAGGCTACCTCAGATCCATGCACTGGTAGTTTAGAGCTTTTCTGGGGCTTACAGACACTTCTGTGGTCAATATGACAAATACAAAATTATTTGTTCTTAGGATGCTCACTTTTGAGAATGGAGGTGTGGAGCTGTGAGAGGGTGTGGGGGTGATATTTACTGAGCATTTCTTTTGGTATTTCAGCTTATCCTTGCAACTGAGGCGTATATAAGTCTGTGGTTGCTCCAGCATGGCACACATAGCAGGTAGCAGATGTGTATAACAGCAAGTTCAAGGGGAGCTCATTTGGGGAGATCAGTGATACAAGAAGCTATCTCTTAAATTTTGAAATCTATATCAGAGAGTGTTGGGAGGGCAGGGATCCTTAAACTTCTACCAAAGATAGAGCACTAAAATTGAAGACCCTGTTTTTAATCTTTGTTATGAATCTTGACAAGATAATGAATAAGGTGCAGGGTAGGGGTGCACCTCCTTGCTCCCCTTGACAGTAGGATCCACTCCGTGCTTTGCTTTGGCCCCTGGAACAGGAGTGAGAGCGATGGATGTCACTTCTAGGAGGAAACGTTAAGAGCCATTGGCCCCCCACCCCGACTCCTTCCCAGCCTCCAGCAATCAAGGGACCAGTGTCCAGATGGCGTCTCTGAGCCCCCTGAATGACCATAGTCAACATGGAGGGCAATGAGGAACAAACCTTTGTTGTGTTCGGTCACTATAGTCTTGGGATTATTTGTTACTGCAGCAGAACCTCACCTACGTTGTCTGATACCAAACTTTGCTTTCTTATGAGACTTCATACCTGGGTTGTTTTATTCATCTGCTCATGCCTGCTTGTGACTCCACCCTGCTTCCAAATGTACTCCAGGCTCTCATGCAGAGTAGGACAGGTTCAGAACAAAACAAAGATGCCTGCGCGGCACAGAAGGGAAACCCTGCTACGGTAGACCAATCACTGATGCCCAGCCCTGAACCCACTGGGAGTCTTCGCTGCAGCACCACGCCAGCCCTGCAGAGTCCTCGTTGACTGACTCCTTGGCCAGTTTTCTGTATTCGCATAGGAAGGTCTCTTGCCAGATGGTTAAAATGTTCGTGCTCCTATTTCGTTTTAATGCAAACTGACATTTCTCCTTCTCCCTGCAGTGGGTTTCTTTTATGAGGTCATCTTTGCTTTTTCACAGAAAGGCTGCCTGGCCCCACCCGGAGCCCACCCTGTAGTCTCTGTGGGGGCAGGACTGGTTAACCACTCGCTTGAGTTTTAAGGCGCCACAAGCAGAACCAGACCGCCACGAGCTTCTTGATTTACACTGTGGTGGAGAGTGTCTGGGGAGCCAGGGAGAAGCAGGAAGGGGCTGTTTCGGGAGCCCCAGGGAGAGCTGGGCCGCAGTCCTGGGGGGCTCTGGGCGATCAGAGGGCCAGCTCAAAGGAAGCAGTGAATACTGGCAAATGTTTTTTCTTATTCTTGGTGAAGAGCCTGAGTTGGACCCTGACTCCCTTTTTTTTTTTTTTTTTTCAGTGCCATTCTCCCAAATCTTCCCACCCTCTCCCTCTCCCACAGAGTCCATAAGACTGTTCTATACATCAGTGTGACTCCCTGTGTTGAGTTTTCCATGTAGAGGTATAAATCTACATACAGATATTATGTATAAATCAGTAAATAATACCAAAAAGAAGTAATACAATTAAAAAAAAAAGGAATAAAATAATTCCTAAAACACACAGTGCTAGCTTATACTAAGCAGTTCGTAAATATCACCCCTTTTCATCTTCTTGGTAGCCCCAGGAGTTAGGGCTTGCTGCCTTTTGTAGAAAGAAT
This sequence comes from Bison bison bison, assembly GCF_000754665.1. Taxonomy (NCBI): domain Eukaryota; kingdom Metazoa; phylum Chordata; class Mammalia; order Artiodactyla; family Bovidae; genus Bison; species Bison bison. The sequence goes on from NW_011494867.1 coordinate 5,407,740, forward strand.
AAAGGAGTGCACTTTAAGTGATATAAAATCAAACATGCTTTCGTGGATTCATTCGGCTGTTCATTTGCTCGTATGCTGATGTGTAAATGTCTATATGTCTGCGATTAAGGACAAAAGCATGAAATGCTCTCTCTCTTTCTCCCTCTCTCTGGACTCCCTTGGAGCGATGCTGATTCTCTTCTCCTTCAGAACCACGTTCTACAGGCTCTCAGGTTTCCCAGTGACCAGCCACCACACGCCACTCTGCGGGCCTTGATGGAACCGCCGTGGCCAAGGAAGCGGGCCTTAATGGAACCGCCGTGGCCAAGGAGTGAAACAGGGTTGAGTCAAGTCCTAACACTTGCTGCACCACCAGCGATGCTCTTCCCTGCCCCAAGGGCCCCGATGTACCGTCTGCATTTCTGAGCTTTGGGGAAGAACTTCTCAGCCACCCGGTTCCTTGGGCAGATGTGGGCGCAGGCTCAGGTTGTGTGTTTTGCTCCTTGGCTGCTTCACTGCATAGAAATCTCACTAAGTGAAACGGAAATTCCATTGGAAACGTAGCCATCCTGCGTAAGGATTGGTAGGGAAAAATGATCCAAGTAGAAGTGATTTTTAAATTTGGATTACAGAGGTATACCATCCCATCCTGATGTTAACTGTTTAGACCTAAAAAGTGTATCGTAGTCTACATTTAATTACTTAATAATTACAGTTCCCCTGACAGTCAGAGGGGATTCAGAAGTATCAGCAGAAATATTGTCAGTAAAATAAGAAAAACAAATACCGTTTTACCACCAGTTCTCAACATTCTTTAAAATGATCACGTTGCCATTTTGTTTCTCTTTAAGAATGTGAAAATTTCCAGCCTGTAGTAGATAATAAATATCAGTGTCCTTCTCTAAGAAAGTAAGACCACTTTCCACTCTTCTAATTTTATCTGCAAAATTCCAGAGGTAGATTACAAAATGCAAGTTTTTTTTTATTATGAATTATTGTTGTTATTAATTTAATTTGGTCACTATACAAAGGTCAAGTTTGTGCAAGGCAATGCAAGAGATAGAAAGGAATGTTTATAGTTGGAGATGTTTATGTTGGAGACATAAAGGAATGTTTTCTGTTCGTATGTATGGTTCTTAACATGGTCCGAGGGTGTTAAGATATTTGGATAAACTCAGATTTTTAAAAAGTTTCACTTTTTGAAAGAAAATTCGCTTTTTTAAAACTGGTGGGAGAATCAGGATATGTGGTCCCTCCTATCCAAATTCTATACTAATGAGTTCATCTCTCCTCTGGGTGTTGGGCCCTGACTGGATCAGGAGTTTATGTGTCCTGTCAGAGCAGAAGTCGTTTCTCTCCACTGCAGTTCATCAAGGCTCCCCTGGTGGCTCAGTCAGTCAAGAATCCGCCTGCAATGCAGGAGACCTGGGTTCGCTGTCTGGATCGGGAAGATCCCCTGGAGAAGGGAATGGCCACCCACTCCAGTATTCTTGCCTGGAGAGTCCCATGGACTCTCTAAGGAGCCTGGCGGGCTACAGTCCATGGGGTCACAAAGAGTCAGACACAACTGAGTGACTTTCACTTCACTTCACAGGCTAATCAGAGCATGGGAAGCCCAGTTTCTGAATGGGAGGATGGCAGGAGATATATAACCCGGAAAAGGTGGGTCCCCGGGGTAGAACTGGCCTCCTGACAGCTCAGAAGGCCCTGAGACAACCTGCAAGCCACTGGATGGGGTGGGAAGGAAGGAGTGATGCCTTGGGATCAGATCTCAAGTGATGCCTTGAGAGAGACATCCTGCTCTCTCTTGAGAGAGCAGGATGATGAGGAGTCAATTCATCAGCTTTATCAAACAGCCTGGGGAAATTCCAGGATTTCCAGCCTTTGGTCTAGGTCTTTAAGAGAGACGTGGGCTGGTGCTTCTTTCTCCAGGCCTGAATGCTATGAGGCATGTAGACATCTGGAATGTTCTCAGAAAAGCTTGGTTCTTCCTAAGTTCAGAGAAGTTGGGCAGGAAGGAACTAGAATGGACAGGAGAAGAAAGCCACTCGTCAAAGGCACTTAAATCAGCAAACATCGTTGTGTCTGACCATCTTTTGGGGTGATTTATGGCAAGTTCTATGTGTTTAGAGGCAGTCAGGCCAGGCTGGAATAACTGGTTGAAGATTCTTCATCTCACCCGTGTTAGAAGAAGAGCCTGGGAAGAAGTTGGCTGGGAGGCAGAAAGCCAGAGCAAGACTCCTTGCTGGATAGGAAGTTCTGAGCAACAGGGGTTTGACTTCATGTCTGATGGTGGGCAGAATTGCCCTGGATCTGGCTGTTGGCCTGTGGCAAGGACCCCTGGTCCTGAGTTTGGGGGTCCTACTGAGAAGGGAGACATCAGTTCTACCAGCACTTTCTCTGGAATTTGGCAAACCCCGGCTCTCTTGATAGCAAGAGAGCACTCAAGTCCCTGCACATAGGGTGCAGCCCTTAGTAAGTGTGCATGTCCGTGAGAGATGCTGAGCAGGCAGGCCATGGGGAGGATGGGATGTCCTAGAGCCAGGGAGACATCGGGAAACCTCAGCGGGACATGTCCATGAGCCTTTCGTCTAAGGCTCTCCCAGCTCCCTTTGCAGCCCCCTCTCCATTCCAGTTCCTTCCATCCCTTCATCACTTCTGCTTACTCTTCAGTTTGATGTGCACATCCCAGCGCTGACCTCTCTGAGCCCCCTCTGGAGGGCCACATCCTTAATCCTCCACCCTGCCACCAGCCGCCCCACCCCAGACTGCGGACTACCCAGACATGGCCCTAGTGCTGGCCTCCACGCTATCCTGACTCGGAACCCCCAGCACAGCCTGCGGATGGCACGTTTTAAGGTGCAGAGGAACCAGTGCATTGCAGGTCTTTGGAGGTTTTCTCCAGCTCAGCGATGCACGAACTGTACAGTGGTGGAAATCCTGCAGCTGTGCTTGCCCCCTGAGCTTCAGTTTCAGGTCCAGATCAGATAAAGGCCCACGGTTGGCATAGCATGGTGGATCTGCCTCTGGGGTGGTAGGCAGTGCCAGTGAGCAGCCCCATCGGTGTCCCACGGGTAGACAGTACGAAGGCTAACCTCATGGTCAGGACCAAGTATTATACAGGCTACCACACAAGTGCAGTCAGAACAACCGCAGCGTACAGCAGCTGGTTCCTTCTTTGGGGGTTTCTTTGTGAAAGTAAAAGGGGTTTTCTAACTCGATCCCATGGAGACCACTTTAGTTTCCATTTTTCTCACATGATAACATCTACAGAGGGGCTGCTTTCGCTGCGGGCACATCACTTCTCAGACACGTGGTCTGTGTTTGGAACCAAACGGTACTTACTAATCACCACAATTAGGACCTACTGCGGGCTGCCAGGACCACCTCAGAGAGACTCCGCATATTCCAAGAGAATTCAGAGCTGCTGCCCCACCCCCAGCCCCCGATAGCAGTGTCAACAGAAGCCCAGGTGTACTCTGACCTCCTGCAAAGCTTAACCTACCTATTGATCACTTCTGTCCCAAAGGATGCTGCTTCCTCTTGGAACATACTTAAAATTGTGTGTGTGTGTCCTGAAGTTTAATGAGGGGAGCATGTGATAAGCTCAGCATACATTGAATATAGGTGTTATCAGAAATGAAGCTGTTATCAGAAATTCAAATGTCTTGAATTAGGACACTTTGCTCTCCTTTCTTTTAGGTAATTCATGCAATTCCTGTGCTACCAATACCCCACACCTAGAACAAGGGTACAGTTTTTCATCAGGAAGACAGCGTATGTGGGTATAGAGCCCAGCTCCACGATTTTCTAGCCAGGTGACAGGTCTCATAACCCTTCTCGAGTCTACTTCCTCTCGTTTCAGACGGAGATGTCCGTTCCCCATCGTGTAAGATCCTTGGGATGGTTAGAACTATTATTTATGAAGTCTTGCACCAAGGCTTGATAATAAGTAATCTTTATCATGAATATTGGCGGTACCGATGTTTACAAATAAAAACAGGAATCACTTCTTCAAATGGCTGCACTTCCATCGGATATTTTCCAGTCCCTCCAGTCGTCAGGCTCGGGTAAACAGATGACCGTCTCAGTCACCCAGCCCTGGCGGAACTTCACAACCTTGCCTTGTTTGACACTGCCCCCAACCCCCACCGCCCCTGGAAGGATGTTTTGAAAAGAAACATTTTCCCTCCATCAGGGTTCCTCTTTCTCCCTCGCCCTGTTGTCTTGCTGGATGCGGGGGCGGCCGAATGGGGGCTCGGGGGCCTGAGAAAAGGGGTGAAAAAAAACCCAACTGTGAAAACCCAAGAGAAACCGAAAGACGTGAACACTGGAAAAAAAGAAAACAGAAAAAGAGCTTCTTCAGGACCCAGGCGGTTAAGGAACTGGCCTCGACAGGAAGTGGGCAGGAGGCTGTTTGCAGTGCGCTCATGGGAACTGAGTTGGAAAGTGCTGTGGTGAGTGTGTGTGGAAAAAAAGGGCTCGAATCGAGCTATAAATATCTGTTTCTTTGAAGTTTTATGACCAACAATTAATGTTACTGGAAGGCACATAAAGAGTATTTTCTTGACTTAGTGGGTCTGAGTGGGGCGGGCTCAGGTTAACACACTCTCCCCCTGGACACTGTCCCTGCCTATTCCGTGTGTGCGTGTGTGATCTAACACATGTCTCAGCACCGTCAGCATAGATTTATATGGTTTATATATCCACTCGTTTGTATTTTCATTTGTTTGCCCAGTTAACCAGTGTCTTTCGACGGGTAAAACCCTGCTGGTACAGCCATGAATAGATGAAACCCCTGTCCGCAGGAAACTTTCATTCTAGTTAGGGAAAGAGATGTTAAACAAGACAGGGCATGGCAGGGATAGAAAAGTGCTGGGAAGGTAATCTACACCTGTTACGAGGGCAGAGGAGGGGGAGACAGGAGGCTGAGAGCCTAGAGAAGCGTCTCTGATGAGTGGCCTGCACACTGAAGCCTGTGTGCATAGGTGAACACAGAGGGAAGCATGTACCAAGGTCCTGAGGCAGGCGTGTGTTCAGCGGGGCTTAGGAGAGCCAGCGAGGCCGGCGGGAAAGACCCAGGACTCCTACCCAGAGAAGGCAGTGGCTCCCAAGGGGTGGGCTGTGCCCTGTTAGGAGGTCTTTGGAAGATGTGTGAGGCGAGGAGACTGTCCGGAGTTTTGTTTGGTCCTGCCAAAGAACTGCCACCAATTCTGTAATAATATCTTTCCCCCAAACTCCCCTATAAAACAAAAGCAGCACAAAAAACAAAAGCAAAAATTACTCTGGTCAGTTGTAGACAGGGATTTTTTTTTTTTTTAAAGGATGCTATGGCTTTTTTTTTTTTTTTCCTCCCTTCATTGCTTGTCTCTTGCTGTATACTGACTTCAGTGTTAGAACTTTCTGTTATTTCCTTGGCTTTAAAGCCCTTCCATTGCTTTTGTGAGTGTAAGTGGACTTGAAGCCTGGCAGGCGGGAACAGCATATACCTTCTCCCCTATAGAGTGCCCATGGTACCCAGTCTTCCTTTCATGGGAATATATGATCATCTCGGTTCAGGACCTGGCTTGAGGTTCACCCATGCACTCACCTAGGAGAAAGCTTTGACTAAACAGAGAAGACTCCAAAGCCGTCTGGAGAACGCCATGCTTTTCAAGAAAGCAGTTTTGAAGTACCCTGGAATGTTCTAGAAGTTTCTACTCAAGGATAGTTTCACCTGTCCCAAAGCTTACCTAAGAACTTTGGTAGATAAAAGTTGGTTTTCTGAAGAGGGTTTCTGCACAGCTTTTTTTTTTTTTTTTTTTTTAGGAAATGCAAAGTTCAGATCAGTTTCCCTTCCAGGTAGTCTGAATTAGGGATGTTTGCTGTGTGCCAGGAGAGAGTCTTCCTCCTTTGTTTTCTTGGGTGCAGGGAGCTGTTTATGACAAATGGGGTTCATTACGTGAATGTTTTGCCCGTTATTAAGGCTTTCACAATATTGAAATCCAAGGATATCACAGAGAGGAGAGCCTTTAGGGGCCAGGAATCCACTGCGCCAGCTTGCTTGGAAACCGAGCAGGAGCGTGGCTACCACCTAGCCCGTTCTTTGTTCAGCATGACTGCAGCTAGAGGCCATGTCACTTTGCTGTCCCCAACTGATAGGTTCAGCATGTGATCGAGATGTGACCCTGTGTTCATCAAAAGCTCACCAGCTAGGGACTTCCCCGGCGAGCCAGTAGTTAAGACTTTGCCGTTCCGATGCAGGGGGTGCGGGTTGAATCCCTGGTCGAGGAACTAAGATCCCGCATGCTAAGTTGTGCGGTCAAAAAAAAAAAATCTCACCAGCACGCTGACCCTGCCCATCACCCAGGCACTGTGCTCTCTTTGCTTGGAACTGGGCCTGTGAGTTTTAATAGAAGCGGCTGGCCGCTCTCTGTAAGTGACCTTAAGCCTGATCTCTTTCCATCTAGTGAGGTCCTTCGTCCAGTAAAAGAAATGGTGGGTAGGGAATGAGTTGTGATAGAAACAGATTTATGTACATTTCAGTAACATGACTTCTCTAGGACTGAACACAAAGAATACAGGTTTTGGAGATCTCTCTGGAATTGATGTCAATGTTGTTTAAAAAATGTTCCTCAGTGACTCCCTGGTGCTGTAGAAATGAGTCTGGGTTTTCAGTACAACGTAGCTCCCATCCTGACTGACAGACACGTGACTTGTGGTCCTAAAACATAGAGTACCATGCTGCCTTCTTACTTTATACGGTAAAGAAAGATGCCAGGAAATTGGTTAAATCAGTGTGAGATAGCCCTTCAATAGACTCTTGTACATCAAGGCAAAGAATGACACTTCTAAAGAAAAATAAAAAAATCAGAGCAAGAATGATATGTTTACATCTCTGATAAAAACAAAATGTCGTGGCGTGGTCTGAAAGAGTGGGAGGAGAGACAGCAATTGGAGTGGAAAAAAAAAAAAAAAACACTCAATACCAACTTATTTACAACAGTTATGTTTGAGGCATGAGGCTCTCTGGATTTGTTTTTCTTTGTATTTTCCCCTCTTAAAAGATGAGTACTTTTAATTATGAGGTCAAAAGAAATAGACAGGGGCTCATTTGGACCCATATTTTTCCGAGTTTAGGTGGAACTTTTGTTTGCACAAAAATTATGCCTGCAGTTTGTACGATGACTTTTTTTTTTCCCTTTTTTTTTTTTAAATGACAAGGAACCATTTTCCAATCCCAGCAGTGACACCGGGCCAAGGACTGACCCCTCAGTTCCTCTGAGCAGGCCTCCAGCGCCAGGTACCACAGAGGCCCAGCGACACCCACAACAAACACGGTGACAGGCACATCACCACAGGCTTCCCGCCAGAGGCACGGCAGACGCTGTAGCCTATTTGGCAACTTGAATGAACTTCAGAAGGATAATCAGCGACTCATTAGGCCCGTTCCTCTTCCTCAGACCATTGATCTTTTCTCCCCTCCCCCGTGCCCTCTGACAGAGGGTGACAGGCTTGAAGGAGAAAGGGCGAAGGAAAACCAGTGACTCAGCCAGAGCAGGCCTCACCACCACTTCCTGGACACCTGACTTCTCTCTTCTTCCTTGAGACAGGGGGAGGAAGCCTGGAGCATTCTAGCAAATGGGAGAGCTTCAACAGATGCTG
>NW_011494867.1:5415462-5420108 GCF_000754665.1 Bison bison bison
ATGGGTGGATGGAGGGATGGTTGGATGGGTGGAGGGAGGGATGGGTGGATGGAGGGATGGTTGGATGGGTGGAGGGAGGGATGGGTGGATGGAGGGATGGTTGGATGGGTGGAGGGAGGGATGGGTGGATGGAGGGATGGTTGGATGGGTGGAGGGAGGGATGGGTGGATGGAGGGATGGTTGGATGGGTGGAGGGAGGGATGGGTGGATGGAGGGATGGTTGGATGGGTGGAGGGAGGGATGGGTGGATGGAGGGATGGTTGGATGGGTGGAGGGAGGGATGGGTGGATGGAGGGATGGTTGGATGGGTGGAGGGAGGGATGGGTGGATGGAGGGATGGTTGGATGGGTGGAGGGAGGGATGGGTGGATGGAGGGATGGTTGGATGGGTGGAGGGAGGGATGGTTGGATGGGTGGAGGGAGGGATGGTTGGATGGAGGGATGTTTGGAGGGATGAATGGGTGGATGGAGGGATGGATGGGTGGATAGAGGGATAGATGGATGGATGGGTGGATGGAGGGATAGATGGATGGATTGAGGAATGAATGACTGGATGGAAGAATGAATGAGTGGATGGATGGGTGGATAGAGGAATGACTGGTTGGGTGGATGAATGCATGAATAAATGATGACCACCCAAGAGTCACTCAGAAGTAGTGTCATAATTTCCAGATGAGTGGTAAATTGTCCCCCTGTATCTCATCCCACCTCCACACTTCTCAGTCCTGTGACTAACAAAACAAAATACGTTTCTTTACTTACAAACAAGCTTGCTGGGGGACTGCTTTCAAAGCTAGCCATGCCTTGAAATTTGTTTATCATTTTGCCAGCGCTCTGATCTGCATTTCCTGGATTCTGAAGAACAAACAACAAGCAAGCAACATTCAAGTATTCCTTTAAAAATTTTATCTAAGATCCTTCAAAGAAAAGAATGTCTTCTGAAAGTTTGGGTCTAACATTTGTACAGAGGCAAATGTATCTGGAAGAGAGGCAGTGCCTGAGCCCTGCCAGGGGGACGAGGCAGTGATGCGGGGAGGAGGCGAGGCTGGTGTGGACGGCGAGGCTGGTGTGGACTGTCCAAAGACACACCTCGAATAGGGAATAATAAACTCTCATTTAAAGAAGCCTTAAAGAAGCAGCTAGGGAGGCAGATAATCAGAGGAAAATAATAGTGTTTCTTTCATTAAAAGGAGCCCAATATATATTGATCCAACAGGTTTACCCTGCGTGTACCCCGGAGTGCCGTCAGCCCAGACCAGATCAGTGCCTTGTGTACCTTTTCTCCCGCTGCTGCAGAAGGGATTTGCCAGATCACCCAGTCAGCTTCTGCATTCTCTGAGCATTAAGGGTGGCCAATGTGGTTCTGGCTTATTTCTAAGTCCCTTAGAGGCAATTTCTGGTCCCCAAATTGAGGCAAAATAATCCTCCCAATTCCTTGGGCATTCTCTGTCCTCCCCCCCCATTCTTTTTTTTTTTTAAGTCTGTATTAATTTTTTCACAATATTGCTTCTGTTCTGTGCTTTGGATTTTTGGGTCATGGGGCATGTGGGAATCCTGCCTCCCTGACCAGGAATCAAACCTGCAAACCCTACATTGGAAGGTGATGTCTTAACCTACTGGACCACCAGGGTAAGCTCCCGATCCCACCCCACCCCCACCCCCAATTCTTTTTATGATAAAAAGGTCTCCTCCTAGAGGTTTTCATGGTGCCCTGGCACCGACTTGAAGGTGATCCTTGCTTAAGAAACGCCTGTTGCCCTTGTCTGCCTCTCATTTCCCTCTCCCGCAGCGGGACTGTCTCCTCTCCCTCTGGCCTGGCAGTTTTATTTCGCGGGAGAGGAGAGAAGAGATGGAAAAATGGACCCCTATTTTATCGCTGTTTCTTCAAGGAGCTCAAACTGCTTTCAGGCATGTCCTTATTACCTCATTCATCCTCATAATGTTCCCTCAGCAGTATTATTCTTATTTTCAGGATGGAGAAATTGAGGCACAGACAAAATAAATGGCGTGTAGAAGGTCGGAGAGCCAGACTGCCGCAGAGGTGGGGGTGGCTGCGAGTGTCTGGCATCCATCCTGGGCCATCGGTCAGACTGTCCTCTTCAAGTAAGGAGAGGGAGAGAGAGAGGGAGAGTTCAGATGGCAGAGGTGATCAGGCAAACGGAGCCAGATTTAGATATCAGTCATTGCAGAGATCAGTCTTTTAGGCACCCTTCAAAGACACTGGAACCCTTACTGTCGCATGCGTTCTGTGTGCGGGGGACCTTGCTGGTGTCGGGGATGCAGCAGTTAATAAGAGATCCCTGAGACTTTTCTCCGTGGAGTTAATATGTGGGAGAGGCAGAGGACACATCTCAGTGCCAGAAGTGGGGACCCGAGAAAGCCCTGCCCCACCGCCGCCCCTGCCGCGCCGTCCACACCAGCCTCGCCTCCTCCCCGCATCACTGCCTCGTCCCCCTGGCAGGGCTCAGGCACTGCCTCTCTTCCAGCCTCGGGTCCTCCCTCAGCACAGAAGCACACGCTCAATGACGGCTTTCCTTCCCCTGCTTAGATCTCCCTGAAGGCTTCAGGTGTCGCTCAGAGTGAAAGCCTCTGCGTCCCATCTCCCAAGCGCTCTGTTCCCCACTCTTGGGCTCTGCCTTCCCTTGTGTTCTATTGCACTAGCCCGTGCATCAGCCGAGTCCACCAGCCAAAGCCAGTCACACGTGGCCTCGAGGCCACTCCTGTTCTCGCTGCCCCTGCCCAAGTGCCCTTCGACCACCACAGGCCTCCTTGCCCTTTCCCTCCCCTCTCGCGCTCTCTGAGGACTTGACGTCTTGACGTCACCCTTAAAACGGGTGCCTTCGCCCCCGCATCACCTGCTCATCCTTCTCACTTGCCTTTGTTCTCCATATACTGTCACCATCAAACACAGAGTCCTGTTTACCCTCTCGTTTTGCTTTCTATTCCCTTCCACAAGAATGCAGACCCCTCAGTGGCATGTAGAAAGGCAGAGAGCCAGGCAGTGGAAGAGGCCTGTTTCCTCTGCTTTCCTCAGGGCTGCCTGCCCATCGCCAGCAACCTAGGAGCTGCTCAGCAAACACGTGATATCTTTACGGTGGAAGGTGCCGCTCGCAGAATCATGAGAAGGAGCCTGAAGCTCCTTCTCGTGTTCACAAGATCCTCTCTGTAGTCTGGGGAGGAGAGAGGATGGTGGTGGGGTGGGGGCATCTCTGGGGGTTCTTTGGGGTTGCAGGCATGTTGGCAGGGGGTGTCCAGGGAGAAGCCTGGGTGCAGGCTGCTGCGTTTGCTGGTTTTCACAATTTCTGTGGCTGAAGTATATAGAAGGATGTCTTCATTGAAAGGGCCAGACTGGATTTTTTTTTTTTTTCCTTGAACAATTCATTGAAACCTGGTGGTGGGAGGCCCCGGAGAGAGCCTCGCTATCGACAGGGATGTATATTGGGTGGAGGATGCCCTGGACGGTGGACTCACAGGGAAGTCAGAGCTGTCTTTCACACAGAGCCAGCTTTCGCCATAATTGCATAATGGTGTCTCTGATTCCCAGGCCCTCATCCCCAGCTGTTTCCTCAGGCATGTATTCAAGATCCGAGATGCCACTCACCATCTCGCAGGATGCATATTTGTATCTGGATCCAAAAAAAAAAAATTTTGGCCCACATGGCCGCAGCCCATGGCAGAAGATTCTAGCAATTAGCAGGAACTGAAAGTGCTAATTTATTGCAACCAACACTGTGGTCTAATAGTCACACATTACAAAAGCAAAATCCATTTTTTTTCCCCCACTGTGGCACCGTGGTGCTGTCATCTGCTCTGCGTGCTTTCTCGTGTCTTTTGTTCACATTAGGGGAAAAAAAAATAACCCTCTTCTTCTAGAAACCAGAGAGGGCCCATCAGGTTCCAAGAAGGATGATATTTGAAAATGTACTCTGAAGAGGTTTGATTTGTGCTTGGGGTGAGGATGGTGCAACTGGATTCTGTTGCCAAATGCTCTCTGAAAAGTGCAGGGTGTTTTCATCCCTTTATTTAGGAAAGGTGATCATATTTCTCTTTTTAAGTGTCCTAACGTGAGCCGTTGGTCCCAGGTACAAGAAGGGGGTGGGTGGAGAGGCGCTTGGAAGGGAAATTGAGGAAGATCAAATCTTTTGCCCAGCGATCACATCTATTGCCCAGTTCACAGCTATTGATTTTGACCATTGGATCTGGCCTCCAGTCTGAACCTCGAGTGAATTTCCAAACCACCAGGCAATATAAATTACAGGCAGAACGATAAGTTGGCTCCTGCCAGGTGACTAAGGCTGCGTGGCAGTGCTTCAAGTCTTTAAAACCATCTCCCAGTGGCCCCAAAGCATTAATACGCTTGGAACACTGTCTGCCCAATGTCTAGAGTGGGGCTGCGGAATTTGATTCCTAGGTACATCGAGTTTGGGACCTGGAAGAAGCTCGAGACATTCTCTGGGCCAGCAAATTCCAGCTTGTCTGTTCGTCAGAATCACCTGAGAGCTTAAAATACAACAGACTCCTGAGCCTCATCCTCCATAGAGACGCCGTCATTTGATGTAGGATCAGACCCGGGAAGGGGCTTCCCAGGGGGCACAAGTGGTAAAGAACCCGCTTGCCAATGCAGGACACGTAGGAGATGTGGGTTCG
>NW_011494867.1:5420208-5426423 GCF_000754665.1 Bison bison bison
CCAGGGACAGAACAGCCTGGCAGGCTATAGTCCATGGGGTCGCAAAGAGTCAGACGTGACGGAAAAATTTTGCACGCACGCACAAAGCCAGGGAGCTGCAGACAGAGGCAGAATTACATTTGGGGACACTTGTGGCTTCACAGAGTGGGAAACTGAGTCTCGATGTGTGAGACACAGGATAGGGGTTTGAAAACAACTCCCAGACTCCCGTGTGTGACGTTTGCACCTGCACCAGGTCCTGCTGCTGCTGCTTTTTTTTGTCCTGGCTGTGCCGGGCCTTTTATTTGTGACATGTGGGATCTAGTTCCTGGACCAGGGATGGAACCTGGGCCGCTTGCATGAGAGCTACAGAGTCTTAGCCCCTGGGCCACCAAGGAAGACCCAGTTTCTGCTTCTTAACTGGGGGGAACCTGATTCACTAACCCCTAGAGTGGTCAGATCCTCTAATTTTTTTTTTTCCTTTTTATTCTAAGAAAAACTAAGATTTTTTGTATGTGTTTGTGAAATCTTCAGGAGTTTCCAATGTTGGCAGTTAATTCAGTTTATTTTTATTTTTTAACATCTCTCACCCAATACGTAGAGGTGAGCCCAAAAGAATAAGAACCCTCTGCAACCCATAGACCACCAATTTGAGACTTTTGATGAAAAGCTATCTTGCTGATGTATGGATGACAAGGGTTCAACTCTGTGGGGTATGAATTAGTCAGGGTCCAGCCAGAAAAATTTCGAACTGTGGTGCTGGAGAAGACTCTTGAGAGTCCCTTGGACAGCGAAGAGATCCGACCAGTCCATCCTAAAGGAAATCAACACTGAATATTCATTGGAAGGATTGATGCTGAAGCTGAAGCTGTAATACTTTGGCCACCTGATGCGAAGAACTGACTCATTGGAAAACACCCTGATGTTGGGAAAGATTGAAGGTGGGAGGAGAAGGGGATGACAGAGGATGAGATGGTTGGATGGCATCACTGACTCAATGGACATGAGTTTGGGTAAACTCCAGGAGACGGTGAAGGACAGGAAAGCCTGGCGTGCTGCAGTCCATGGGTTGCAAAGAGTCAGATACAACAACAGCCAAACAATACCTTCCCAGCAACACCTTGATTGATATTCAAATAACTGGATGCTGCAGTATAGCCAAGGTGGCCCACAGACTGACCATCTCAGGCTAGACATAAAGAAAAAGAAGAAGAAGGAACCCAAGGATAAACAAGATCAAGACTTCTATGTCATCCTTTGACAAAAGTCTTAATCTTTGTAGTTGTGTGGTTTATTTTTTTTTTTTCCCCTTAAAAAAAGGAGATTGTTTGAAAGAGCCTGAGAAACGAGGGCAGGCATTAGTGATCCAGTTTAGAAGAGTAGCCCTGGGTTTGTGCCAACACGGGATGGGTTTGTATCTTTAAGTGGCCTTTATTACCATAGCAATAAACAGCAAACGGGCCCAAATCTTCCAGGCTTGTGTTGGCTTTGACCAATGAAGTAGAACAAGGCCTCTGAATACCCCATTAGTTCCAGGCTGCGCTTTGATGGCGCAGCACAGGCAGCTCTTTTTCTCCACAAGTCACCAGGCTCGCCCGTGTCTCTTAACAAATGTTGTTGACAGGCCAAGTTGCAATTTTTCTGCATGTCCTGACAGTTTAATTCACTACCTCTTGGCTAAGCACGCAGCCTAAGGGGGTGCTTCAGCACCTTGGCATCGCCGGGCTGCAATTAAAATAATTCAGAACCAGGGCTGGGCTTGCAGAAATAGTCCTTCTTGCCTTTGGAACACACGGTGCATTCTCCAGGCCCCCCTGTGGAGTGGAGTCAAGCTCGCCCCGTTTAGAGTGGAGGGCAGTGGAATTTATTAACAAGACTCTGACTCTATTTGCGTGTGACACCCAGTGGGGTTTTTTTCCTCTGTGGAAGCTGAACATAATTTCTTGGGTAGACTTGGTACCTGGAGAAAGGTCATGGGGGGTGTAGGGGAGCGGGCACATGCGGATGGGAGTTTGGCAAAAACCATTTTTAGAAGCCATCCTTCCAAAAGATCACGTCCAAAATATCCTTTCTTCTGAATTCTGTACAGGAAAGATAAAGGGATAGGAATGCCCAGAAACGGGCCTCCTTTGAAATGGTCTTATATGAAGAAGGATCCTTTGAGATGTTCTAGACGCATTACGCACAGGCAGTAGTGTGTCGTATAGCGAACATAATTCTGTTGACCCACCTGTCTGAACCCAGCAACTCCTGAAACAACAGCGTTTCCAAGTTTCAGGGCGATTTGGTTCATCAGGTAAGGTACTTTCAAAAGATGGAAAAATCAATCAATTCCCCCAAGTTACTTTATGATGAGGGCCACGGACTGCAGCCCGCCAGGCTCCTCTCTCCACGGGGTTTCCCAGGCCAGAATACTGGAGTGAGTTGCCATTTCCTTCTCCAGGGGATCTTCCCAACCCAGGGATCGAACCCGCGTCTCCTGCATTGGCAGGCGGACTCTTTACCACTGTGCCACTCAAGAAGCGCAAGGAAACTGGTGCCAATACTAAAATTCAGTCTGAAAATCTCCTCTCCTGAAAAAATAATCAGCTGATGAAAAGAGAACAACAATGCACACTCTGTGCTCAATTCTCGAAACTGAATGGCTTGTGGCTTTGGCCTCTCATCTGCTAAATGCACACACTGGGTGGGTGGTCCCACGCCTAGAACTTCCTTCTGTTCCACAGCTTCTCCGACTCTACGGTGTCTGTGAATCTAGCTGCTTGGTGCTAGATTCCCTGTTAGAGACCACAGGCAGCAGAAAGGATCGGAGACTACCTGGCTGCCTGCGTACAACCTTCTTGTTAAACCTTCTTTAGCAAAGCTCTTCTCTGAAGGAACTCGTGCCCGGAAGCTTGATATGTGATGAACACGCACAGGAGATGCTACTCGCGCTCGACAGCCATCTCCTTAAAGAGTAAGCACACAGTGCCTGCCTGGGAAGGGCCTGGGCTTATTGTAGCCACTGAGGAAACACTGCAGGCCTTCTGGGTATAATTTTGAAGCTCTCAAAGCCATTCTCCGGGAATGACAGTCTTTTCTGATCTTTGAGAGACTGGCTGAGGGGCAGAAGGCCCTCCCCCCGTAATCTGTTGTTATTCAGTCATATAGTCATGACTCTTTGTGACCCCGTGGACTGCAGCACGCCAGGCTTCCCTGTCCATCACCAATTCCTGGAGTCTACTCAAACTCATGTCCATCGAGTCGGTGATGCCATCCAACCATCTCATCCTCTGTCGTCCCCTTCTCCTCCCACCTTCAATCTTTCCCAGCATCAGGGTCTTTTCCAGTGTGTCAGTTCTTCACATTAGGTGGCCAAAGTATTGCAGCTTCAGCATCAGTCCTTCCAATGAATATTCAGGGTTGATTTCCTTTAGGATGGACTGGTTGGATCTCCTTGCAGTCCAAGGGACTCTCAAGGGTCTTCTCCTGTGATTGAGCAGCAGCATTCAGTTCTGGCCAGGAACTGAATTGGCCTCCTCCTCTCCCTCCTCCCCCTCCCCACTCCTCTTCCTCAATTAGCTGACCATCAAGCCCTTGACATAGAGCAAGAAGGAGGACAGGCCTGGCCTCCCCTCTTGGTTTCGGCAGGTTCTCAGCATCACCCTTCTAAGAGTCTCCTGACAAAGGACAGTCGCTCCCCTAAGCGGTTAAAGCCCAGGCCTCTCTGTTGATGTCTGCCGCGCCCCTCGGACCATGTGAGTCCCTCCTCTGCCCCTCCCTGTGCATTAACCGAGACCTTGGCCTATCGACTGCAGATTCTCCAAGGCAGCTGGACTCTCTGTTTGAAAGGTTTTTCTGAAGAGGCTTCTATTAATTTATGTATTTAATTTCTGTACAGAGTGCCTGTTCGCCTCCCAGCACAGGTATTAAAGTACCTTTAGGGGAATCCAGCCGCCGAAATCCTCTGTAAGGGAAAATGCTTAGAGTGTCACAAAGTGAAAAGCATTAGTGGGAAATACTCAGAGAGCTCAGTGGAAGAACCACCGGGAGTCGCCGCCTCCCTGGGTTCTGGGTCCTTTTCCCGTTTCTCCGAGGCTCTCATCTCAGTAACCTTGGCTGGAACTCACCAGCTTCATTGCGGCCCAGAGAGAAAAGGGTGATTGCCCAGTCCCAGTGGACTCTCTGCTTTCTGGTTTAATATGTAGTTCAGTTATGCTAATGGAGTTACTTTTTAAGATCTTAACAAATCCAATAACATTTAAAATCAGCTGGGCAGTCCAGCCACGTATTATTAGGCATCCTTCAGTTGTGTTATTATTATTGTGGGTCCTAGATACGTTGTTTGAACAATTAAATCCATCCTAGGCATGGGTTTCTGTGTGATCAGGGGTAGGGTGAGCTGCCCGTGGACCACCCCTGTCCCAGCGCTGGCATTTTAAGGACGCCAGACTCCTGTCTACACGTCTGCCTGGAAGCGTGCTTTGTGGGACATAGTAGGTGGCCTGTCTTGTAGGCACAGGGTCCTTACTGAGAGTGACATGTGAAATTCCAAGAAAGGAGTCCGTGAACTGGGTGGTTTAGGCTACCTCGACATGAACCCTTCCTGAAAAAAAGCTAGGAGCAGCCTTTTGGAGGCACCTGTTTTTGCTGGAAAAGTTTATTAAGGGCCGTGTCCAGGACATCAGCAATTTTGCTATTTCACTCCTGGAAGGCTCCAAAACTGGAGTTAGTAGAAGCCCTGAGCCAGTCAGTGGGTGCTACTCCAGGGCATTTTTTTTTTTTTTCAGACCCTGAAATGCCATGAAATTTCTTTAAAAATGGGGTGACATAGAGTTGTCTGCATCTCATTTTGTTATGTCCAGACAGTAATAATTTTTGTGAAACCTCAATTACCATGACTCTAACCGCCATTCCATCAGACAAATGATTTTCTCCAGCATCCCTTAGGATGCTAGTCTTAATTAGATCCTTTTGTGAGGAAGCCCGTGTCTGCAGAGCGTCAGCAGGGCTGGGCGGTGCCTCGTCCACACTGAGACACAGTCACTTCCCTTCTGGGGGCAGAGCTGGCCCCAGAGCCCTTCACTCAGTGGCAGCGGGATCCACCGGCTCCTGGTGGAAGTGCCAGCACCCGCTCTGGAGATGAGGGGCAGATGAGGGGGTGTGACTGTAGGTAGCTCACCGAGGGGTCTGTACGCAGGCTGCCTCTACTGCGCTCTGGAATGTTCTGTGATCAGGGCTCCCTTGGAATTAACCTGCATGCAGATCAAAGTCACTGCTGCAGCGGGGGCAGGAGGGGGACCCTGGGCTGCTTCCTACTGGTCTTCTCACCCTGTCGTTGTTGCTCACTCGCTAAGTCAAGTCAGCTTTTTTGACCCCATGGATTGCAGCATGCCAGGCTGGCTTCCCTGTCCTTCACCATCTCCCAGAGCTTGCTCAAACTCAGGGCCACTGAGTCAGTGATGCCACCCAATCATCTCATCATGTGTCCTTCTCTTCCTGCTGTCAATCTTTCCCAGGGTCTTTTGCAACAAGTCGGCTCTTCACATGAGGTGGCCAAAGTATTGCAGCTTCAGCTTCAGCATCAGTCCTTCCAATGAGTACTCAGGGTTGATTTCCTTTAGGATTGATGGGTTTGATCTCCTTGCAGTCCACGGGACTCTGAAGAGTCTTCTCTGGCAGCACAATTTGAAAGCATCAATTCTTCACCCTGGGGGGACCAGAAACTTAACAGCAAATGTCTGCCAGCCACACCCAGGAATTGTCCATTTATCTGCTGTCACACCTCCTGCTACTTTTGTTCTAAAGCAACCTCATCCATCTTTCCTTAGCAGGCACACCAGCTTTGGGGAAATGTAGCTGTGGATCCTTGATACTTAACCACGGTTGGTTAGGTGGTGTCTGTATCCCACCCCTCATCCAACAGATGCGTCTGGAACATCTCTCATGCTGCAGGTGAGGTCTGACTTGTTCTGGAAATGGAGGGGTGAGCAAAGTCTGTTCTGGTCCCTTGAGCCAGGACTGGGACAGGAGACGAGTATTAAGCCAATAATCATGTGTTTTTGTCTTAATTTTTTTATCGCAAAACAGTGGCTTTCCAATGTTGTATTAGCTTCTACTGCACAGCAAAATGAATCAGCCATATATATCCCTTCCCTTTTGGATTTCCCTCCCATTTAGATCACCACAGAGCATTAAGTAGAGTTCCCAGGGCTCAGTTGTCTGTTTTATACATAATATCAATAGTGTATATGTGT
>NW_011494867.1:5426523-5453341 GCF_000754665.1 Bison bison bison
CCCCCTGGTATCCATACATTTGTTCTGTCTGCCTGTGTCTCTGTTTATGCTTTGCAAATAATATCATCTTGTACTGTTTTTCTAGATTATACATGTATTTGTTTTTGTGTTTCTGATTTACTTCTCTTGGTATTGCACTTTCTAGGTCTATCTGCATCTCTACAAATGACCCAGTTTTATTCCTTTTTCAGTTCAGTTCAGTCGCTCAGTCGCGTCCGACTCTTTGCGACCCCATGAATCGCAGCACACCAAGCCTCCCTGTCCATCACCAACTCCCAGAGTTTACTCAAACTCATGTCCATCGAGTCAGTGATGCTATCCAACCATCTCATCCTCTGTCGTCCCCTTCTCCTCCTACCCCCAATCTTTCCCAGCATCAGGGTCTTTTCAGATGAGTCAGCTCTTCACATCAGGTGGCCAAAGTATTGGAGTTTCAGCTTCAGCATCAGGCCTTCCTTTTCATAACTGAGTAATACTGCATCATATGATGTGCACATCTTTACCTGCCCCTCGCTGATGAACAGCTAGGCTGCGTCCGTGTCCTGGCTCTTGTGAGTAGCGCGGCTGTGAACGTCGGCGTGCATGTGTCTTTTGAAGTATGGCTTTCTCTCGGTATAGAGATCATACCCAGCGGTGGGATCACTGGTCACATGTGGCTTACACCGATGTGTGCTTGCCGCCTCCTATCACTGGGACGGGAGTGTTCACAACTGTTCTGTTTCTAGTTGAGAACAGTTTTCAAAACCGTAAATAGGAGCAGTTGGCCTTGTGATGGCTTCACTCTCTTCCTTTGGTCTCCAACATGCTTCCCTATGTGAGTGCCGGGCTCCACGGATCCTGTCGATTCCGGGACTCCTTTGAGAAGTGGGTAGACAGTATTGTACATGTTGCAGCAAAAGATGGAAGATTGGTCAGGAAACACAGCATTCATCAGAGAAACTTCCTGCTCAGATCCATCTACCTGGGGCTATTGCATGGGGCAAGCAGCTTCGTCTCACCAAGTGTCCACATTCTCATCTGTGAAATGGGGGCATAACTCTTCTCTTACAAGGTGGCTGTGAAAACTTATCAGATAATCCTGGCAATTCATATGTTCAAAAAACATTAGTTACCTTTATCGTTTCTGAATAAAAAGAATCAGGATGGCTCCCTCCAATGTCTAGTGTGAGAGGTCAAGCTTTTCCACCTGTAAAGCCTCAGCCATATTGGAGGCCCAAGATAAATGTTTGATTTGGTGGGGGGAGGGGGGGCTTGTGATGCAGCCCTGTGTTCCTGTTTATGATCTCCGAGATTTCACAAATACCACTTGAGTACTTAGGGCTCATCATGCAGTGTTCAAGGTGGAGCTGTCAGGGGATAAACGAGACTCTCTTCCTCTTCCTGACCCCCTGGTCTAGCAGGGCACCTGGGGGTGGTGGGCAGGCGGAGCCACCCGGGCATGGAAGAGGTCTCCTGCGAGAAGTGGCAGGGAGGCCACCAGGAGGGCAGGTCCAGGCTCGGAGACGTGTCCCGAGCCCAGGAGCCCAGGTGAAGGGCAGGAAAGCCAAGGGAGCAGAGTGACGGGCGGGCCGCCGAGGACCACTCCCCAGTCGTGCCGCTCTGCCCCTCTCCCTGGCCAAGCCCAGGCACGAGGCGGCCCCCTGCACACCTGAGTCAAAAGCTGCGGGCATCACTCACCCCACACCGCATGTTCTCAAATTCAGCTCTAGCCACAGCTGTAAGACTGTGGCCAGTCCAGGGGGAGAGGTCGGTGTAAAAGCGAGGGACTGGGGGGCGAAGGGGTGTCTCCAGGAGGAGAGACTGTCCAGACTGCTCTTTGCACAGATCTGCTTTGTACACTGTGCACCCTTTAGACAGATTTGCCAGGCTCTCATCAGGAAAGCACGTGGTATAGGATTCACCATGATTTTGTGTTAAATGCTTTGTTATCAGAGCAGCACCATCCTTTCTTTTTTTAAAAAAAAAACAAACAAACAGATATTTATTTATTTGGCTGGGCCGGGTCTTAGCTGCAGCACGTAGGCTCTTCGGTCTTTGCTGTGGCATGTGGGATCTTCTGTTGCAGCATGTGCGATCCGGTTCCCTGACCAGGTATGGAACCCAGATGCCCTGCGTTGGGAGCGCAGAGTCTTAGGCAGTGGACCGCGAGAGAAGTCCCGAGGTTATCCTTTCTCGTCTCCCCAGCCAGCCTGGCAAGGACGCGGCCGGATGCAGGCTGAGACCATCATGTGTGTATGTGTGCACGAACAGGCCACGTAGATCTTCCAAGTACTCCATGACTCCTGACAGCGTAGGGCATGCGATGTAGAGTCAGGAGCACTGTAACCTCAGATCTGTGCCAGGACGCCTCATAAAGACGGGCTAAGCCGGAGTACACGCCTTTGACCCCCTTTCCACTTTTCTCCTAAGAATGAGCTCACACAGGGCCGGGCATCCACACAGACACCCCTCTCCTGGTCTCCCGTGCCTCTCGAGCTGCTGTAACTTTAAAAAGATTGAACAAAGACTACCTCCACCAGCTAAGCTGAAATAAGAATGTCTCTGGAGTTTAATGGATCAAGTAGCGGTGATAGGTTTTATGGCTCTTTTTCACTTTAGGGCATAGGGAAGAGAGAGCCGGGCAGGTTGGTTTTAAATTCAAGGATTTATGTTGTTAATCCTCCGGGCTAATTATAATTTATGGGATCTTGGCAAATTAATATGCGGTTGCTATTCAAAAGTGGAGAGCAATGTGAGGCAGGCATAAACAAGCCTTGTTCATTTTTAATTTATTTCCACCAATGGAGAATATTAAATAAAATGAACACTAGGGTATTTCGCTCTGAGTTTGGTGTTCATTATTTATCTCTAAATTATGAAATTCATACCACAACTCCTTGTTTTTTCACCAAATACCCAGGAATAGGAAGCAGTAGCATCCGGAGAAGCAGGAGGCACTCAAAGTCATTTTCTCTAATGCCTCTAAGATGGACTCAACAATACATGCATGGAGATGGAGGCGTTCCTAGCAAGGATATTGGTGGGGTCCAAGATGTGGCCTTATGCACATCGGGATTGTTTAGAGACAGAGCTTGTGAGTGGTATGTGAGCTTAAAATCTCCAAAAGGTAGATGGCCACCCTCCTAAGCAATGGCTCCAGCCCAGTACATCTCTAGGGGCTTTAGGAACATCAGCTGGTGGCCATTTCCATATCATCGGCCATTCCCCATTTCAACAGTATCTCCTGTGGCCATTTTCTGAATTCTCTTTCAAAGGATCCGGCTTTTCACCCATGAACAACTGGCAGAAAATGCTCAGACTGGCAACCGTGAGGCAGGCAGGTTCAGTGGACCCCAGTAACCGAGTGGCTCCACTCTTGGCAGGAACAGCCTTCTCGTTGTCCGCCCACCCCCTCCCTTCCCCTCTCTTCTCTCCCCCTCCCTCACCTCCCTCCAGCTGGGAGAAGCCCTCTCAGGCTGCCTGGAGCCTCTGGAAACCTTGAGCTCCGAGCCCAAGAGCTGGAGTTCTGCCCCCAGCTGTGCAGCTCAGATAACAGCTGGAGCAGAGAACAGGCTGTTCTCGCTGCTAGAATATCTGACCTAGTTCTGACTGGGGAAGAGACTTCACGGTTGGCTCCCCAAGCCCTGCCCGAGTAGGAAAGCAGCAGCCATCTCTCCCCACTTCCCCCCCACCCGCAACAAGCTTCATCCCAAGTCTATCTCTCTCCATCACTTTCCTTTTCATTGCTGTGATTTTTTTTTTTTTTCCTTTTTTGCTTGTACTCCGTTTTCTCCTCGGCAGGGGAGGGAAGGACCACTCTGAACAATTCCAAAGAAGAAATGGGACATTTAGCTTTGGGAGGGAAGTGAGGCTGGAAAGGGAAGGCTTTCTGGAGCGTGACAGTTCCCCGAATGCAAACCCTGCTCTGCCTCTCGTTGGCTGGGCGTCCTGGGGCAGGTGCCCACCTCCTCTGACTCTCCTCAGCAGGGACACGAGCATGCTGTCATTTGTCTTTGGGGATTGTTACAAGAAATAAGCTATCGAGAAGCGCCCGGCCCCTCGCCTCACTTCTTCTGCAGCATCAAGAAGTGGTGGTTCTGTCCCCTTCCATCCTCAGTCTTATACAGAATAGATTCTCAACTGATGTGGGTAAAATGGAATTGACCAGAAGATACCCTCTGTACCTGTAGCCCTCATAGACTCCTGGGTCCTGAGAGGATGTCCTGAGACCCCATGGCAGGGAGTGAATGTGACAAATGGTGTAAATGTCCCCCGGTGCTGGAGGGCGCGGGTACCTGTTGGTTCACGCATCTTTGTGACATGAACGCGCGTTCGTGATTTATAAGCAGTCCGGCATGGAGACATGAGTGACTGCATATTTTTCTGCAGGTTTTCTTCCTCTTGGTCAGTTTCTCGGTTATGGTTTCTTTTCGTTTGTGGAAATAGCAGGACATCAGTGTAGTAACAGAATTCCTGGCTTTGTGGTAACTCCTTTTTCAGGGTCTTTAGCCTAATCATTTTGTAGCAAGCAGGCACTTTTCTACACTTTAATACACTTGTATATTATTTAGTAATGAAAAGTTAAACCTAATTGAAATCATGTACTTAGTACTCTATATTATTTTTAAGTTATCAATCAATGATCATCACAGTTTCACTTGTGAATGTACCCCTTTGAAGAAGTACAACAGGAGGGATAAAAGCCAGAAAGAAAAAGAAAAGAGCTGCCATTAGAAGCGTGTGGAAAGTCCTAAAAGAAAGTATATAATTCTGGGGACAAATCAGCTTGGCTCATGCTCTGGCAAGGACAGAAAAAGACCAGGCGTCTCAGTGACCCAGGTTTAGCCTCATCATATTACAAAGTTTTGTCCAGAGAGTAACTGGTTTTGATTTATCAACCACATCCTCTCATGAACCCAGATGTGTGTCCACTGGGTCTGACAGGAAACAGATTTATGTAGCAGCTTCTATCTTGAATTCAAATTCCTGCCCCACCCACCAACTCAAGCTTTGTAACTGAGTCAAGCTAATCAGGCATGTCTCCTTCTCCAGGATGAGTCATAGGACTCTGCTAGGAGACAGGACTGAGCGACTTCACTTGCACTTTTCACTTTCATGCATTGGAGAAGGAAATGGCAACCCACTCCAGTGTTCTTGCCTGGAGAATCCCAGGGACGGCAGAGCCTGGTGGGCTGCCGTCTATGGGGTCGCACAGAGTCCGACATGACTGAAGTGACGCAGCAGCAGCAGGCACCTCCCACAAATGCATTTCCTCCTGGTGGATCCCCCAGTGAGCTGTCTCACCACACCTGATCCCAGATTTAGCTGAACCCCAGGACTAGACACAGCACAGGCTCAGTCAAAGAATCTTACCTCTGCCCAGCTTGCTCCCAACATTAGAAGTTAGCTGCTTCCACCTTTATCTAGTTCTTCTTTCCTCTTAAATATTTATACATATGGAAGTCAGGATTTTTGGTTCAAGCCTCCTGGCCCCTCAGAAGGGTTCTCCACCTGACTTACGGGTCAGAGATCATGTTGCTAAGTGAAGCACTCAAATGTCAAGTCACTATTCTCTTATGCTGAGTTTTGTTGAGAAACTTGACAGCTCTGAGGGGTTAGAGGGCTGATGCTGGAGTCAAATGTTGAAACCCTATCCTCAAATGGGATGGAATTTGGAGGTGGGGCCTTTGGGATGTAATTAGGTCATGAGGGTGGAGCCCTCCTGGATAAGATTGCTGCTGCTGCTGCTAAGTCGCTTCAGTCGTGTCTGACTCTGTGCGACCCCATAGACGGCAGCCTACCAGGCTCCCCCGTCCCTGGGATTCTCCAGGCAAGAACACTGGAGTGGGTTGCCATTTCCTTTTCCAGTGCATGAAAGTGAAAAGTAAAAGTGAAGTCGCTCAGTCGTGTCCAACTCCTAGCCACCCCATGGACTGCAGCCCACCTGGCTTCTCCATCCATGGGATTTGCCAGGCAAGAGTACTGGAGTGGGGTGCCATAAGATTAGCGCCGAGAGCCCCCTTGCCCCTTCCGCCATGTGAGGACACGAAGCGAAGTCTGCCACCCCGTCTGCCCTCACCTGACCATGCTGGCACCTCCATCTCAGAGTTCCAGCCTCCCAAACCGGGTTTATAAGCCATCCAATTGGCAGCATTTTGTTACAGCAGCCTGAACAGACAGAGAGCTGGAGAGCGTGTTTGGTCCAGTTTTCCCTTGCTGCATCTCTGGATCCAAGACTTTTTCCCAAAAATATCCAAACGTGGAACATCCATCCATTTGGGGGCTTCCAGCTTCCTGGATTCCCTGCTTTTCTTTTAACCCTTTTTCCACTGTGGGTTTTTTTAATGAGCCCTCTCTTGCACATCCACCACCCCCACAAAACACAGGGAAGACACCCCCATTTCCAGCAACACAAATATTTCTGATCGTCTGTATCCCTGTTTTCTCACTCTCCCACTCCATAGAAGACTAGGATAGCACCCGCCGTAGTTTGCACATCATTTAAATATTCATTTACATTAATTTATTCATAGCTGTAAAGTTTACTACCTAGAACATTAAGTCATAGAATGTTAGAGCCGGAAGACACAGGAGAAATCCTCTCTTCCAGACTCCTCATTTTACAGATGAGGAGACCGAGGCAAGGAGGGCTCAGGCAGCTACCCAAGGTCAAGTTCTGAGCAAGTGACCCCAGGGCAGGTCTCCACTTCCGGCCTCTGTCCCATGCAGCTCAGTATCAACCAAAGCCACGCTGTTCCTACTCATTGTCTCGTTCCTTCATTATCTAGAAGGTTCTAGGGGCTGGAGTACCCCAGTGAATGGACACGGGTCACTGTAAAAGAGGTGAGAGTCTAGTCTGCCAGAGACGGAACAAACAGATGAACACACGCATGCGCGATGACAAACAGGGATAAGGGCTCTGAAGGAAATAAACAAGGTCTGCGTGGAGGACGGCGGAGGAAGGCGTTACCCGGGATGCTGTAACAAAGCACCGCAGACCAGGCGGCTTATGACCAACAGACATTTACTCCTGGGAGTTCTGCAGGCTGGAGTCCCAGGTCAGGGTGCCAGCGTGGTTGGGTTCTGTGACAGCCCTTTTTCAGGTTGCAGACTGCCGGCTTCTCCTCGTGTCATCCCGTGGAGGAAGGAGGGCAAGAATGCTTTCTGGGGTCCCTTTCGGAAAAACACTGCCTCCCTTCATGTGGGCTCAGACAAGACCCGGCGTCTCCCCAGAGCCCCGCCCCCTAATACCACCACACTGGGGTCAGGGTTTCAATGTGTGAATTTGGGCGGTCTCAATCGTCCAGTCCCTAACAGGAAGGCTAGGGTGGGAGGTCCTGGGTTATGTTTTTCCTGGAGGTGGGGTGAAGAGACTGGAAAGGAAAGCAGGACAACTCCAGGTGTGCTGATGAATGCATGCTGCAGTGGATAAGTGGTCCAGAGTCCTCCCCCCAGGGAATTCTGGGAATCGGTGTCAAAGATACTGCCTCTGAGTTATCCCGAGGGGCAAAAGAACTGGGGTCCTTACCCATAAGTTCCCCATCTGTCATTGGTTGAGAACTACTCTTATTTATTTACTTCTAAGCACTTCTTCACAGTATCTCAGGACAATATTTGCAATACTTGGGACAGGCTGATACTAAAATTCAAATTTATCTGAAATTCCAGACTTAACCGGGCATTGTGTATTTTATCAGGCAGCCCTTGGCCCACCCCGACTGCCCCGTCAACGAGTGGAGCCACATCTGTAGCCAGAGATGGCTCCCAGCATCACAGTGGCTCGTGGAAGGAGGGGTGGAGCTGGGCTGAGCTATTCAGAAAGCCACTTTCTGCATGACCAGAAAAGTCTTTGGGTCTGGACATCAGTTAAGGGAAGGTCCGAAGGCTTGGAAGGAGCTAGCATTTCACACAAAGAGAGGGATGGCGTGGGGGAAGGCAGAGGAAAGATTTCCAGGCAAAGCAAGCATTGTACAGAAAGAGGACTTGCTCTCTGTTACCTTGAACTGGAGTCTCAGCATTTGGGAATGACCTTCAAACTGGAGTTGTGGGGCTGGTGATGATGCTAAGGCTAGGTCGCACCCCATGCTCCACCTGCGCTTCCTGTGTGTCTGGCAGGATGCTCACAGCACCCGTGATCCCATCTCATCCTGAGGCTTCAAGAAGTTAGGTGACCAGCTAGAGTGGTGTCCAGTCGGATCTGAACCCAGACTGCTCCCGAGTCCATGCTTCTCACGCTGCCTGATCATCAAACACATCTCTTGTGGGTTGAATTATGTCTCCCCCCACACCCAACACCAAAGATGGGTTGATGTCCTGACTCCCAGCCCCTGTAAACAGGACTTTGGAAATAAGGTCTTTGCAGGTGAGAAATCAAGTTAGGTCACAAGGGTGAATGAATACATAAGCTTTGAATTATAGTGACTGTAAGCAAGATGAATAGACTCTAGAGACCCATGCCACACTGTAGCTACTGTCGACAATGACGCGAGTTTCCATTTAAAAACTTGTAAAGAGGGTAGATCTCATGTTAAGCGTCTTATGTCTTGTCATTGTGTTCGGTCATGTCTGACTCAAAATACATTTCTGTTGTTTTAAGCCACCCAGTTTCGGCACTTATTATTATTATTGTTTTCCCTTTTTATTTTGTGCTGGGGTAGAGCCGATTAACACCGCTGTGCCGGTTTCAGGTGAACAGGGAAGGGACTCGGCCTTCACGTGCATGTGAATACATACAGCATACATGTCCACTCTCCCCCAAACTCCCCTCCCATCCAGGCTGGTTGGGGCGCTTTGTGCCGCAGTCCTGGGAAGCTGGTGCAGCACCCCCTCTCAGCTTATCAAGAGACGCCTGGAGATGTGCCCTGATCCCAGCGAGGCAGCTGCCCCAGGTGGCCGGCCCGGGGGCCGTGCAGGGCCCAGGGGGCCGCTGCCTGCCTTTGGCGGGCGTGGATATCGTTCCCGTTTCCCGGCCCATTGGCAGTGACACTGAGGGAGGAGCCGGGGCTGCCCACAGATCGATGCACATCTCAAGGGCAGTTAGACAATTAGCTCGCCCACAGGAACCCTTCGATATACACAATATTTGCTTTCCCAGGAAGGCCAAGAGCAAGGTCCTGCCTGCTCTCATGACCCGGTGTTCCTCCCCAGCAGGCAGGGGCCAGTGCCAATGGCTCCCACCTCCTTTGCCGCGTGGATTTAACCTCTTCCTGCCCCCCGTGCTCTTAGATGTCCCACACAACTTCCGCAATGTGGATTCAGTCTATTTGACTGGGCCCTGCCTTTCTTGGAATTCTCTCCAACAGCCCGTGGAAACATAATTTATAGAGGTGCATGTACCCCATCTTTCATGTAAGGAAAAAATGAGTATGTGTCCTGTCTCATTCTAACGAATATTTGAAACAGCCCATTGGGACTTACTTAGTGTAGGTGGTCAGTAAACAGGAAAGAAACGAAAGGTATAGAAATGAACAAGGGCCCCAGGGAGAGGCCAGGGCCCTCAAACCCACATGCTCTTGTTATAAGCACGCTATAGACTGATTTGTCTCTAAGCCTCCTACAAACAGGGAGAGACCATCAGTTATGCAACTTCCAGAATCCCTGTACATGAAACAAGACAGTAATTCAGGAAAAGCCCAGCTCTTCTCTCAAAGCATCTAACAGAGATATCCAGGTGCATTTCTGGGCTGGTGGTGGGCTGCAAGAAGCCTCTCCCAGCCCCTGTTCTGGGACCCCTTTTCACTGAGAGGACAGGGGAGTGGTGAGATGGAGCTAGAACACTGCTCGGACCTGGTGTAGAATTTTTAAGCCACAAGAAAGTATCTAAACAGAGTCACAGAAGAAACCGGACGTACATCACAGGTTTTCTCCACCCAATTAAGCTATGTTAGAATGAGAGGGCCTTATTTACAGAGGACTCTTTCTCTATTTAAAAGGAATACAGCGCAGTGGAGACAAATGTTTTCATCTTTAAAAAGCAGAAAAGTTACCCATAATTCTGCTGGCTTTAGGTAGCAACCATTAGTATCTGTGTTTCTTCCCCTCTTTTTTTTCCTTCCTTGTTATGCTGCGTTTGTGTCACATTGAGATCACTTCCACACACCCCTGTGACACACTGCTTCTTCTCCCCTAACATCATGCATCTCGGCACATTATTATCCATTCTTCTCAACTGCAGACTCTTAGGAGCTGACAGTCCACGGAGGGGAGGCGTCAGCGTTTATTCCTCCCCTCCTGTGTCGTTGGGCACTGAGATGGTTTTAAATACCTTTGCTGTCAGAAAGAGCGTTCTGATAAACATCTTTGTGCATCAAGCAGTTTCCATAGTTCCCATTATGTCTTTAGGGTGGTTTCCCAGAAATGGAATTACCGGGTCAAAGGTCGAGCACAGTTTTTAAAGGTCCCTGAGACACATTGCCAAATTGCTCTCCAAAAGGTTTGCAGCCATTTAAATGATCAAAAGCAGCCTTTGAGAGCCTGCTTTCTTCTAAGCAGTATTGAGTGCTCATTAAAAAAAAAAAGAAGAAAACCTCATTACTAACATGATAAACAAACAAATGGCACGTTGTTGTTGGTTTGGAGTCTTTTTGTTCAGTACTTCAAAGAGGCGAATTTGAAAAATCCAAAGAAACACAGCCGAAATTAAATGTAGGGGCTCCCTTAATCTAGCACTTGGGCTGGATGGTTTCTAAAGAGGTTTCAATATATGAACGGATGAGAGGAGCAGACTCTGGAGAACTGTGTTGTCATTTTGGAGAACTTTGCAGTAGTGCCTGCTGGAGGCTGTGTCCCCTCCCAGAGCTGGAGAGCCATCTGCACTCTGTGAGTCTGAGGCCTCAGAGATGCTTTATACACAATAATAGTTTCTCCATATGTGTGTGTGTGCGCGCACGCTAAGTCGCTTCAGTCGTGTCTGACTCTCTGTGACCTCGTGGACTGTAGCCCACCATTTCCTCTGTCCATGGGATTCTCCAGGCCAGAATACTGGAGTGGGTTGCCATGCTCTCCTCCAGGGGATCTTCCCAACCCAGGGATGGAACCTGAGTGTCTTATGTCCCCTGCACAGATTGGCAGGCGGGTTCTTTACCACTAGCACCACCTGGGAAGCCCTGCCCCCTTTCTCTCTCTCTATATATATAGAACCACTGAACAATATATGTATATTGTTTTAGTTGTTCAGTTGCCCAGTCGTGTCCCGCTCTTTCAACCCCATGGACTGCCTCACAATACATGTATATATACACACACACACACACACATATAAGCAAATAAACAACATTCATATGACGTTTTGCAGTATTTCAAAGGGTGTTTTTTCCATGTGGAGAATCTCATTTCACCTACAAGATAACTGAGGTGTGGATTCAGTCACTTGTCTACAACTCACATGGGTTAGAAAGTGGACCAGCAGGGTGAGAGCAGAGCAGTGGGCCTTCTGCCTCCCCAGGAGCCCTGCTCTGACACCTGCTCGGTTGCCATGAAAACCAGGGTGTCCTGATCAGAAGCTGCTTTGTCCTCACAGGTGGGGCAGGACTGGGCCCCCCGTGGGTGGCTGCCAGCATGCTCCCTGCATTTCAGCCATGCCCAAGGTAGAAGGTAAACCTCATGCCAAGAGCCCCCACTGGCAGCAAAATCTAACATGCCCAGAACAGATAATCTGGTGTTCGTTTGCCAGGACGGCTGTAAGAAGTCACCACCAGCATGGTGGTCTGAAACATAGATATTTATGTGCTTACTGTTCTGGAGGCGAGAGGTCTGAAATCAGGGTGTGGGCAGGGCCACGCCACCTCCCGAGGCACCAGGGAGAGTCCGTTTTGTGCCCCGTCCGGCTTCTGGTGACCATCGGCAGAACCTGACTTGTGGCCGCACACTTGCACTCCCACCTCTGTGGTCACGCCGCCTCCTCTCTTGCGTGTCTCAAGGCTCCCTCTGCCTTTCTCTCATAAGGACACTGGTCATTGGGTTTAGAGCCCACCCAGAAAATGTAGGAACATCTCATTTCAAGAGCCTTCGCTAAGCCAGGCCCGCATACATTCTTTCCCCAAATAAGATCGTATTCACAAGTTCCAAGGGTTTGAGATGGAGGCCTTTCTGAGGGTCACGTTTCTGCCTGTCACAGGTCCAGAAGTCTGCTGCTGATAGAGGAGTTTAACATCTACGGAAACTTCCCCATGTTACCTGTCCATGCAGGTACACAGACACGACAGGCCACCCTGGCATAAAGTTTTCTCATTGCATTTACAACAGAATATGTAACATGACCTAGAGAGAATGTGTTTACTTAGGAATTTACTGAGTGAATTAAGTTAACTGAATTCCAAGCTCTGGGACTGGTTTGCCCTTGACGTGGGCACATAACTTCCCTGAACCTCAGTTTGCATGACTGTAAAACAGGTGCCTAGACGCTCCCCTTGTTGAATTTCCTTGTTGAAATTGCAGGCGTCCAGTGGAGTAACACCAGACAGTGCTTTGTGAGTGCTTGAGCGCAAGTAGGATTTTGAGGACTGAATCCAGGGTCCAAAAGGCGGAAGACGTCTTCCGGGGGCTTCCACCAAGGGAACTTGCTTGTGTGCTGGCGAGAGAGATTCGAAGAAAACAATCCGCGTTGGCGGCTTTCCACAGTTGCTAGGAGTCTGAGCGAGATTCAATTGGGAAAACTAGGTTAGTGCAGAGAGGACTCCATTCCTCTTTAAAAGCGGCCACTCATCTCTAATAATAAATAATCCAAACATTGGGATATTAAAACAATTCGTTCTCGGCATTGGAAAAGAGGTCGTGTGTGTGTGTGTGTGCGCGCGTGCGCCTGCGTTTGTGTGTGGGTGTGTTTTTAATATCCCACCCTGCCCACCAAGCCCTCACCTCCAGGAACTCCAAGATTGAGCAAAATCCTACTTACGTGCCACGGATTTAATATAGCATCAGGCTCCTCTAGGTCCAATAAAATACCAGGTTAAGAGTATTAATTCCTTGCAGCCCTGATGGGTCCCAGCTGTGCGCGCGGAGGGTGTGAGGGTGTGTGCCCGGCCAGCCCCGGTGCTGACGGAGCTGTTCCACCTCGAAGCACGTGCGCCGGCCGCACAGCTGTTCCGCAAATCCTCCGCCACTTGCTTAAAACCCTCTATGAAGCTGTACTGCCTCTGGGCACAATTAAAAGCCGTATACTACATTTCAGCAGGTAGTGTTAGAAATTTAGGCTGAGCCAAAAAAGAAAAGAGAGAAGGTGGGAGGGAGGAAGAAGCGATTCCCTGGTTAAGGGGGCATTAACCTTCTTACCCCGCTATGGAATCCATAAAGCTTCTCCACGCCCGCTGCGTCCTCCAGCCTTGAGAACGCGGGGTGGACTTGCTGTGACAGAGCAAGGCTGTTTCTATCCCACCTCCTTCCTTTTTTCTTCCTTCCTTCCTTTTCTTTTCCTTTGTTTTCTTCTTTCTTTCCCTTCTCCCTCCTTTTTCTTTTTTTTTCTTTCCCCTTCCTTCTTTCCTCCCTTCCTTTCCTCCTTACTTCCTTCCTCTTTTATTTTTTTAATTTAATTTTTCCTCTTTCTTTATTCTCCCTTCTTTCTCTTCCTTTTTGTTCCCCTTCTTTCCTTCCGTCTTTCCCTCTTTCCTCTTTTATTTTTCTCTCTCTTTCCCCCTCCCTTTCTTCTGACCTTCTCTCTGCCTCTTTTCTCACTTTCTTCTCTCAGTGAGTAGTCAGGCCTGTCTTCAGGGAAAACTTAAGAACGGGGTTGAACTAAGTAAGCTGAGAACTAAGTTAAAATGTGAACCCAGCTGAACGGTGAAGAGGCTCAGATTCCGTTCTCCCTGCAGAAAAGGGGCCAGAAAGACCGGCCATATTCACTCGAGAAGCCGGCTGACATTGCTTCAGCTTAGTGCCCGGAGGGCCATGGATTATTACCTCCTTGCGTTGCCATGACAACCCATTGATGTAAGTCTCCATATACCCATTTCCCAGAAGTAGCAGCAGGGGGGTCCCCATGAAGCTCGCATCAGTTCCTCTCCGCTCTTCCCCATCAAGGGTGGGGGCTGAATGCTGCCCGTGACTTCGCTGTGCACGTGGCCATTGCCTCCAGCCCCAGGACTCACGTGGCCCTTTCGCTTCCTTCCTTTTGTATATATGAACAGTATATGAAGATGCGTTTGCTCTCCTTTCTGTAGTCTCTGCCCGTCAAGGGGAGAGGTCTGATCTTGTCCTTTCTTGTTCATACCCGGACGGTGCTTTGAGTCGGACTCCCCGCTGTGTAAGAAAGAAGGGGGTGGGGAGGGCACAGCGCATGGCGGATGTGAGGGAGACCCTCCCCATCTCAACCCTTCCCGACAGCCAGGCTGGCGCCAAGGGTAGAAAGCATGCTGAGAATTCTTGGCCCCGGTGGAGGCAGAGAACCGTGGGTTAGGATCGAGTTCAGACGATTTCCTAGGATTATCGGAGCTCGTGTGACCAGGCCTGTAAAATGCTATAAAAGCTTAACATCTCACCCTGTAAAAATGATGCGGCCACATCGTCCACCTTCCACTCCCTGGGGACGGACTGACGGCAGCCAGGAAGTGAAACTGACTTTCACCGAGATTCTGTTTTCTGCTTCTCAGGCACTGTCCCAGGCTCGTCCACGTGGCCATTTATTCACCCTCTTAACATCTTCCTGGCCTGGTAAATTCTTGTCCTGGTGGGATGAGTAAGGAAACTGAGACCCGGAAGGGTCTTGTAACTTGTTCCTGATCATTTCTGATGCCCCAGGCTTTTATCCTGCTAGGCCTCAGACCAGCAGCCTCTCAGAATCTAGACCCTTCACCCACCAGTTCTAAGAACATGAAATAATGTGAGTGGGGTGAAATAATTCTGTTTAAAAGTAGGCACGTTATAAAGAATTATGTCAACCCGATTCCCTGAATCCTGGGAAAATTCATGTGCTCGTGCCCCCCGATTAGTGAATCAAGTGAAACTGATTGATATACGGCGACAATAGTTAAGAAGCAGGCAGCCCTGGCCGAGGTTTGATTAAACCGATACCCCCCGGTCTCCCGCTGTATCAAATCACTGGCGAATTGGTACCATTAGGATAAATTACTGCAAGAGGCACTGCGCAGCCAAGCTAAATAAACTCTGCCTTCTCAAGCCCCGTGATTGTCTTATTAAATAATTTCTCTGCCTCTTAAGTGTAGACTCGGAGCGCTCGCATTCTGAAAGCCCTCCTGATTAACTATAGCCTTGGCCTCAAGTTGATTTTATAAACTTGGGAGGGTGCCCCAGAGGGTGAAGCTTCCTGTTGTCAGTTCAGCCTGTTGCTATAGATACCGAACTTCACAATCAGTAATTAGAGCGTGCCCCCTGCCCCAGAACTGGTCAAACGGTGCAGAGCGCTCGGCAAATGGTCTTAAAAGCGTCCGCGCTGGCATGAAAATGCATCTCCAGTGGTGATGGGGTTTGTTTTATTCATGCACTTCTGTGGGGGAAGAAAAAACACTGGTTTATTGGAAGCCATAGTAAAATGTTAAGTCACGATTACACTTTTGAAAACACAACCAAGTTTCCTTATCATGATGTTAAGGATAGAAAAGGTGATTGCCAAGAATGTGGTACTACACAAAGATGACTGTCTGACAGCCACATAAAGGACAGAGTTCATTCTTACTCCGATTTAGTATTTTTTCTCTTATACCCAAAACATGTTCCACAGCCTTCCCCTGACCCCGGAAAGAAATGCCTTTATCTGGAAGCAAAATTTCTTGTGGAATGATGAATAAGTTAAGGGAAACTGTTGGTGGCAAGAAAGAAAGTTGATGGGTTGGGCTTATTTTATTTAGTAGAGCAAAACAGATGTGGAACATTTGTGTCTTAAAGCATTTTGGTCAAGAGAGAACTAAATTGGTTAGAAAGTGTGCAATTTTGCAGGTGTTATAAAAATATAAACCAATGAGTCCATACTCTGTTCCCTAAAGGGAATGAGGAATGAAAATGAAGGTTTGCAAAGACACTTTGCTGGACGCTTATATATTTCAACTTAAAGTGGCATTACTGTCCTCATTTTAAAGCTGCAGAAACCAAGCTCTGAGCACGTTAATGGTTTTTCCCCAACTCCCCCAGTTTTCCTCACATAGCCAGGATTAGAATCCATGTCAGTCTGACTCTGAAACCTATTTTTTCATCTCTATTTTCCCCAAGGAAAGATCTCTCCCCAAATTATATAAGGATCTTGCAGACTCCCTGTCAGTTTATTCATCTTCCAGTTTGAAAATACATCCTAAATTCAGAATGATGCATATTTTAAGATCATGTTAAAGTTTCCTTATAAGTGTACAATACAGAAGTGGTCTGCCAAGCCAAGAATTTTATTGACGTTTCCAAAGCACTTTTGATTGTATTTTTGATTGCTTATAAACCACCCTAATTGCCTTGTTGATTTCAAACACCCTGAGAACCCTTCCTAAATGCTCCCAGCATCCAACAGTGTGGGAAAATAAATGGCTTACAAGAATGATTTGGGATGTACAAATAAAGTCTTTAAAGAGACTGTGTTAGCTAAAGCCTGGCATCATAACAGTCAGGTTATCTAGTGTGTGTGTGTTTGTGTGTGTGTGCGCACGCACTCAGTCACTTAGTTCTATCAGACGCTTTGAGACCCCAGGGGCTGTAGCTCAGATTCAATATGGCTTCCCTGATGGCTCAGATGGTAAAGAATCTGCCTGCGAGCTGGGAGACCAGGGTTCGATCCCTGGGTCGAGAAGATCTGGGCGACTCACACTCTCACTTTCAGGCCCAGTAGCTGTGGTGGTGCAGGTTAGTTGCCCCACAGCATGTGGGATCTGTTTCCTGACCGGGATTGAGCCTGTGTCCCCTGTATTGGAAGGCAGATTCTTAACCTCTGGGCCACCAGGGAAGTCCCCAGGGTGACTTATCATTTGATGAGTCTGCATGTGAGGAATGAGGCAGGGAGGTGCTAAGATGAGTCTGTCACCCCCCTGATCCAGTAGGAACCTGGGGCAGGCTAGGGGCTAGGGGTTAGGAAGGAAGAGTGTTTAGCCAGGAGACATCACTTCTGACCTGGCGAAGACACCACCACCCACCAAAAGCATTTGAACAGGATCTGAAAGTTCTTGGTGGCAACTCCACTTTTTCCTCACCGCCCCCCACCCCAAAACACACACACACACACAAATCTTGCCTGTCACTCCCAAATCCTTGCGGATTTGGATAAGCACCTAATTTTATTAGTTTAAAATCCCCTAGGATCCGAAAAGATTTTAAGTGCTTTTTTAAAAATGCCTTTTAATACTCCCAGCCACCCTGTAAAGCCATTATCATTCTCCCGTTACTAGTAGGAAAAACCAAGGTTCAGAGAGGTTAAATAGCTCAGCCGGGGTCACACAGCTATTAGGCACTGGTCCCAAGACTTGGATCGAGGTTCACTTTAAATCCTGAGCTTCATAACTTGTGGATTTCAGTAGCAAATAGCAGTGGGACCGAAGGGTCTGGACGTTTATTTCCAAAGGCTGATTTCACTTGACTGCAGAATTCTAATCTTTTAACAGCATCCTACTTATTTCTAAAGTGTTGGAGTGAATTTGCCAAAACTTGTAAAGTACATTTGTGAGCTGGTGGGATTTGATTTGAAATTGGGGATAACAGAGCCTCTGGAGCAGGCTTGGTCTCCTTACATATTTGAATTCAAAATGGGACTGGGAAAGCCACAACGCATGAAGGTGGTCATTCAGTTGCTCAGGCACTCAGAGCCGATTCTGGTGGCGTGTTCTGAAAACTCCACAGAAAGGCAGCATTGTAATCCCAGTGCAGAGGGAACTGAGGCGTCACCAAACGGGGCCGAATGTCACTTCTCTGGGTTAGCAATGTTGTTTTCCATTCACTGGAGAACAACGGTCCAAGTTCATTGTCCTCACAAAGAACTCTGTATCTCCTTTGATGCTGAGAGTTTGCAGTTTGGGGTCTTAATAGCAATGCTTCTGAACGATGCTGATTATAAGAAGTTTCAGGGTATCTCCAACAGGGACTGTTCTACCATGTAGACTTCCAAAGTGTTCAGATGCCTCTAAGGGCAAGCAAGGAGAAGCCAGGTGGTCCCATGCTTGCAAAGTTTCTAATGGAATTACAGTGCACTGTTTCTGAAACAAAGAGTTTAAATTTCTCTCCTAGTTTCCTCATTTTTATTAAAAAATTCACAGATGATAGCTTTTTTAATTTCAGCTTTTATGAAATGAATGACAGTGACTGGTTCTGTCCCACCCACTCAAAAAAAATATTACGGTTTTGTTTCAGGGTGCTCACCTCTGTTCAGGATTCTGTCATGAGGGGTCCCTGCCCTGCTGTGTATACTTACGTAGCACACACCCTTCAGTGGCTTAAAATTCAGGTGTTGTGCAATCTGTCTATCTGGAATGCTCTCAGTATGTCAAAAGTGGAGGAAAAATCATTTGAAGTGAGTCAAAAAAAAATTTTTAAATAACAATAGAGCCCATGATTGTGTTTTGAAAGCTCCATACGTTAGGTTTAGACTGCAGACAGCGGCAGTTTATTTTTTAAAGGCTGCTATGTTTATGGCATAGGGGCCTGCTATGTTTATGCTGGAATGGCTTTCATTTGGGAGGTTTTTAAGGACATTTCAAGGCTTTCATTGAAAATAAATTACTAAATGCAATTGATTTCACACCAGGTACTTCCCAGTATTCTTTTATGGCTTGTTTTCTGTGCCTAGCACCGTGCTTACTATTCACTAAAATCGAAACCATTCATAAGTTAATTCATCAAATGATCAATGGATTAAATGGACATCTGGCTCTTTCAACGTGGCAGGCCCCATGCTAGGCACTGGGGCTCAAAGACAGACCGTCACAGCTGGGCTCGCAAAGTGCTCATGGACCAGAGGGAAGAGAAAGATGCTGGGATTCAACATGGTGAAGAACTGGGGGGTCAGGATACCCGGGGGATGTCTGAGCTGTACTGCTCAACCAGCAGTGTTGTCTCTGGTGGGTCACTTCATCTCTGAAGTCTCAGGTTCTCCCTCTTCGGTAAAGAGATAACAGAAATAGCTGACACTGAGTGCTTACTCCACACTCACCCGTTGGGTGAATGAATCGATGAATGAATCAGGAAAACCCCATACGATTGCCCTGTTTGGTTGCATTCCCATTTTACAGGAAAGGCCTCGAAAGGGAATTTGCCCAAGTTCATGGTCACCAGTTGGTAGACTTAGGATTTCAAACCCAGAGTGTCTGATCCTAACCTGCACCCTTGTCTTTTCCTCTGATAGGACACATGGCAGAGGGGCTAAATGAGACCATTCACACATGGTGCTTAGCACGAGGCCTGACGATTGGCCCTTGAAAGATGGTATTTTCAATGGTTAAATAGTATAATTAGACAGTTAAGTTAAAATTAAATAGTTAAATGGTTAAATAGTAAATTTCAAACTCTGGTGCTGGAGAAGGCACTTGAGAGTCCCTCAGACAGCAAGGCGATCACACCAATCGATCCTAAAGGAAATCAACCCTGAATATTCACTGAAAGGACTGATGCTGAAGCTGAAGCTGCAATACTTTGGCCACCTGATGAGAAGAGCCAACTTGCTGAGAAAGCCTGAGGACAGGAGAAGAAGGGGGCGACAGAGGATGAGATGGTTGGATGGCATCATCGACTCAATGGACATGAGTTTGAGCAAACTCTGGGAGGTAGTAAAGGACAGAGAAGCCTGGTGTGCTGTAGTACATGGCAAAGAGTCGTACACGACTGAGCAACTGAACAGCAACAACAAGAATAACAGCAGACAGTAAATATGGCACTCTAGTTAGTACTACTAATAAATAAATATGTTCATCTTATAAGGACAGAAGACTCCAGAGTGCAGCAAAGCACGGGTCTCCAAGAGGGTGTGGTCTGTTCTACATGAAAGGCGGGGTCAGTAAAGGCTCCCTAGTGAAAATGTCATTGGGCTGAGTCTTGAGACCCAAGGGATCAATCAGGACTAGAGAAGGAGTCATGTCCTGGTGTTCCAGCCACACTCACAGCAAGCAGAGGACGCTGCCCCTGCATGCACAGAGCTGAGACTTCACTGCCTGTCATCCAGGAAGCAGAGCAAAGTAACTTGAAGCGACCAAGGAGACCCTGGTGAAGTGGCCCAGGTCTCCCACTACAATGCAAATGCTGTCCTGATCTCAGTGGACTCAGATCGAGTCCATATAGCTCCCCTGGCAGACCTAATGCACGTCCGTGTTTTCTGCACAGAGAGGAGCTACTGCTGGCGAGTTGGGCAAGGAAGACCAGTTGCCCTTGAAACAGAAAGAGGGGAAATGGCTGTGTGCCAACCTAAGAGACCCCTCTTACTGCATTCTTGGCCATAAAGGGAACCACTGAGATGTGTAGGAGCTCATAAAAAAGGACATCTACATAATCCTATTTTGGATGAGATGTTATAAAGAGAAGACACAACGGCCAGCAGGCTTCTCTTCCTATTTGATTGCACTCCTGAAAAATGTGTGGTGAGTGAGAGTTGGCTGGACTCCATACTGCCCCTCCCACCAGGTCTTCCTTCCCAGTGGGGGATGCTTGCCACTTTGCAAATAACAAGGAATATGGTTTAGCAGGACTGTGGCTGGCCCCTCCCTTCCCACAGTCCATGTTGAGGAAGAAGACTCAGCAGCAGCAGCCAGAGGAAGAGGCTGTGCTCCTCAGAGTCACAGGCCTTTGCATGAAATACTTCTGGAAAAAATACTAGCTTGTAAATGTGGAGAAAAAGAACCTTTAGGCATAGCAGTTTTGAGATCCAGACATCTAGAAGCCTCCCATTTCAGAAACATTGAAAGGTTGCGTTATTCCATGAAAATTCCATGAGAATTAGAGCTAGCAAACACTTGGTTTTATGGGATTTTAAGGAATATGCCTGAATGCCATAATCCCAGGTATGTCTAGAGGAGAGTGGAAGGGGGAACACCCAGAGACCCATAAATCAATTCTTGCACGATGGTGTATGAAATGATAACCTTGTCATCTTTAAAGTCACACTGGAAGGATATATTGAGGTTTTGTTCCTTTCATGGTCTCGGCATCAGTGAATTAATTCAGGGAGTCTTAACTTTTCAGAAAACAAGGCACGGTGATCAGGATCCAGGGCCTCCCTTTGCCTCTCCCCACCATTTGCAGAAACACACATCCAGGCACCCGCATCCTGCTCTTCAGGAAGCAATTGTATTTTAGATCATGGCCTGTGGAACGTCAGATGGCTTTATGTGTTGTTTTTGCATAATCAAGCCAGCACAGTAAAGTGGAAAGAATACTCGTGGACACTGGGGTCAGGCAGGGTGATGTTAGGTCCCACGGTGGAGACTGGGGGATCCTGCTCGAGAAGAATTCCCTCCTTGCAGAACTGCTCCTGAGAGATCACCTAAATAAAGCCCCAGAGGGTGTTCAGTGGTATTTTGTTAGTAAAAATAATTGTGCAGTGTTTATTCAGGACAATTACTTGCCATATTTCACAGGATCCAGATATGGGATCGCTTCTTTTCAAGGAATGTTCTGAGTTTGCTTGTTGGTTTCAGTACCAAGTACCTTCCCCGTTCACCTTCCCTGTTCTCTCTCTCTGGAGTTCCTCTGTCTCTCTCTTTGTCCCTGAAACACTCCTTTTCTCTAACAGAAAAAGTCATTGAGCACCATGCAGGATTATTACTTGTATTGTGTTCAAAACAAAACAAATTAAGAAAAACTTTGGAAACAATCTCTGGCCATGCTTTTTTTTAAAAAACTTTAGGCACCCTTGTGTCCGTGTAGTAGTCACTCAGCCATGTCCAACTCTTTGAGACCCCACAGATTGTAGCCCACCAGGCTCCTCTGTCCATGGGATTCTCTAGGCAAGAATCCTGGAGTGGGTTGCCATTCTCTTCTCCAGGGGATCTTCCCAACCCAGGGATTGAACCCCGGTCTCCTGCATTGCAGGCAGATTGTTTACTGTCTGAGCCACCTGGGAAGTCCTGGCATGCTTTTAAAAAGTTAATCACCCTTGAGCCTCTTTAATTCTTGATTCAGTTTTGAATGCTTGTTATCCTGTTGTCAATGGCTTTCCAAGAAAGAGCATCCCAATTATTTAGATGCCAAGAGAAACAGCCTTAATTCTTTATCACATAAATTCGCTTCCAACTGCCATGTAAAACAGATGGATAGAGAACTGTATTAGCGTTCAAGTTACCAAACGGGCCACCAATCCCCAATCTCAGCCCCCTTGGTATCGCGTGGGTCTGCTCATAGCTTGGATCCCACCAGTTCTGGCAGGCTCCACGAGATCTTCCCTTTCTGGCTTTATATGAAGCTTGTACAAAGAAGCCACCTACATGTGAGTGACCTTTCTAGGGGTTGTTTCTAGTTCTATAGACTTACATAAAGCCCTTGCTAATTATGCACGCTCTGTGCCTGAGTTTATTTTTTCTAACAACTTTATTTATGTAATTAAGCGAGTGAAGTCATACATTTTATGGATCTAATGAAACGCATTTCATGGTTTCTCCTGCCCTTCATCTTCTGACCTTGCCCTTCTGATCACAGTGCCTTCCGGACCATTTAACCATTTAACAACTTTCCACCTTTTCACATCTGACATCCCCCTCAAAATTAATAAGGACCCTGACATCTGCTTCTGGAATGGGGGGCAGAGTACAGCTGAGAATGAGCGGTGACAGCACCTCAGAGGGCTGGGGGAATCCCTTAGAAGCAGGGGTGTGGTTTTGACACCCAGGCACAAGAACAGGTGGTTCTCATTTAAACTTCGGCTCCTTCAATAAGCTTTTCTTTCCCTTTCATTCTGTTTTTTTTTATTATTATTTTAATGGCATACGAGGCACAGTCTTTTTGATGATGTGGAATGTGGGCTTATAAAAGCTAAGCACTTCTGTATATTTCTACTGTCCTTGCCCACAGCTCACGCTGGGGAGTTGTATATTGTATCAGTAATTTTAAAAGCCAGCAAGGGTTCTACCAGTTCATGAAATTTTCCTAATGGTAGCTGGTCAAACATATTACTTAACTAGGCATATAGAATTCAGGCGAAACACAGAAAAAGGAAGTGAAAGGTCAGTCCACTACGAAGGTTTCTTTCCAAAGCCTTGACAAAGAAAAAGGGCAGAATTATAAGGGTAGGTTTTTGGCAGTTGCCAGGAAGGAATTAATATAAAACTTGACTGGTTTGGATAAATTTTCAGGAAGAAAAATGTTAGGAGGTGTGTGAGCTGGGGTCTCAGCAAGCATGTAGGAAGAGCGTATTCTAACCAGACCA
Organism: Bison bison bison; assembly: GCF_000754665.1. Lineage (NCBI taxonomy): Eukaryota > Metazoa > Chordata > Mammalia > Artiodactyla > Bovidae > Bison > Bison bison. The sequence goes on from NW_011494867.1 coordinate 5,449,763, forward strand.
CACCTGTCATAGGCACAGAAATGGCTGCCGTGAGGAAGGGAGTGAAGGGAAGTCGCTCAGTCGTGTCCGACTCTTTGTGACCCCATGGACTGTAGCCTACCAGGCTCCTCTGCCCTTGGGATTTTCCAGGCAATAGTACTGGACTCGATTGCTATTTCCTTCTCCAGGGGATCTTCCCAACCCAGGGATCGAACCCGGGTCTCCCGCATCATAGACAGATTCTTTACCGACTGAGCTACAAGGGAATCCCATATTTCTATTTAAAAAAAAAAAAAAAAAGGCATGGACTGATCTGAGGCCACATTTGGCCACTCTCAGCAGAAGGAGTAACTGGAAATAGCCTAGAGGGTTTTTAAATCCTCTTAAATGAAGGGGAGAAGAATGAATCCGACTTACTTTAAACGCCTACTGAGTGTGGTAGACTTGATATAAATACACACACACAAATGTACAAACGTTTAGGTCACTAATTCCCCACAGGGGCCATATTCTTATCAACATTTCATGAAGGAAACCACGGCTTAGAGAAGTGAAGCATCTCAGCTGCATTCACACTGAACTTTAGGGAATCGGGGTCCAAACCAGTCCTGACCGGTTCCAGCTATGTTCCTTTCCATTTGACTCAGGATACTCTAATTGGTCTCTATCAGAGGCAGCTTGCAAAGTGGGAAGCGACTACATTCCCTGTGGACATTATGTAGGCAAGTGGACTGAATGCCACCAAGAAAAGTTCAAAACAGGGTTTGTTTGTGGGTGTAGACACGAGCTACTCCCATTTGAAAATTAAAATGATTTTAAATTGAATTGAGGATTTCTGTTGTTTCCTAGGTTTATTTTTCCCTCTTATGAAAGCTAAGTAAAAGTGACACATATACAGAGTTATGGCACCCCACTCCAGTACTCCTGCCTGGAAAATCCCATGGGTGGAGGAGCCTGGTGGGCTGCAGTCCATGGGTCGCTGAGGGTCGGACACGACTTGAACGACTTCACTTTCACTTTTCACTTTCATGCACTGGAGAAGGAAATGGCAACCCACTCCGGTGTTCTTGCCTGGAGAATCCCAGGGACGGGGGAGCCTGGTGGGCTGCCGTCTATGGGGTCATGCAGAGTCAGACACGACTGAAGTGACTTAGCAGCAGCAGCAGCAGAAAAAAGAAAAGAAAAAGAATTTATTAATTCTTCCCTACCCAGCAACTTTTAGTCTCAAAATCACCTGCTCCTCCTCCAGATATGTTGACAGTGTATTGTTACCTTTGCCAGACATAACTGGAGGTGTTTATATTTATGTGTTAATATATGTGTATACCTTTAACTTACATGTATGGTCCCAATTTATATACATTGTTCTATACCTTTCATATCCCTTTAATTTTATAAATTATTTATTTCAATTTCTGTATGTCTACCTAATTCTTTTCAAAGACCAGTAGTACTCTGTACAATCATATGTTTTTCTGAAAGTAAGTGTTAGTCATTTAGTTGTGTTCGACTTGTTTGCAACCTGATGGACTGTAGCCTTTCAGGCTCCTCTGTCCATGGGATTCTCCAGGCAAGAATACTGGAGTGGGTTGCCATTCTCTCTTCCAGGGGATTTTCCCCAACCAGGGATCAAACCGGGGTCTCCCACATTGTAGACAGACTCTGAACCATCTGAGCCACCAGGGAAGCCCATATATTTATCTAATCCTCTGTTAAAAGGTAACTTATTTCTAACCTTTAGCTATTATAAACCATGCTTCAGTAAATATCTTTTAACCTTCACTATGGTAAAAGCAGAGACATCACTTTTCCAACAAAGGTCCGTCTAGTCAAGGCTATGGTTTTTCCAGTGGTTGTGTATGGATGTGAAGGTTGGACTGTGAAGAAGGCTGAGTGCCCAAGAATTGATGCCTTTGAACTGTGGTGTTGGAGAAGACTCTTGAGAGTCCCTTGGACTGCAAGGAGATCCAACCAGTCCATTCTAAAGGAGATCATTCCTGGGTGTTCTTTGGAAGGACTGATGCTAAAGCGGAAACTCCAATACTTTGGCCACCTGATGCGAAGAGTTGACTCATTGGAAAAGACTCTGATGCTGGGAGGGATTGGGGACAGGAGGAGAAGGGGACGACAGGGGATGAGATGGCTGGATGGCATCACTGACTCGATGGACGTGAGTCTGAGTGAACTCCGGGAGTTGGTGATGGACAGGGAGGCCTGGCGTGCTGCAGTTCATGGGGTCAAAAAGAGTCGGACACGACTGAGTGACTGAACTGAACTGAACTGATGGCCTAGTTTGGTGTATGTGTGTATATATATATATCAGTATATAGACGGAATTCCTAGAAATCCAGTTGCTGTATGAGATGTGCCTTAAAGTTTTGCTATTTCAAAAATTGACCTCCCCAAATATTTCACATGCCCACTGATATAAGTATCTTGTATTTCACACACATACCGATTTGGAAGGTTATCATTTTGAAAAATGTATAACAACCAGTTACAAAAACAAACAAATAAAATCTCACCATCACTATTTGTGTTTTTTTCTACTTTAAACATGATTTACAAATTAATAACAAGATAACATGCCCAACGAGCATTGTGTTTTGGATAAAGCATGAAAGTTGGGAGAAACGTGCTTCTGGTGCAACTCCTGAGGCTTCATTTCCGGATCAGCTGTTCCATCCCAGTTCATTCTGTGGACGTGGGAGAAAGGGTGGAAAGGTCGAGCTCTCAGAGGGGTGATGCCCCCGCCCCACCCCTTTTTTAACCAGGAGGGTGAGCCAAGCCAGTCGCGCGCAGGCGCAGGAGTACCTTCAGGAGCGGGGCGAGGCGGCGGGGCACCAGCGTGACGCCAGTGTGACGCTGGCATGACACCAACAGGGGCACGCATGCAGGCAGGCCGCATACGTACACGTCGATGGCCACCTAAGCGCAGCATGTCGCGTGCGCTACGCCTCCCGCAGCACGTCGGGTGTGTCCTGCGCCTCCTGCGGCACGTCGGGTGTGTCCTGCGCCTCCCACGGCACGTCGCGGGTGTCCTGTGCCTCTTGCGGCATGTCGCGTGTGTCCTGCGCCTCCCGCGGCATGTCGCGTGTGTCCTGCGCCTCCCGCGGCATGTCGCGTGTGTCCTGTGCCTCCCGTGGCACGTTGTGCGCTCAGGGCGCAGGCCACGTGACAGACCGGCGGGTGGTGGCCAGCCAGGTTGCAGAGGCAGCGGCTCGTCTGCACGCCCTGCTTGCTAGCAAGGTGGCCCAGCGCCTCATGGGGCTGGCACCTGCTTTGGGCACCTGGTGGGCTGGGTCCCCGGCGCTTGAGCGCCCGGCACCGCGCCCCCTAAGTGTTCGCCTGGCTCGAGTTTCAGAAGTGCCACCTTCTGTGAGCTTAGTGCAAACGTGGACGCCTGGATTATTGGCCCGGCTGACTGCTCCAGGTAACGTGGTTTTCCAGAGGGTGACCCCGGGTGTAAGGAGCCTGACACTGATCACTGTCAGTTTTTAAAATGTAACTTCTTACTATAGATGCAGTTGAGATTGGGTTGATGTTTCTGTTTCAGTTGGCCATTTGCAATTCTTTTCTGAACTTCTGTCTACACTTTTG
>NW_011494867.1:5453441-5455149 GCF_000754665.1 Bison bison bison
ACACTTTTGGTTCAATCTGCTCTTAGGTTGTGTTATTTATGGGTGAGAGTGCCATATCAATTATGACCAGCTTATTGCCATCTGTTGTAATGTTTTTTTTTCTCTTTAGTTATTTGTTTTCAACTTTGTAATTTTTTTTAATGTGGTGATTAAAATATTATATATTTAAGTATAGCTTGACTATATGAGTGAGCTTGGGAGAATACCATTTGGGTCTTGTAGTTGCCCAAGTAACTCTGAATGCTAGGGGCTTCCCTGGTGGGCAGTGGTGAAGAATCTACCTACCAGTGCAGGAGACATGGGTTTGGGAAGATCCCCTGGAGGAGGGCATGGAAACCCACTCCAGAATTCTTGCCTGGAGAATCCCATGGACAGAGGAGCCTGGTGGGCTGCAGTCCACAGGGTCGCAGAGTCGGACACAAGTGAAGCAACTTAACACACACTCGTGAAAAGTGTCACTGAGAGAAAAAGTTAACAGAAACATAGGGCCAGCAATGGAATGGTGACCTTCTGCTCCCAGTGAGTGGACAGCCCAGGGACTCTAGGGACAGACTGGACAAAGTTCTTGATCCCTTTCCAGTGTGTGACCCGGGGCAGGTGACTGAATGTGGCCAAGTCCCAGCTTCCCAATTCACAATAGGAATGATGATATTTCCTGCAGCACAGAATTCAGGAGACATGTGCCAAGAACTTCTTGGCATTTCCAGAATGTATGTAATCATACCTGTAACACATGAGATAGATATGTAAACTTCCCAAACTGTGGGAGTTATTGGATAAATCTATTAAATGAAATCCTTCCCCTTATCTTAAAATAGATGGATAAATAGAGCTTTTAAGTAGGGGAGAACAAAAAAGTAGAGATGATTGTCACATTTTGTTACCATAAACTGCCAACGGTTAATAGCGGTTCTCTAACAACTAATTCCAACTTCATTAACACGAATATCCTCAAGCTTCAGGAAGGAAATTCCTTGAATTTTATGGATCTCTGCAGCAGGCACACTCGAGATCTAAAGCTTCCCTTCTAGTAACAAGGCATTTTTATCTTGCATCCCAAAGCACAAATGCCTATGGCCTATATTTCCTAGATAGACCTAATAAAAACCACCACACTTCCTTTTAGAAGATGAGGACATCAAATTCATCAGGAGCTAAGGGGCTGGATAGTCTCAGCCAGAGGTATCAAAAGAAAATCCAGCAAAGTTGGGGCCTTAAATCAGTACACCGTTTATTTGAATCCAGTTTTATCATAGCTGATAACGTGGGATGGATTTGGCAGTTGAGCCTTTACAGATATAACTAGCTTACCAACGCTCTGGTGGTGGTTGTGGTTTAGTCGCTAAGTCCTTCAGACTCTTGTGGTACCACGGACCGCAGCACGCCAAGCTCCTCTGTCCGTGCGAGTTCCACACAAGAGTACTGGAGTGGGTTGCCATCTCCTTCTCCAGGTTCGGATGCTCTGGAATATCAGAAAGGTGAGGTGGCGGTTCAGGTTGTTGACTTTCTCTCCCTCAGCATGACACGTTTGACCCCTGATGTTATCCTGAGGCAACCTGGTGGAATTTTCAGAAGGTATTTGTTTGTCTGTTCGCTGCTTGTTTTAAACATTTTTGCCTTTGGCTCAGACTTGACGTAAGGGAAAGAAGAATGTGAAGGTGTTGGGCCAGAAATGGTCTTATTTACCTCCTCCCCTCCCCTCCCCTCC
>NW_011494867.1:5455328-5473705 GCF_000754665.1 Bison bison bison
TCCTCCTCCCCCCTCCTCTCCCCTTCTCCTCCCCACTCCTTCTCCCCCCTCTCCTCCTCCTCGCCCATCCTTAATGACTTCCAGGTGTGCCTGTGGGTTACACTCCCAGCCCCCACCCTGGGGGTGCTGGGTCAGTGCCTCCACAAACACAGAACCAGTGTTGCGGGGTGGGGGACATGACATAGTACAAGATTGAGTGGTAGAGGGGTGGGGGCGGAGAGAGTAACACTTTGAAGTTTTGAGGATGAAATCGGTAAAAAATAAATTCTAGATGAACACAGACCCAATTACATTCCAAGAAAGGAAAACGTTTTCCGCAGACGGTTGCCCGGGACCGCGTGGGTTCTCGTTAATACCTTTCAACCTTGTGATCGAAAGCCGATGGCCTGTGATCCGTGGCAGAGACCACGGCCAGAAATAATTCTCCGAGAACACCGCATGCGCCTTCAAATGGCCCTTGATTGTTTGTCTTGGATGCCCCACTTTCCAGAGGCAGAAGTTGTTTCAGGGAGTCATTTAAGTTTGGGGAGGTTTTATGTCCAAAGAACAAGGTGCCGGCCTCATAGGAAAATGTATCATTTGCCTCCAGCCTTTCGTTGGAGGGGATGGCACTGGTCCAATTCTCAGCCAGGGTGCCTTTTAGGGGCTCAGCCAGGGACCCTTCTGTGTCTTTTCCAAGGCCTTGCTTCTCCCTGGATGTCATTCCCGTTTTGTCTGAGCTTCCCCAACATAGTTTAAGTTTCGCCTCCTCTTTGAAGGCTCTCCTGAGCTTTCCTCACCTCTTTCCCTGTTGGAAGCATTGCCCCTTACTCCTTTGAGCGTGACTCCACAGCAGACAGCACTTCCCTTGTGGCTCAGCTGGTAAAGAATGCCTGCAATGCGGGAGACCTGGGTTCCAACGTGGGTCAGGAGGATCCCTGGAAAAGGGAAAGGCTACCCACCCCAGTACTCTGGCCTGGAGAATTCCATGGACTGTATAGTCCATTTCACCTTCACTTCCACAGTAGACAGGTTAGAACAGAGAGCCCCACCCCAGACCAGGGACCAAGACTGTTAGGTCTCTGACCTGTTAGGAACCAGGGCGCACAGCAAGAGGCGAGAAGTGGGCAAGCCAGTGAAGCTTCATCTGTATTTGCAACCACTTCTGTGGCTCAAACAGTAAAGAATCTGCCTTCGATGAAGGAGACGCAGGTTCAGTCCTGGGTCAGAAAGATCCCTTGGAGAGGTGACTGGCCACCTACTCCAGTGTTCTTGCCTGGAGAATTCCATGGACAGAGGAGCCTGGTGGGCTACAGTCTACCGTCCGTGTAAAGAGGGTCACAAAGAGCCAGATGTGACTGAGGGACTGACTTTCGCCATCACTCGCATTACCACCTGCGCTTTGCCTGCTCGTGTCTGATCAGCAGTGGCGTTAGGTTCTCTTAGCCTGAACTTACTGCAAACTGGGCGTGCGAGGGGTCTAGGTTGTGAGCTGCTTATGAGAATCTAATGCCTGGGGATCTGATTCAGCGTTATGGTGAGTTTTGTAGGATTACTTCATTGTATATTACAGTCTAATAATAATAGAAATAAAGTTCACAGTAAATATGATGCACTTGAATCACCCAGAAAGCATCCTCCCAGTCTGTGGAAGAATTGTCTTCCATGAGACCCGTCCCTGGTGCCAAAGAAGGTTGGGGACCGCTAGGTTAGAGAACTCAGTCCTGGACATAGATGTGTCGAAGAATCCTGGTTCTGCCTCGATTCATGGACTCAGGGCCAGTGGGTTCAGCTGACACCATTCTACAAAGTGCATAGGACCAAACACCACGAGGGTCCCCCGGATGGAGGGCTACCGTTACAGAGTTCTAGCGCAGCAGCTTGCCTGCCTGTATCTGCTTAGATGTGGCTATCTCGCTGCTGATTTGGCAGGAGCCTCTGCAGGGCGAGACCCACATCTCTTGGTGCTTCATTCATAGCAGAGACCCAGACACACAGTAGGCATTCAGCAGATGGAGTGGAGTGAATGGGTTGTCATAGATGCCCTGAAGGTATTCAGTGCACCCTGCGCCTGCAAGCTCAGTGTCCGACTCTGCAACACCATGGACTGTAGCCCACCAGGCTCCTCTGCCCATGGGGTCATCCAGGCAAGAATCCTGGCCGAGAGCAAAGCAGGCTGCCTGGCACAGACAATTCAACCCGGGTAAGCCTTACAGGTAACACATACCCGGGCAGAGTCTTCCCCTTTCTCTGCACTGAACTCCCTTTAGTATAGATGGCCTTTCTCTCCTGAAATATTACCAAAACCACCCTGAATGAAGATAGATGTCGTCCCTTAAGTGTTCACACACAGCTTGGTCTGATCCCCGGATTCCCTGTGCCCTGTTCCCAGCGTCTCAGGAAAGTCATAATAGTAACTCATAATAATAGTTCAAAATAATAATAATCATACCTGGGATTTATCTATCAGCACACCTCCTGAGAGGACAAATAAACCATTTTACACAATGCCAGGAGAAGGACAGGTCTCCTCTGTGTTGCGGCTGATCAGGTTACGGCAGGAGAGAGTCAGCGTCAGACTTCATCAACCAGAGTGAAGCGATGGGGCACCGCTGGCATATGGGCATTTGGTTTAATGCTGTTCTCTGGGTTTTGCTTAAACTGCCAAGTGAATTACTGTAACACACTTTGCCTGCAATTAATTTGACATCTAGTGCCAGAGAGCCTCTTTACGTTTCTCAAGGCAAGCCAGGTTGAAACTTCTGCAAAAAAGATTTGTCCATCATTTTTACCGATGTCCAAATGCAGTTTCTTTAGCTCTCTTGGAATCTGGTTGCGGGAACTGTGGATATAATATGTTCTCTCTCTCTCTCAGTTTTTAAAGGATCACGGGAAAAATGCATTGTGATGGTTTTGTTGACATGTTTTTAAATTCCCCAAGTCATAAAATAGGTTTACGGCGTTCACTTATGAAGCTGGCTTTCACCGGAATGATTTGCGCTTATCCCAGGAGGAGGCAAAGTAAAAGACGTAGGAAGGGCCCTTGAAAAATGTCCCTGGGCGTTTATTGGCCCGAATGACTTCAGAGACAACATCCAGAACTGATGTGAGTTCTGTCACATGTGGGGGCATTTACCTAAGACCCTGTCTGTCAACTCTTTGAAAGAAGCAAGGCCGTAATTCTCCAAATAGGGACTTTTCCATTTTTGACCATTTTAGCATCACCATCGATTTCGGCTCTGGCAGCTGACCACAGTGCCAGCTGGGTTTTGCTGTGTTGTCAGCACCAAGGGGCCTGATAAAGCGTTTTTGGATTTTTTTCATGTTCTCAGAGCCCCATGGCCTCAACTGCACTGGAAGCATTAAGCTCCTTGCCTGGTTGGGTTTTTGTTTTGTGCCGTCCGTTCGATAGAGAACTTAACCTGCAGACAGGGTGAACTGACGTGTGCCACTCCTGTCCAGTAACAGGTAACGCAGCTGCCAGCCCAAAAATGCACTTTCAGGCCCTTCCCCACAATGCAGGCTCCAGGCAGTCTAAGGAGTGGGTGGGTGGACCTGCTGTGTCCTTTGGGAAGGGACAGGTCTGGTGTGGCTGCTCACTGCCCCTCCCTTCCTGGGTACAGAGGGAATCAGAGGGAACTCTCTCCCCAGGCTCTTGCCGCCGCTTGCTGTTTGATGAGAGTGCGTTTTTAAGCTGCGTTCCTTCATACCCTGCAGCCCTGGCATCCGAGCGGCCCCCTCGTCCTGGAGTTCAGCAGATTCTGTCTCTCTGGGCAATCAGCAGAAAACAGTGCAGACACGTGTAGATTTCGCCGGCACTCACAAATCTGCCCTTCCCGTTCTAGCGAAGGATGCGGCAGGTAGCCAGCAGGTCACACGGAAATTAAGAGAAGCAGCACCCTGGGTACTTCAGATCTAGGCCTAGGGGCCGGGCGGCCTCAGAGAACATCTCACTCGCACGAAACGGGACATTATCTCCTATCTGTTAAACCTGAGCTTTCAAGATGAGCCATGCAGAGATGACAACATCCGCTGTCTCGTTATGCTGGCATTGAGATTTCTGACTCGGAGCTGCTGCTGCTAAGTCACTTCAGTCATGTCTGACTCTTCGTGACCCCATAGATGGCAGCCCACCAGGCTCCCCCATCCCTGGGATTCTCCAGGCAAGAACACTGGAGTGGGTTGCCATTTCCTTCTCCAATGCATGAAAGTGAAAAGTGAAAGTGAAATCGCTCAGTCGTGTCCGACCCTCAGTGACCCCATGGACTGCAGCCTTCCAGGCTCCTCCATCCATGAGTTTTTCCTCCATGAGTCTGGAAACGAGGAAGCTCCTCTGTAGCCCAGATCCTTGCTGTCGCTCCAGTGGTTTCTGTTCGTCAGCGTTAGGCAACTCTTCTGCTTTTCTCAGCTCTTTCATCCTAAAAAGGAAGGATGTCAGTGCCTGGGAGAGCCAAGACTTCCAGATCTCTGACTTTCAATCGTAGGAAATCAAAATTTAAAACATTAGTGCTTACTTGTATGTGGTTTTGTTTCAAAGGACCCGTCAACGTGAACTTTTTGTGGTGATAACAGTAGTTATCGATAACATCATAGTGGATCTTTTGAGCTACAGGAGATCAAGTTCTCCTTTTAAAAAAAAAAAGTAAAAGGACTCTGAGAAAGTTTGGGATGGAAAAAAACACATAGCAAGATTTCTGGTGCATATTTGATCAGAAGGAAGCATTGGTTAGATTAACTCTTTGACAATTCTTGGCTGTGCTGATAAGCCTGCCTAGCCAGAAGGGGTGACCCCAGTTTGGTGTCCCAACTGCTAAAGGAAGGACAGGACTTGGCCTGGTTGGCCCACAGATAGCCCCTCTTCTCCTTCCCGTGATTTTTCCTCATCTCCATCTCCCTCCCTTCTTCTCTCACCTCCACCGTGTATTCATTCATTCCCCAAATATCAGGTGAGTGTTGCTGCATCGGGCCACGGTTTGGAGCAGGTAAAGGAAGTATGGAGGGGACAGGCAGGCGTGTCCCCCAGACTCATGGCGCTCCTTTTCAAACGTGGGTAAAGGTGACAGGCGGGGGGTCACACACGCATCAGGTGGTTTCTCGTGGTGATGGGGGCCTCAGAGCATGTGAAACAAGCCGGTGAGGTGGACAGCTGGGGTAGCCATGCGTCTGGTGTGCCAGCAAGAGCAGACCCAGCCCATCCCGTGTTCAGTGACGTCATGTTCGTGTCTTGAGTGCAGTCTTGGTGGGGATACTTACATCATGGAAACTGGCAAGTGCTACAAACCAGGGCCCTCTCTTCCCCTAGAGCTGATCATTAGACAGTTCCTAGAAAAATCCAGGAGGGGATCTGGGAGGAGGTGACGTGAATCTCACTTTTTCTTGCAAATAACTTTCATTTTAAGTTTCAGCATCAAAATCCGAGGCCCATTTCTTTTTTTCCCATCCTCTTTGAATCAGTTTCTCTTAAAACATTTTTGAAGGGTAATAGAAGTACAAGACTTACCTTGATCAGTTAGTTTTAATAATTTAGGGATGACAGAGAGAAAAGAGAGGAAGCCTGTAGATTGTGTGTGTGTGTGTTTATATCAAGACTTACCTTGATCAGTTAGTTTTAATAATTTAGGGATGACAGAGAGAAAAGAGAGGAGGCCTGTACATTGTGTGTGTGTGTGTTTATATTTATTTATTTTTAATTGATTGATGGCTGCTTTACATTTTCAAGGCACCTTTTTGCACACGGCCTGGTGGGCTCCATCCCGGGTGGCTTTGGGGTTCAGGACCTCTTGTCAGCGTCAGTCCCATTTTCTTTATCTGCTTCATCCTCTTGGATGAAGCCTTTCTCTACACTTTTTTTTTCTGGGAACTTCCCAAATCTGTCATATATATTACAAAATTGGTTACCACCTAACACATTAAATGTATTTAAATTATTTGTTCTATTAAAATGTCAGTGTATCGCTTGAGTTTTAATTGTGCCTGAGGATCAATCATTGTAACCGCTGCAGGGAAGAGTTTATGACTTACCTGAGCAGTGGTGTATTCGGTGGCTTGGCTAAGTGGGTACTCGGACTTTATTAGGTTTCATTAGCTACTGAGAGTCATTTGAGTGGCTTCTGTTGGAGTTCTCTTCTTGATACCACTGATGATTTACTCAGAGCTGTTAGAAAGTCAGTTTCAATGATGATCAAAAATAATGATGATAATAATGATAATAAACAGAATATAAGCTAAAATGTATCACGGGCCTGCCGTGCAGTCTGTGCCTAGGTGTGTGTGTGTGGTACTTCCTTTGAGCTTTGTAGGAGCCCTGTGATACAGGGGCCTGGTTGCTTTAATCGTCCCCAAGAGAACATGGGGCATGGAGGGGTTAATTAACTGGCACAAGAGCACACAGCTCGTGCGGTCCTGAGCAGGGACTCAGGGCCCGTCTGCGGACATGAAGCCCGTGCTTTGAGCCACCAGACTCTGCTGGTGTTCATCAAAAGAGGGTGTCCTTTTCACTCAGGGTTTGCATCCCAGCTCGGCCATTTATCAGCCGGCTGGTTTTGGAGAATTGCTGTAGCCTGTCTAAGGGTTCACCTTCCTCACCTGCTATCTGGGGGACATGCATAGCACCTGCCTGCAAAGGCTCTTTGGGGGACCCAGGAGATACGCACAGACCATCACTTTTCCAGTCTGAGCTGCTGCTCGTCTCCGTGTCGGGAACTCTGAGCGTCAGAGGAGACCGCGCACCTGAGAGCACCTGGTGTCGTGCTTGCCACTCAGGACGCAGATGCTCGCGCCTTCAACCACAGTTCATTTCAGCTTCTCGCTTGTAACACGATTTCAGCACCAGCTACTGAGTTTTCAGTGTGTGGTTTTTTTTTTTTTTTGGTCTTGATGGAAAGAGGATGTTTTTTAGGGAAAATAAATACCTTTGACTTTTATGTTATCAAGTCCATTCATAATATTTTCTCTAGAAAAAAAAGTATTCTTGATTTCTATACTAAATAACATCTTTTAAAACATTCTTTAGAGGCATTTGCCTTTAAATGAGTGCTTTTTTAGATTTTGCCGAAAGTTGCCACTCCCTGTGAGTTGAAGCTTGTTGACAGGGTATTAATGCATTATTTACTAGAACTGATTAAATTTTCATGTCATTTCTTTATTTACGTATTGTTTTTATTCTCTATCAGTGTAATTTATTATAGCAGCAAATTGAAGAACAATTTTATGGTTCTGTCAATGATGCCAAAAAGGCATTTGTTTAAATTCAACAGCCACTGTAAAACCAACCAACCAACTGACTAATCAACCAAAACAACAATAATTACCACTAAGTAAACTAGAGAGAGAGGGAATCTCTTGTAATAGAGTCAAGGATATTGTTAAAAATCTACTCCAGATATTTTAAACCATGAAAGCACAAAATCATGCCTTCCATTTAAATCAGAATCTAGACAAGGATGTTCAGTATAGCCATCAGTACTCATATTGTCTTCGAAGTTTCAGTAAACATAATGAGACCAAAAAAAGATAGGAAAAGTGTTCTTTATTTTAAAGGTCCATTACTAAAATCCTAGAGAAGTTAAAATGCTATAGTAAAAATAACTAGCAGTAAGATAATTTGAAAGGTTGGCAAACCAACTGATTTTCCCTATACTAGTAGTAGTTAAAGGTGGAAATAGACTTCTTTCAAAATATTAACCAAACTATAAAGTATTTAAAAATGCATTCAATTAGAGTAACCGAATATCTGTGTGAAGAATTACACAGTTTGTTGAAGGACATTTAGTAAAATCACCTGCTTTCTGCAGCGTCATCATATGGCGGTGGTTTGGTCGCTCAGTTGTTCCCAGCTCTGCGACCCCAGGGACTGTAGCCCACAGACTCCTCTGGACCTGGGGTTTCCCAGGCAAGAATACCGCAGTGGGTTGCCATTTCCTTCTCCAGGGAATCTTCCCAATCCAGGAAACAAACCTGGGTCTCCTGCATTGCAGGCCGATTCTTTACCAACTGAGCTACAAGGAAAGCCCATGTTACCGTATAATTTTACTATAAAATGTCTGCTGCCTCCAGTCAGTGGCCACAAGCTAAACTTTGAAGTAAATGCATCTTCCAGTGTACACATCTTTTACCAAATAAACATGGATAGAACTTGGGAATTTTTTAACCGAAGTAATGTGCTCCATTTTATCTCATATATTCAGGTAGCCTACATTTCTAAGGAAGTAGAAAGAAGGTTGACTTAGAATTTAGTTGAATACATTCTTGGATCATGTTACCTTAAACATAATACACAAGAAAAAAAAAAAAAGGGAAGCTACTGACTGATATTTCTTATCACTGAGTCATTTTTGCTTGGGGTATTGGCCTGATCCTGAAGATGCTGTCTTAGCCGGAGACTGCCCATGAGGCCCCGTCTTTAAACCTACGACGTTCCCCCTTCTCAGAGTCTTCTGACACTGGCACTGTTTGTTCTGTGATGGGAATGTTCTATCCTGTACTTTTGTGTAAGAACTGGCTCTTCCTGCAGTGTGCTAGTGTATCTGAGCACAGGTGCGTCGCTGATCTGTGTTGGCACTGTGGACAGGTCTTGAGATTCAGGTCATAACAAGTCTTGAAGACTCATAGTTAGCTCATAGTTTAAGCAGGCCATTTAACCCCTTGGAAGCTATCCCCTTCTCTCCTTGGGATTAAACAGAGATAATGGCATTTCAAAGTTGGCCTCAAGATTAAATGAGAAAGTAGCCATTCAGAAAGGCGCATTCATTCAGTGACTGGGTGTTAGGCAACTTGGTTCAAATGGTGGGAAGTCTCGAGAATCAGATGGTCAAAAAGATGGGTGTGGGCCCTGCCCTCATAGAACTCACATTTACGGGAGTGAAGAGAATTAAACAAAGCCCTTAGTGCTTAGATCGGAGCCCCTGCCAGAAGCAGCGAGCACTGTGACCTCTTTAGGACTATTTTCACTTGGCATCATTTCCCAGAGATTTGTCCAAATTCTTGCAGGTGTCAGTAGTCTGTTCACTTTTATTGCTGAGAAGTATTCTGTGGTGTATTCTACCTGAACCATAGTTCATTTAATCATTCCCCCATTGAAGGAAGTCTGGGTTGGGTCTAGACTCAGCTGTTAAGAGTAAAGCTGTTACCAACATTCTTGAACAGGTTTCTATGTGAACACAAGTTTTCATTTCTCTAGGATAAATGCCCATGACTGCAGTCAACGGGTTGTGTAGTAACTACACGTTCGGTTTTATAAGAAACTGTCGAGTTTTTCCATATAATTTTACATTCTGACCAGTAAAGTATGAGGAATTCAGCTTCTCTGTATCCTCACCAGCAGTTGGTGGTGGTGCTATTTTGTATTTTAGCCATCCTGGTAAGTGCGCAGAGATACCTCATTGTGGCTTTTAATTTGCATTTTCCTGATGGTTAATGATGTTAAACATGTTTCTGTGTGTGTGTTTGCCATCTGTGTCTCTTCGTCAGTGGAGTATCTATTCATGACTTTCCCCATTTTCTAATTGAATTGTTTATTTTATTACTGTTGAGTTTTTTAGAGTTCTTTTCTATATTTTAGGCGCTAGGCTTTTGTTGGATATGGGGTTTACAAATATGTTCTTCTGTTCTGTACCTTGTCCTTTCATCCTTTTCACATGGGTTTTTGCAAAAGAAAAGTTTTTTATTTTGATGAGGTTCGCTTTAGTATTTTTTTCCTTATATGGATCAAGTTTCTATTGTCAAATCTCCTTCTAGTCCTAGATCCTAAAGAATTTCTCCTTCCTTTCCCCGTGAAGTTTTACTCTTGTACATTTTACATGTATGTCCATGATAAATCTTTTGTTAATTTTGGTATAAGGTGTGAAGCTGTTTTAGTTCATTTTTTTTTTGCCTACAGATAGCTGATTATTTTAACACTATTTGTTGAAAAACTTTCCTATTCTTCCACTATTGAATTGCTTTTGCAATTTTATCTAAAATCAGTTCAGTTCAGTCGCTTAGTCATTTCCGACTCTTTGTGACCCCATGAATCACAGCACGCCAGGCCTCCCTGTCCATCACCAACTCCCAGAGTTCACCCATACTCACGTCCATCAAGTCGGTGATGCCATCCAGCCATCTCATCCTCTGTCGTCCCCTTCTCCTCCTGCCCCCAATCCCTCCCAGCATCAGAGTCTTTTCCAATGAGTCAACTCTTTGCACGAGGTGGCCAAAGTACTGGAGTTTCAGCTCTAGCATCATTCCTTCCAAAGAAATCCCAGGGCTCATCTCCTTCAGAATGGACTGGTTGGATCTCCTTGCAGTCCAAGGGACTCTCAAGAGTCTTTTCCAACACCACAGTTCAAAAGCATCAATTCTTCGGCGCTCAGCCTTCTTCACAGTCCAACTCTCACATCCATACATGACCACGGGAAAAACTATAGCCTTGACTAGACGGACCTTTGTTGGCAAAGTAATGTCTCTGCTTTTGAATATGCTGTCTAAGTTGGTCATAACTTTTCTTCCAAGGAGTAAGCGTCTTTTAATTTCATGGCTGCAGTCACCATCTGCAGTGATTTTGGAGCCCCCCAAAATAAAGTCTGACACTGTTTCCACTGTTTCCCCATCTATTTCCCATGAAGTGATGGGACCAGATGCCATGATCTTAGTTTTCTGAATGTTGAGCTTTAAGCCAACTTTTTCACTCTCCACTTTCACTTTCATCAAGAGGCTTTTTACATCCTCTTCACTTTCTGCCATAAGGGTGGTGTCATCTGCATATCTGAGATTATTGATATTTCTCCCGGCAATCTTGATTCCAGCTTGTGCTTCTTCCAGCCCAGCGTTTCTCATGATGTACTCTGCATATAAGTTAAATAAGCAGGGTGACAATATACAGCCTTGACGTATATCTAAAATCAGTTGAGCGTATTTGTGCTTGTCAGTTTTGGATTCCCTGTTCTGTTTCTTTTATCTATATGTCTGTCATTCTTCCAATTATACACTGTCTTGATCATTGTAGCTAAGTTAATCTTGATGTTAAATAAAGGGATTTTCCCCATTGTATTCATTTTTATAAAGATTGTTTGAGCTACTCTAATGTCTGTATTTTCATATAAATTTTAGAATATACTTGTGTGTGTCTACCAAAAATCTTGCTTCGGTTTTGATAGAAATCTCACTAAACGTATAGTTTGGGGAGAATGGACATCTTTATTATGCTGTGGACTTGGTGTGTCACTCCATTTAGTAAACATATGCCTAATGAGTGTATACAGAAGTATTGTGTTTTCTTTGGGGTGATTGTCAGTAAAACTCTGTTTTTAATTTCAGTTTCCACGTGTTCATCGTTAATATATAGAAATGTGATTTTATGTGTTGATCTAGCTCTTATGTCTGACTCTCTTGTGACCGCATGGACTGTAGCCTGCCTGGCTGCTCTGTCCATGGGATTTCTCAGGCAAGAATACTGGAGTAGGATGCCATTTCCTCCTCCAGGGGCTTTTCCAGATCCCAGGATTGAACCCTCAAACCTGCATCTTGTGACCTGGCTGAACTCATTTATTAGTTCTAGAAGTGTTGTTTTATTTTGTTCTGAGATTCCTTAGGGTTTTCTATGTAACGAGTCTTTTAAAGTGCAAACAGTTTTATTTCTTCCTTTCCAGCATGGGAACCTTTTATTTCTTTTTCTTGCCATATTGCCATGGCTAAAATTTCCTGTGCTAATTTGAATAAGAGTGAGAGGAAAGACATCCTTGCCTTTGTCCTGGTCTTAGGGGGAAAAATCATTTACTATTTCACCGTTAAATGTGATGTCACCTATAGGTTTTGGGGTTTTTTTTTAATGTACTCTGTTGGGGTGATTATCCCCTATTCCTAATTTGCTAAGAGCTTTTTTTTTAAATCATGAATAGGTGCTGGATTTTGTTATGTGCTTTTTATGTCTCAGTTGATATAAGTTTTTGTTTCAGCTTGTTTACGTGGTAGACTTCATTGATTTCTGAATATTGTACCTGCTTTGCATAACTGGGATAAATTCCATTCATCTCCTATAAGTCTTTCTGTGCATCATTGGATTCAGTTTACCATCGGTTAGTTAATAGTCCACTGATTTTTGATCAGCAAACATCCATTTCAGTTCAGCATTTCTCATGAAGGGGATACTTTGTAAACATTTGTTGGTTAGGTTCCCTTTTTTCTGTTTGGAGTGGATGCGAGTCACATAGCTCCCTATTTATGGGTTGGTCTTTACTGGGTCCCCATCAGCTACTCTGGAGCTCAGCCTGAAGACTCAGCAAGCATTTCGTTTTAAGTCTCACAGATCATCTGCCTGCCCATATTATAGTGTGTCCTTCCCCCTCCGCTGGCATCCAGCCCCAGACTGCACTTAGGCCCACAGCCAGTGGGTTAGGGCAGAAGGCCAGTAACCAGCCCTGGCCTCACAGTGCTCAGTTCCCCTGGCACAGATGCCCCCTCTGCACTCAGCCTGCCATCTTGCAGAGTGAGTGTCGAGTGTAGCATTCATACAAGAGGTTTGTACCCATCCATCCATTTATCTACCCATCCACGCCACTGGAAAAGGGGTCTTCACATACCATCAGCCAGTAACGTCACATGTATGGGCAAAAAGGGTCCCCTTATCTTTGCTGTGGCAACCCAGAAGGAACATAGTTCCCTGGCCAAGGATTTAAGCTGCTGAGAACGCTGATAGGTGTGATTCCCCGGTGACAATCCAGTTGCACCGAGACTAGTTCTGCTCAGGCTCCCTCTAGCTGAAGATGGAACGTGAAGATGTCTCTTGTTACTGGTGGAAGAGGTCCTTTCTCCAGACCAGAGACTTACGGGAACATAACTCTGTTTGCCACCCAGCAGCCCCGAACTTTGTCCTCCAGTGCCTTCATGTTCTGAGGTGAGGAGATTCACGCTAAATGTGGCCTGTTGGTTTCTCTGTGACTCATGCATCAGGAACTTGGAGATAAAAGCCTGTTCATAAGTAGCAGTTACCAAGTGTAGAATAGCACAGACGCCTGCAGGTCCCAGTCAAGCAGAATAAACGAATGAGATTATAAATGACCCCAGACCCATGTCGCCGGTATTTGAAAGAGTGGAAAGTTTGTCACGGGTTGTGTCTATGCCCTCTTTATAGGACCAGCCATTATTAAAAGCCAACTGAATACTGCCAAGAGGAAATCAGTCCATTTTTGCTAGAACTTCCCGTTTTTCCAGAGAACCTAGAAATATGGACTCATTCAATTTCTAACTGTTGGCAATGAATCTGTTGCATGAGCCAACTTGGAGCAAGCTAAATAAAATACATCCACAGGCCGGATTCAGCCTGCCGGACGTCATTTTGCCGTCCCTGATAGAGAAGACTTTTTCACTCTAGGTTTCAGCCCTTTCCATTTCTCTCCGATCGGAGGCCTTGTACGACATTCTTCGGAGAATTACTTCCCCTTTTTAAAGTTTGTCATTTTATAAAAGTCAGCCTGCAATTGGCACATTTATTAAATGTATAAATCTGTCCCTTTCACATTAAGGAGGAAAGACTGATTTCCCCAGAAAGCGCAGCCCTGGCTTTCTATATATTACAGAGTTAACTGTGAAAGTGGCGCCACGTGCTGCGTCCCCACCTCCAGGAACCACTCGGAACCTGGACCAGTCTTCCCTGCAGCTGTTGACCTGTCACTGTCTTTGGGGTCTGTTCCCAGTGAAGAGTCCTCCCTTTGCAGAGAGCACCGGGAGGGCGTTAGAAACAGCAGTCAAGTGGGTGTGGGGTCTGCTGTCCCGAATCTGCAGGTTCTCATCTCTCCTGGGCTCCGGGAACACGTGCACCTTCTGTGGTTACGGTGGGTCCCACGCTCCTTGGCGTTGCGGGTGGTATCCCTCCTCCTGCGTGGCTAGCATGCAGGCTGAAGACACGGGTTTGCGTTTGCACGTGGCCAGTACACACCTAAGGGCTACTTTCCGGCTCACTTCAGATGGTGGCGTAACTGTCTGAAGATTCAGGAGTGGGCGAGCTGGGACTCACCCTCAGCTCGTGCTCTGCCTGCCTTTCTCACCAACATAAGGCAGGACGTGGAGGCCAGCCCGGGTGTTCAAAGAAGGAAATCAGTTGTTTGTTGTTGGGGTTATGTTGGTCTCAGAACACCCTTCGGGCTGCCTGACAGGCCCCTGACCCACCAGGGCTACCTGATGACTCTGTGTGATCCCGTAATTCTTGGAACTGCAAGAAAAAGCCTGGCCTCCTGCCTTGACATTGAAGTTTAGACTCTAACATGATTAGAATCCTCTTCTCTGTGATTTGGGAATTGCCTTTATTTATCTTTTCTGTTGGTTTAGCCATGAAATAACCACACGTGAATAGCATGTGTCTGCTGCTGCTAAGTCAATTCAGTCGTGTCCGACTCTGTGCGACCCCATAGACGGCAGCCCACCAGGCTCCCCCGTCCCTGGGATTGTCCAGGCAAGAACACTGGAGTGGGTATCATGTGTCTAGATTGAGTCTTAAAAAGCCAACAAAGGATTCCTATGATAAGGGGAAAAAACTCGTTTTTGTTGGCACCAAATTAATCATGAGTTGGGTCATGGAAGGCCTTGGTCTCGCCATACACCTTGGACTATTTCCTCCAGTACCATTGAAAAGTTTGTCTTCTACCCTTTCCTGTAGAAGACGGTCAGAAAATTCATGTCTCTCCACATCTCCATAGAACTGCTGTTCGCATCGCTGCGCTATGCAAGGCCATTGGCCCGAGGGAGCAGGATTCGCTGACCCATAGTGACAGATCCGATGATGGATGGGACCGAGCAGGGCGCAGGCCAGCTGGACCAAAGCTGGAGTCTGAGCTGAACAGGCTTCTTCCTGAACTGAGAACAGAGGAGTGGTCTGGAGGCAAAACCATGTGTCAGGAGCTTTAAAAGCACCTGCCCAGCCATGCCCCACGAGAGCAGAAAACCAGAAGTGCAGCTTATTGCATACAGAACACGAGCCACTCTTTTCCAGTTCAGCTGACTTCCAGCACCTTTCGTGTGTCTGAGAGGGGCCGGCACTGGGGCCCAGATGAAGGCAACTCCTCTGAGGTCATTCCCAGGGAGACAGAGCCACGAGGAGCCTGGTTCCATTCTTTGAGTTAAAAATAGGGATAGACGTCGTCCCAGGGTTCAGGAGGCAGTGGAAAGAGGGGACAGCTGCTAGCCTGAGAGGATCAGGGGAGGCTCCCTGGAGGAGGTGACACTAGGAAAAAGGAGAGTACAGGATACCTGGGTAAAGTCAGGAAGAAGTAGGCAGCATGCATCCCATGAGCACAAGCCTGGCTTCTTTAAGCACAAGATGAGCAAACCTTAGATCCGCTGAGCACATAAGTGCTTTGTGTCTGGACCTTGCTGTATTTCACATTTAACCTCCTAAAAATCCCATTTGGGGAGGAGGAAGCTGAGACCTAGTGAAGACAAGTGTTGGGCTCAGAAGTACCAGTGCAGGGATGTGAACCCCACCCTATCTGGCTTCCCCTCACCAGGGTTGAAAGGCCCCTGTGTGATTTTTCTGGAAGGTGGAGAGTGTGTTCAGGCACTCTGAGCAGCCCTCTGAGTGAGCGGGAAGTCATGCCAAGTCCCTCTCTGTCTGTGGGTGTTTGTTTAGGTGTTGGGGAGATGTCCCGGGCAGCGGCTTCTGCCATCATACACAGATCCCTCAGGAGCAGCCCACAGTCACGGCGTTTCTGGAAGTTCAGACCGTGTGTTCGCCTGGGGAACAGTGCTGTTAATCCCTGCACACCGTCAGTTACCTCCCCCCGAGAGGCAGTGAGGAGCCTGACTCTGGCTGCAACCACAGTAATCGTTAAGTCGAGAATCATCACAGGCCTTCGTCTCCTCGTGTACCTGGCTTCGTCCCTGCCGGTGCCGTTGAGAAGTCAGCAGAAGCCGGCCTGCACATCATCCGTTTTTGTTTGGTTCTGCTTTGAGTGTCTGCTTTTTCAGGGCGATGCTTTCAAATAAAGAACAGGTCGAGCTCCACACGCAAGGGCATTGCTCTTGGCCAAAGGACAGCCCCTCAGCTTCGAGTCGTTTTTCCCCAGGCCTCTTGACGTCCACACCATCGTCCCTATCATCCATGGTGCTGGCTGTCACCGTGCTCACAAGCACGTGGTGCTCGGGAGAGGAGAGAGCAAAGCCCTGGACCCCTGTTCCAAGCGGCAGAGTGGAAGCCTCCCAGATGACCTTCCAGTGACGGGGTCCCATTTGCTCAGCATCAGAGCCCCCACAGGCTGTGAGAAGTGGGGACCTTGGGTCTTGCCACTGCAAATCCACACCCGCTCACAGCGAACATTTATTTATTGTTAGGTGCACAGTGGTCAGGACTCTGAGCTTGTGGAAAAAACCTGTGCCCTGTTCTCTATTTGAGTCTGTCTCTCAGAAGATTATCTGACTTTGCTTTTCCCGCCTCTCCGCTCTGACTTCAGTTGTCGTCTCCTCTTCTTTTCTGTCCTCATCCATCCTCAACGCTGGCTCCATGCTGTGCTCACTTAGTTTAATCCACTGCTCACGGATAGACAAGGATATGTACCTATTAAAAAAGAAAACTCTGCCAAAAACATTAATTCAGTCAAAGGGATGTAACCACTGTTCTTTTTTTTTTAATGATGGGGAAAGCAAATGACAGTGTTTTGTTTTCTGAATTTGGAAAAAGTAAAAACGTTTGCAACAACTAAAAACACAGCCCTTGCCCTTTTGCAGATGGGTGTGTGTGATAAGACAGCGATCTTTAGTTTGCTATTCGTTACTTTTATAGGAATCTTGATGAAACTAGTTACACTAATTTTCATATTTTGGGTGGTTCTGATTCTGAGAACTGCTTTTTGGGAGCTGATGGATCTTTGAGTGTGAGCTGTGAAATTCATGTTACACTTGTAGCTTTTGCAAGTTCATTTATTCCCTGGGAGACGGGCTCTCAGTGCCAGCTTTCCTGTTGAGGATATGTGATGGTTTTTGTAAAAGCAGACAATAAAAAACAAACTAGTTCCCCTGAATCTGACATACGGTGGTTTGACAGATATTTTCAGTATCATGGTACCATACTTATTCAAAAGATAGCTTTCCTCCATGCCTTCATCCAAACCTTGGGTTCTAGATTCATCTAGAATCCAAAACATGGGTCGGCAGACTTTTGCTTAAAAAGCCAGGAAGTAAAGAGTTTATAGAGTTTGCAGTCCAAGAGACAAAATGGAGGCTCTTAAAATAGAAGTAAGGAGTCATAGAGCCACTGAAAATATAACCATTTAAAAATGTAAAACAGTCACTCCCAGATCACAGACAGTGAAAAGTTAACAAACAGCAGCAATCCAGACGGCTGCCTGACTGCAGCCCCAGACGGCAGACCTCTGACCTGGGGAGTCTCCAGCAGTGCCTGTTTGACTCTATGTGCACACAGGTCAATTAGGGATCCTCCTGGAAGTGCAGACTCGGAGTCAGGACATCTGAGGTGGAACGTGAATTCTGTGTCCCTAACCAGCTCCCTCGAGCTGCCAATGAGGATGCCCCATGGGTCACATTTTGAAGAGAGAGGGCTCTACTGTAAACCCCTAGGAAGCTAGAATTCTCTTTCCTCTTATCATCAGTGCCCAGTGTGGTATCAGGTTCATAGTGGACTGATAGGTATGAGAAAGAAAGGGAAGAAGGGAGGGAAAAGTTCAGCTTGATTCATTTTGATATTTGGCAAAACTAATACAATTATGTAAAGTTTAAAAAATAAATAAAATTTAAAAAAAAAGAGAGAACGTAGGCTCAGATCTCTCTGGTGACTTCTGAACATTTCATGAAGAGGAAAGAAATGTTTAAAGCACCTAAGCACTTGTAACTCACATAGTCATATTACACGTTATCAGGAATAAAGGACTCAAATATTGAGCCTGCAGTTTCTGGGAAATCAGGCAGGTCACCCCTTCTTCAAAACTCGCATGTGTGTGTTCTTGCTACTCATTACTTCATCCATTACTGCTAGCAGGTGCTAATGTGATTGTCTGTAAGCCTCACAGACTGGGATTTTTTTCTCTCTTTAAAGCAGAAAATATTTTAATTACACAGGTGTGTCCAAATTTTGCACACCAAGTAGGAGACATTGGAAGAGGAATTGCAAATTCTGAAGCATCTTAAGATCATAAGATTAGTTAGTAGTCAGAGTTAACAACCAGACAATTAACAAGTTAAAAAAAAAAAAGTGTGAATCACACACAGATGTTATTTTCCAGAAACACTGCTTACAAAGGTAATTGCTCACAAATTTGAGAGTTTACAGCAGGTATCAGAGGATTTCAAATTTTAAGGGTATGTATGTGTTCAAAGTCTTAAGAATATCCAAGGGATGTATGTGCAGTTACCTGAAATGGAAACTTCTGTAGTTTAAACACTTGCTGAAAGGAAGACCTTTTATTTAATCTCCTCCATGG
>NW_011494867.1:5473805-5479520 GCF_000754665.1 Bison bison bison
AAACATGTGGATTTGCACAATGCGAGCAAGTGTCAGCAGAGTGAAGCCCTTTGATTGTTGGAGCACTCCGAGGAATTGGCCCTCATTCCGGAAGAACAGTGCGCGACCCTTGATGAAACGGCCCCAGACGTTTCTTGGGACATTCTCTCTGTGTGTGTGTTAACTTAAGATATTAGGGGGAATTCGGGGTAAATATCCCTGGATGAGAAACTGGGCAAAGTAGGTCCCAGAGAATGTGGTTGAGCAACAGATTGCAACAGCAAATTCCAAACCCGTTTGGCGGGACAGAACAGAATTACTCAGGCATCTGTTAAGATGCAGTTTTTAGCTCATTTCATCAGGAAGGAAACTGATCTTTCCTTCTCTCGATTTACGAACCACACCAGCTCAGTTCTGGATTTTATTCCCAGCTCTAACACTTAGAGCCACGCACCCTTGCTCAAGTCTCATCAGCTGTGTCTCTGTGTCTTCCTGTAGAAAGTGGCCCCAAACTCTGCTCTCTCTGCAGGCTTGTAGGAGGGAGGATCACGTTAGAGTCAGTCAGGATTAATCCCATCTCTGTAGCATCCAGGACATAGTAAAACCCCAGTTACTGATTTCATTTGACGAGCAGCAAGACTCAGCGCTTTCACTGCCAAGGGCATGGGTTCAATCCCTGGTCGGGGAACTAAGATCCCACAGGTCAGAAAGACCAAAAAAAAAAAAGGAGACTGAAGTTGAGGAAAATGAAACCAGCCCTTTAGTTCTTAAAAATCTTAGGAGGAAGCCCCAGCCGCGCTCTCAATGGCGGCTAAGCACTTAGGTTGGATGGAATCACTCGACAAACAGCGTCAGTGCCCGTAACCCGCTGATGACTTCCTGCCTCGTCTGCTTGAAGATGTCCCGCCTCCTCGCTGTGGTCTGGCCTGGCCTTCCGCCCCTAGTCTGGCCCTCCCAACCTGCAGCTTCTCAGCTCCCAGCCTTGCGGTCTTTTCTGTCCCTCAGATGCCCCAGCCTCACGTTACTTCCTGGGGACCTTCACCCTCCGTCTCCTCCGTCCGGGTGTGCTCTTCCTTCCAAGCTTTATGGCTGACTGCTTCTTATAATTCAGATCCCAACGTAATTGTCGCCTCTGAAGAGAGATTCTCTCCAGCTCCCCAGCCTACAGAAGCCTTCTCGTCTACTTCTCTGCCTTGTGCTTACTATCGGCCTCCGTTATTTTGTTGTTTATTCATTTGCCTTTCATCTGTATTTTGCTACTAGAAGTTCTAGGAAAGCAGAGACCTCGGTCATGTTTGCAGCCCTGGTACCAGGGCCTAGAAGTGTGTGCCCGGGGTACAGCAGGAACTCGGCATTCACTGAATGAATGAATGGATGAATAAAAACTACCCCCCAAATACACCGTCTTCACTCTTCCTCCATTCAGCTCAGGAACAATTTCCTAAAGGGGCTCTGAAAATTAAAAAGGAAATAGTGCATGGATTCTGGCCCCAGTAGGCTTCCGGGCTTGGTGTTTCTTTAATTTCATGTAAATTTCTCTAAGTAAATATTCCTTAAAAGTGAATAAAATTTTATTTCGCTTTAACAAGAGAATATAAAAGTTAAAAAGGTCACTGTAGTAATAGACTAATCTCAATTACCAGGGCAGCCTCCGAAACCCTCACTCCCACCTAATCTCATTCGGTGCGCACGCAGCTCACCGTGCGATCTCCAACACAGCTAAATGAAATTATAAAGCAGTGTTAAATTTATTAATCATTTAATTAGCTAAATGTTCCTGCAAGTACTCGCGAGATGAATGGCATGTCATTTTCTAATGCAATTTGCCTCTCAGGCAGCCAGGGTCAGAAAAGGGAAACTCTTGGCATCTCGAATGAGCTTTTTATATCACACCTTCTATTAAGAGACAGTGGTGATACCGTGATCGTATTTGAGACTTGTGCACATAAGACCAGGGCACTCGGGCAACAGGGTCCCCATCTCACCCAGGTTACGAAGAGGAGGGGCAGGGTGGCAGGGGCGGGGTGTCCCTCAGAGCTCCCCTCTCTTCACGTCTCCTCGCAGGGCAAATCTTTTCATATTTAAAAAGCCACTGAGCAGAGCAGAGCAAAAGATAGCAGCTAGTATTAAACGCATGCTCAATCTAGTTTTATTTCTTTAAATTTACTCAGTCGAGAAAAATTTGTGGAGTGCGAATTCTGCTCATGCTAGGTGACTTTCTAATCCTTCTCGTTGAGTCAGGATTTATTTCTCCCTCTCGGCCCTCCAGGCTCTGCCTGTCGAGAGAGGCGGGGAGGAGGGGCGTTTGGACCCCTGGCGCCAGAACGCGTACCTGGGGGGTCCTGAGATTTGGGGCCGACTCCGACCGCTCATTCGTTCTGACCGCAGAAGCCCCGATGACGGCTGCTGCCAACAGCTTTGCAGAGCTCTCCCCACTTGCTCTGAGAGAAGCGTCATGGAGAACCCTGTCTGAATTCACTTGGCAGAGGAGTTGCTGGACGGGGGGCTGTGCCCCCAAGGCCGAGAACGTCCACGTGCGCGCTCTGCTGTTCATTCAGGAAGGGAGCCGGCGGTTCTGAGAGCCTCAGTGGGAAGACCGTCTCAGCGCACGGTGTCGCGGGCTCGCCCAGCCACTGGGCAGGGCAGGGGCAACGTGACAGGACCCCAGGTTTCTGGTCCCAGGTCCCCTGTCAGCGTCTGGGGTGGCGCAGTGGTAAAGACCCGCCTGCCAAAGCAGGAGACTTAGGAGATGCGGGTTCAGTCCCTGCGGCGGGCCATCCCCTGGTGGAGGAAATAGCAGCCCGCTCCAGGATTCTTGCCTGGGAAACCGCACGGACAGAGGAGCCTGGCAGGCTGCAGTCCATGGGGTCACAAAGAGTCGGACACAACTTAGAAACCAAACAACCACTACCCCCTGCTGTTGGCTGCTTCCCCCTGGACCAGTCACGTCACCTCTGGCCCCATGATTCCGTCATTTGTAAAATAGGGGTGGGAAAAATACTCAACACCGATATCAGTAACTCACGAGACTGTCATCAGAATTAAATGAAACCATAAACTTGAAACATTTATGTAGATTCTCAAGTGGCATAGAGGCACCGTGGAAGTATTTTGTTTGGTTTAATTTTAGGTACTTTTTTCTTTCCAGAGCAATAGCTTTGGGTCAAATAGATTGTTGTATCAAACTTGGCTCATCAGTTATTCCTATATGATCCTGAGCCAGGTACTTAGCTCCTCTGAGCCTTGGTTTCCTTAGAGATGAAATGGGGACAATGATAGTACAGATAAAAGGAAAAACGTGTATGTGCATGCCTGTATGTGTGTGTAGATCCATGCATAATATGCATGTTCTGATGTTCAGTTGTTAAGTCGTGTACACATACACGAAATACACGTGACCCAAATACAGGCACGTGTACATAGGTAGCCTGTCACCTGATCTAGTCTGCTCCTGGTCCTGCCCTGCTCCCGCTGCTTTGGTTGCTGTGTGAACGTTGCAGGTGAAGGGGACCACATTCCCCCCACCCCCAGACGTCCGTGCGTTATTTAGCACAGACCTCAGTAGACAGATTTGCCAAGTGAAGACAGGTGATTCTGGACTCACTTCCAGGATGCGAGGGAAGGAGATGGAAATACCGCATGGCGTTTAAAGAGCCCTGCCACTGGGGTGAGGCAGCGGTCTTTCCCGTTGCTCCCTCCATCCTGCAGGAGCTGAATGACCTTCAACAAATGTAGCCCGCCAGGCTCCTCTGTCCATGGGATTCTCCAGGCAAGAACACTGGAGTGAGTGTGAGTGAAAGTCGCTCAGTCGTGTCCGACTCTTTGCGACTCCATGGACTATACAGTCCATGGAGTTCTCCAGGCCAGAATCCTGGAGCGGGTTGCCATTCCCTTCTCCAGGGGGTCTTCCCGACCCAAGGATTGAGCCCTGGTCACTTGTGTCTCCTGCATTGGCTGGCCTGGGAATAGGACACTAACTCTCCAGCCGCCCGTCCCGGTGTCCTGGTGGGTCCTGCTGCCGATAGGTCCCCCTGTGGGCAGCGTTGATGGCAGACATACGGGGCACACGTGCCTCAGTTACCACTCGCTGGCCTTTGCGGAACAAAGGGGTTGAGACCTGGAGCGCAGCATGCAATCACGCGCAGGCCTGGGGGTGGGGTCAGGTTCACCCTTGTGATCTCTGCAGGCCATGCCGGGGCCCTGTGTCCTCAGCTATCCAGAGTCCCTGTTAAGGAGTGCAAGAGTTCAGGAAAACGTCACCGCATACGCCAGCCGCCCTTGGTTCTGGGGGAGTTGGCTGTGGGCTCTGGCTGGGTCTGGGACGCTCCCCCAAGCCTCTGCAAAGCAGGTCTCCCCAGAGAGCTGTCGAGTGGAGACACAGGTTTTGCTTTCTGCCTCCCGCTTCTCTTGATTCATCTCAGTAGTCACATTCCCAGCCTCCAGGCAAAGGGTGTTTTCTCCCAGAAAGAGTGCTTGTGGACAGATCTGGTTATGACTTACGGTTTAAAGACAGCACCTTTCAGCAGTCTCTCTCACACACACACACCACACGGGATGAGTCCTCTTTCCAAAACTAGTGTTTGTTGACAAGTGTCGCAGCCTGTGTGTGTGAGCCGGATCTCTGTGTGCATTCGCTTGGAGCTGTTACGTATTTCGTGAGAGGCACGTGTATACATATCCTGGAAGGAGGAGCCGGGGGAGAGGAGAGGAGGGAGGAAAAGAAGAGAGTTAGCAAGGAAGAGACCAGAGAAAGAGAAAGAATCAACAGCAGCTGACCGTGAAGTGTCTGAGATGCGTTGGCATCTGCCTGGATTCCGTGTGCTGGCTGTGGTCTTGGTGATGCTGAAGAAGACCCTCCGTCTCCCTGAGCTTCCGTGTCCCCCTGTGTAAAAGGGGAACAGTCATGAAGGCACCTAACTTACACGGTTGCTTGGTGCCCCTCGAGAGATAAGCATACAAAGCACTGCGGACAGTGCTCACAGCGTATAGCCAGTGATCAGTAAATATCAATCATGGTATTAAAGGGAAAGAAGGGGACAAAGGAGGAAAAAACAGAGGCGAAGGAAAGTGAAGGTAAGGAAGAGAATGTACTGTGGGAGATAAAGGGAAAGAGTGGAGAGACGGAAGGAGAGAGAAGAAAGGCCCCAGCCTGGCCGTCTGGAGCGAGTCAGTTCTCCTTTCTCTCGCCCACCCCGTTTTCCTGTCTAGGTCCTTGTAGGCACGGGTTACACGCGAACAGTGAGAAGCACAGGCTAAAGCAGGCTTCAGACCCGTACACAATAGGCAGGCTTCGTCCCATTCACATGGTTTGCCCAGATAAAAGCGTTTCCTCGGGGCAACTTTATGGCCCAGAAATCAAACTGCAGAAAACTACGATACTGTTCTCTATTTTCTAGTAAAATACAAATCTGCACTTGTATGTCTCTTTCCCGCGTCTGGGAGCCAGAGCAGTGGAGGCGTGCCAGTGTCTGGGTGCCCCTACCTCACCGCGGGGTTGTTTGGGTTTTTGTTTTGGTTTTCTCCCCTCTTCCACCACGTTAAATATTTCTGGTTAACCAGTTAAAGCAGGGAGATGGCCATGATTGCTTTTAGACTGCTGCTTCCCCATTGAGTGAGTTTTATAAGAAGAAGCCATTTCCCCCCCGCCACGCTGCCCTTGTGCCCGCCTCTCTGACTTTGAGGTCCTCATTATTGTGGGTTTAAATGAAGGATGTTCATTCAGGCAGGGACGGGGGG
>NW_011494867.1:5479647-5485104 GCF_000754665.1 Bison bison bison
ATCAGGCCAAGTGACAGGCGTCCGGAGCCAGAATGCGGAGCTCATGGTGGAGACCTCCAGCTGACACCAAAGGTGACTCCCCTCACTCTAACCTTGAAAGGGAAAGTTCCCGCTTTATTAAAATGAATTTCAAAAGGGCCGCTCTGACAGCTGCATAATTAAATATTGGAGTGTCAGCGATAATTTATTCTACTCGCATGTGGTGGTCAGGTCCTTTTCACTGGAGGGTCAGCAAGCCTGGTGACAGAGGCAAGGAGACAGGGGGCTTCTGGGCCCTGTGTCATCTCTGTCGCCCCAGCCCTGAGATCGGAGACTCAGGAAACATACAAACACACATGCATGCACACAAACACACACACACGGGATGGGGGGAACATGTGCGCGATGATACTCTGTTGTGGTTCACCCAGTAAAGCTCACTGGTTCCCGTCTGAAACGTGTTCACGAGGAGTAGGACGCCTGAGATGCTCGCAGCCTGCCTGTACAGACTGGTGACCTGTATCTGAGGGGCCCTGTGGGCACCGTATCTGTTTCTGGAGTACCCATCATCCCAGGCTCCCTGTAAGAGCCCTTCCTCCAGTGAACTTGAGAAAGAGGGCGATCTGAGCTCTGAAAGTGGACGGAGCTGCCAGGACGTGAACTTGTGTACCAGTGGTTACAGCGCACGTGACTCCTTCCATCAGCGTAAGCACCTTGGGATCCATCGACCCCACCCAGTCAACAGTGGTGGAACAAAGGATTGCAGAGTCAACTTCTTGTCCATGCTGGTGTGTTATTGGGAGAAACTGGCCTTTTTCAAGCAGCTGTAGTGGAAAGAACATGGGCTTTGGAGCCAGACCCAGCATCCTTACTTATGATTAATGTAGCTAAATTTCCCACCACAGCCAGTGGCATATTGCTTCATAAATGCCTATAAAAAAAAAAAATACAGAAAACAGATCCGGCGTGAATTCAGCATAGACCTTCTCGGGATATTTATTCTTTGTTTATGTTGCTGGTTTGCTTTGTTTTGTTTCAGTTGGGGAGCAGTCGTGTTCTCTTCCCTCTCCGGTAGTTCGGAGGCAGTGAGTTAGGGCTTCTCAGGGCTGAGTGTCCAGAAGATGCTGCTCATAGCATGTCTGTGCAGAGAGCCAGCCCGCGAGCCCGGTCCATCATTTCTGATTTGACCCTGTCCTGTTTACCCTGTCAGGGTAGAGGCGCAGGCCAAGCTCGGCTGGTCAGTGCATTACTTTGTCAGAGGCAGGCTTGGCCACTCCGAGTCAGCCTGAACAAATTACATCCCTCACTCCCCGTCGCCGAACCGGGAGCAGGGTTATAACTCAGCCTAAGCACCGGTCCCTCCTCTATTACCTTCATAACCAAGGTCATACTAATCAACTCAATTACCAGTCCTCTCGGACATTTTCATAATGTTTTCTGCTAGTTGCTCTCCTGTGAAAATCTCTGGGTCTAAGCAAATTAATGCCATTTTTATAACTACCTACATTTCAGGTACAGTGATCTCCTTTGAAAAGACTGCATCCCCAGCAGCCAAAGGCTTGCTTCCCTTCCCGGCATACCGTTCACACAAGGTGGGGCACTGCCCCAGTTCATTCTTGACTTGTTTTTTTTTTTTTTAATGGTGCAAACAAATCGTGAAAAGACAAAGGTGTTTACTCGTGTCACTTCTGAAAGTCTCCTCCCTACATTTCACCCCCAGGCCTGAGCCAGGAGGCTGGGCGTTTCAGCCCGGCTTCGATTCCCAAGACCTCGGAGGATGGAATTGCGTGATTCCCTTCAGAGGTAGTATTTTAAATCCTTGTGAGTTTGCTGAGTTCACCCCCTTTCTTCACTTTGTCATCCCGTCTCAATTAATACCCTTCTTTGTTTTAGTATTGTCTAGTATCCCAGTTTTCAGGTGTGTGTGTGTGTGTGTGTGTGTGCTTCCAGGTTGAGCTAATTTGAGTCCCATAACATAGCAGATCTACAAGAGCTCAAAAATCACACCATTTGGGCAACAGCCCCTATTTTGAAAATTTCCTAACAGCACAATTGCTGGGTAGCAAGTGCCTTGAAGAGGGGAGACGGACTGGGTGTCTGAGACGTGCTGGTTAACGGCAACCCAAGTACAGAACACAAGCCTCTGATTTTACCAAACACGGCGAGCTAACCGGAGCACACGGTGGTCGCCGTCTCTTTGTATCTCTAAACGGCCACCTCCCACGCATGCTCCAATTATCAGTGAAAGCCCAGCCCTGCAGCGCTGCCTCTGCATCCTGGAGGTCACATCTTGCTCATAGTAGGCCTTTCATAAAGTCCAGTTGAAGGAATCAGTGATTTCCCCACATATTAACCCTTTAATGGACTTGCTCATTTGCTCAAAAGAGATACTGAGCTGAGGAGGACAGTATGACTTTGAGCTTTATCTGAGATGTTTTATCCACCCCCCCCTTTTTTTCTTTAAAGAGGGAGAAGCACTACAGCAAATATGACAGAAATGTTAGCAGTTCCACCGGTGAATGGTGGGAGGAAGTGTGGTTATCATGTGATTCCTGGTGCTTTCCTCAGGCTTTTTAAAATGTTTTTGTCTTATATTAGAATATAGTGGATTTACAGTGTAGGGTTAGTTTCAGGTCTGTAGCAAAGTGATTCAGTTATACATATACACGATCTGTTCTTTTTCAGATTCTTTTCCTACGTAGGTTAGTACAGAACATTAAGTAGAGTTCTCTGTGCTATTCAGTAGGTCCTTGTTGATTATCTGTTTTATATGTAGTAGTGTGTATTTGTTAATCCCAAACTCTTAATTTATCCCTCCCCAACCACCTCCTTTCTCTCTGGTAACCGTAAGTTTGTGTTTGAAGTCTGTGAGTCGGTTTCTGTTCCGTAAATAAATTCATTTGTTTCATTTTTTAAGATTCCATGTATAAGTGGCATCATATGATATTTGTCTTTCCTTTCTGACTTACTTCACTTAGCACTTTATTTTGTTAATGGCCATATAACATTCCATCGTATGGATATACCGCATTTTGTTTGCACATTCATCCACTGATGCACAGCAGGGCTGTTTCCGCCTCTTGGCTGTTAATGACGGATGCTGCAGTGAACACAAGTTTCTGCATGGACACAGGTTTTTATTTCTCTGGGGGATAGACTTAGGGGGTGGCCTTGCTGGGTGCTATGGTAAATCTCTGTTCAACTTTATGAGGAACCCTCACTAAGTTGTTTCCTGGGCGAAAAGCCCCATTCTTAATACCTCTGGGTGTCTTTTGAGGCACTAAACGGTTAATTAAGGTCTTTCTGCAGAAAGAGTTAAAGAATCTTCTCGGGCAGCTGTCAGCATCCCTTGGAGACTCAGCTCCCGCGTGTGCAGCTGAAACCGCCGGGAGGCATCCCGTCCCTGTTATTTTAGGCTGCCCCCGCCTTCCCCACCCCGTTCAGTCTCCCTGCTCCCCACGGCCTGCAGAGCAGAGGCAGGCCAGAGGTCATAAGTAAGCCTCCTCTACGCCCACAGTGCCGGGCACCGTCACCCCCAGGTCGGCCAGCTCGCCCAGCGTCATGGAGCTCAGTGGCATCCAAGCAGAGCCCAGAATTATGCTTCTCCCCACCTCCACCAGCTGCTGTGACCTCCAGTTCCTTCACATTTGGGAAAATTCAAAAGATGTAAACAAAACCTTCTATGTAAAGAAAGCCTCAGAAAAATGAAAGGTTTCTCCTCACAAGATCTTGTCCACTCTGAAAACTGGCCTGCGGTTTTCAGATCCCAGAACTTTTCAGAAACCTTTTAAACCCCTTCCGAAAGAAAGTTCTGGAAAGCCTGGTGTAGATGAAATCAGTGGGCAAGGCACGTGCTAGCTCTTTCATAACCATAAGCCTGCCTAGCCCTTCATCTCGTGATTCAGAAGTCAGTATATATCCTCCCCTTGGCAGAGATGAGCTCAGGCTCAGACATTACACATGTGCAGAGTCCCCCGTTTTGGAGGCTGTAGCTTCTGTCTCTAGATTTTCCCAGTGTGGACTGCCGCTTATTTTTACCCTGTCACGTTGTGTCTGAGGCCCGTCATGGGTCAGAGAGCATGAAAAGGCTCCAATCACAAGACCAAGGCTGGCCAGGCCCGGAAGGCACAGGCTGTGGTGGCAGTGTCCAGCCGCGCGTCACTTCTCCATTTGCAAGTAGACGTGTGTGGCTTTGCTGTGGTTGCAGAGGAGAGGGTCTCCCCAAGCCGTTATTGGAATTTGTGTTTTGTTGTTGTTGTTGTTCATCATGGATTTTTTTTTTTTGCATCAGTTTTTATTTTTCATCCACACCCATGGTATGTGGGATATTAGTTCCCCAGCCAGGGATTGAACCTGCGCCCCTTGCATTGGAAGCGCCGAGTCTTAACCATTGGACCACCAGGGAAGTCTCTGGAATTCTTAAAAACTGGGCTTCCAGGTCTTCTTAGCCCAGCCTTGCCATGGCCTCTCTCTGTGGCCCTGGGCATTCCCTGCTCCTCCCTGGACCATTTCCCTGAGTGTCAGCAATGAGAGGGGGCCAGATGAAATGACGGTCTGCTGGGAGGGTTCTTAGAGCAGGTCTGGTGTGGAGAGCTTGGACTCAGAAATAAAGATGGAAAAAATCCTAGCGTTGGTGACCGGCCCAGGTAACTCAGGAGAACTGGCTCTGGGACCAGCCCCCTGCGCCCTTGCCAGGACACCACAGTCTGCTCTGTGTGCATGTTAGCATCCTTTTACTCTCCTTTTATTCTTATTGAAGGATGGTTTATTTAGAATGTTGTGTTAGTTTCTAACGCACAGCTAAGTGATTGGGTTCGGAGTGTGTGTGTGTATTTTCATGTTCTTTTCCATTATGGCTACAGGATAGTCAACAGAGTTCCCTGTGCTGGACAGTAGAATCTTGTTGTTTATCTGTTTTGTATATAGTAGTTTGTATTCATTAATCCCAAACTCCGATTTTATCCACCCCACCGCACCCCCACACCTTTCCTTTTTGGTAGCCATAAGTGTGTTTTCTAAGTCTGTGAGTCTGTTTCTGTATTGTAAATAAGGTCTTTGTGTCATATTTTACAGCCCACATATAAGTGACCATCATATGATATTTGCTTTGTCTGGCTTGCTTCTCTTAGTGCGAAAGTCTTTACAGCTCCCCTGAGGCAGGTGGCATTGTTTGGTTCTTTTTCACGGCTGAGGAGCAGTCCGTGGTGTGTGTGCACCATGTCTTTATCCGTTCGTCTGTCCATGAGCACTCAGATCGCTTTCAGGTCTTGGCTGTTGTAAATGGTGCATTGTGAACACTGGGCACGTGTATCTTTTTTAATTAGAGTTTTCCTCGAATAGAGCACATCACAGTTTTAAGGACATCCTCACTATTCCCTCCAAAAGGAGATTCTATCTGAGCACAAACAGCTCAGACAAGTTGGGGTCCCTTGTATTTTCCTCCATCTCAGGGGAAGTTTCTCTAATGTCCTCCCATCA
>NW_011494867.1:5485204-5491729 GCF_000754665.1 Bison bison bison
ATGTCCTCCCATCATCGAGTCTGCCCATGTCCTCCCAGGGGAGATGGTTCCCTGTTGAATACCCCATGTTTCTTTTGACAAATGTCATCTCATTGAATCCTCACCATCATCCTGATGGGATTGTCATCATCTCCGACTTACATTAATAGTTGAGGAAATAGGGGTTGGGAGAGATTAAGTGATTTGCCCAAAATGGCAACCCACTCCAGTGTTCTTGCCTGGAGAATCCCAGGGACAGGGGAGCCTGGTGGGCTGCCGTCTATGGGGTCGCACAGAGTCGGACGCGACTAAAGCGACTTAGCAGCAGCAGTAGCCGCAAGTAGTAAAGTTGAAATCTGACCCAGGTCTGACTCCAAAAGCCCTCCATCTCCTCTGCCTCCTAATATATCTTCTTATAAGGAGCATCTTACAAAACTGATACGAGCATTTAATTTTATCTTTGGATAAAGATGGTACCAGTCTCATAACTTAATGAGTTTTATTCATGCTCTAAATAATAGCTGATTAAGAAAATTAAATCTGACAATGAATTACTTCCTTTGGAGCAAATGATTTCTTGATCCCATTGTAGAAGATAAAAATTTTTACTTAAAAAAAGAGGAAAGTAAAAACCAGAACTCACTTTCCACAGTTAAGAGCTACTTCTTCTTTTATAGTAAATGCCCTCTTTAAGATTTTGCAAGCTCATTTCATGATTTTTTTTTCCTCTTAAGTATCTTTCCAAATTTAGAAGTTAAATTTATAAGTCTGTAATTTGCAAGATCATCCTTTTATTTAAAAAAAAGAAATGTAAGCAGGAGATGAGGCCTTTCCAGGTCTAGGGCTGATAACTCATGATTCTTTCCTGACTTTGGCCAAGTCTTTGCAGATTCCTGTGGGTTGATGATTATTCGCGCCTTGCCTACAAATTGTAAGTACACTGACTTATCTCAGCATTCCCCATACTCCCCAGTTTAAGAAGAATGTGAGGTGTTGGGAAATGTTTCCAAGAATAGACTGAAGGATGAGCCAGCCTGGAGATGCGAACCTGAAGGAGAAGCAGGGTTACGTGCAGTTCCACAGGAATCGCTTGCCGGTGGTCCAGTACTTAGGGGTGGTGGTGGTGGTGTTCCGTCTCGAAGCCGCGTCTCTCTTTGCCCCTCTGTGGTCAGGGATATGAACCCGAGTGTCCTGCCTTGGCAGGCAGATTCCTTACCACTGAGCTGCCTGCTAGCCAGGTGAGACAGATGGAATTCATGACGAAGCCTTGGAGGCTGCAGAGGTGCTTGGAAGACAGGTTTGCTGACAGATCATTACCACCTGGGGTGCATGCTCCCCGGGGAAGATGCAGACAGGGTTCAGGGGCTGCTCAGGGGAAGGGGTTAACTCTCCAAGGAGGCGTTTCCATAAGGGCTTTCAGTTGTAGGGCCCATCGACTAATGCAGTCCTATACTTTGTAATGGTGTAGTGTTCTAATTATTCTTTATTCCCCTACACTGGACAAGTACAATTATTACACACATTCCTTCCATGATTAGCTCTCCATATAGTGAAAACAGTGGTGGGTGATGGATAAGAAAAATTCTTCTGTGACCCTTCACATCCTTTATCTACTCAGAATTTGAGAATCTTTTGTTTGTCTATTTGCGTGCAATTTTCCTAATCTTTTATATAAATGAAAACGGTACCCCTCCAGTCTTCTGAGAGTGGGTGCTGATTTTGCAGGGAGCTTCCCAATGTTTTTCAAGGGCAACTCAATGTCAGATCCAGCCTCCCAAGAGATTGGTCCGTCACTGTACATCACGGCCTTTTAATGCCATCCTGCTTTTTATCAACCCATCGGCGAACGTTCCCCCCCCACCCCGCCCTTTCACATTGAAAGCACTCCACGGTGGAAACCAGGAAGTTTGTTATCGCATTTCTTTTTTCTGTTTGTTTTCTGATGTCTTGACAGCAGAACCAATCTTCGGAATCCTTTCAAAAAACGACCGAAACAGATTCGATCACAAAAGCTTTTAAAATCTGAAATCCCAGGAAGCTAATTAGTGCGTCCTTTTAAGATGACTTCCTGCATTTTTGTATCCACACAGGCTTGGGTTACAAATGCAACTGGCAGGTTGCCAGGAGTCAGGCGGGTCACCCCGGCTCTTAGGAGCACGGGGCTTCTGCAGAGCCTGTGGTGGGAGGGCAGGGTGGGGACTGTCCCCTGCGAGTGCCTGGCTGTGCTCTGCCAGCAGGTAGCCCGCAGAGGCCAGGGGCTGTGCCCGCATGGGCTCCTTGTGGCTGGAGGTGCGTGTGCTGCGCCTCGCGGACTTTTCTCCTTGCCCTAATGATGTCCTTGTTTTGCTATCTCCCCGCTTGGCACTGAACCTCTAGAGAGCAGGAGCCGTGTGGATGCCAGTGCCTCACATGGCACTAAGCACAAGGGAGGTGTGTGATAAAAGCAGCTGCTCTGGTGCAGAAAGTGCAGGTTCCAGAACCAAGCAGAGATGTGTGTCCTGGAGCGTGAGCACCCTGCCCTCTCGACCTGTGTCTGAGACCCCACAAGGCCTTGCGTTTCTGCTCGGGCTACAAACTCTGGGCAGGCGGCCACTGCCCATCTGTGTCCCTGCAGCCCCCCTCAGTACCCGGCCTAGACCCGCAACACATGTCCGCTCTTCACCAAGTGGATGTAAGAAACATGCGCAGGGTTTCGACTCTAGGATGGAACTTCTGGGAGTCCTTTAGGTCTGTGATTGCCTTCCCCAGGAACTGGGCAATCTCACTACCAATGGCAGAGATAGACCGTGAGAAATGGTTGGCGCGCGTGTGTGTGTGAGAGAGAGAGAGAGTGAAAAGACCTTGGAAGTGTAACTTCAGGACTTGAGTGTCTTGATGAGTTCATCTCATTGTAGTGGAAAGGCATCCAGGATTCTCTCCCAGAAAAGTCTTTTCCAGCATAAAAAGCATGTTCATCGCCACACTTCAAACACGTGTGTGCGCACATCTCCAGGCCACATCCTTATGCATGTACATCACCACACCGTGTGCCTTATCGGTTTGTATCATCTGCTCCCCTCCTGGGCTTCCAAGAGGCGTGGGAGGGGCGCATTCCAGACGGAGGGAGCCATCCAGGAAGCCGAGGCGCGCACAGAAGCCCGGGGTGCTGGGGACTTGAGTAGCTCGTCTGCTCAGAGATGTGATCGCTGGGATGGTCTGTGCGGGTGTCTCTCACCCACCCTCACGCAGGACCCAGATGAGTTAACAGGCAAGCACTGGACTCAGCTCAGTGTGGTTCCAAGCAAATGCTGGTCACCCCCGAAGGCTTCACGGCTTGGCCTCCCTTAGTCAGTGTTCAGACACACAGAAAGATTCCACAGCTTGCAGACACCGATAGTCAAGGCAAGATGAAGCTCTCCAGCCATGAGGAATAACCATCATATTATATATATCTATCTATATATAGATAGATAGATATATAACCAGTCATATAACCACCGTATTATATAA
Organism: Bison bison bison; assembly: GCF_000754665.1. Lineage (NCBI taxonomy): Eukaryota > Metazoa > Chordata > Mammalia > Artiodactyla > Bovidae > Bison > Bison bison. The sequence goes on from NW_011494867.1 coordinate 5,488,673, forward strand.
TTATATAGTAAGCCACAAAAAATCACCCACCCACCCAGTAAAACCTTGGAATCAACTTGAAGGTTCAAGAGGAGGGGAATGATTCCATAAATCACGGCAGTCCTATTTAGTAGAATGTTAGCCAGCCACTGAAATAAAACAACAGTTGGGGACCCACGATGCTAGTTTCGGTGACGAAGGTGGAGTTCACAATGGAATACGGTCTCTGGGGAGAACGGAATTAAAGAAAGACGAACAGGAGGAGAGGAGAGTGGGGGGCCTATTCTATGCCTAGGCACTGGTTTCCTTTTCCAAAATGTTGAGTGTATGAGCATGCCTTTATAATTTGAAAAAGTCTTAACTTAAAAACGTGCCACCAGCAGTATCTCATGACAGCTTGTAAACGGGTTTGTTGTAGTGTTTTCAAGATAAGCATTTATAGACAGCCCTCATGTCTAGCCAGACCGTGTAGATGAACTTGGTCTTGTGACGTTTCAGGCCTTTGGCTTCATGGAGTGAAGGGTTCTGAGGGGTAGGTGGGTCACAGTGCCGACACGGGCCTTGTGGTTCCGGAGAAGGCCCACATTGCTCTGCTGAACACCCAGCATCAGGAGGAGATGCCTCTGGGTTGTCAGTGTTACGTGCTTTTCTCTGTTGCCTTCACTGTCAGGCAGTTATTGAAAAATTGTCTTTTCCCCCAAATAGAATAATTAATGCCTGGGCTGGATGGTCATGACAAGTCCTTAGAGGTTAAAGAGTATACTGATATCCAGTGCATTTCAACTTTGAGCCAGAGGACTGAGGCCAGATGAAACACAGGCGTGTTCTTTTAGAAAATTAACAAAAATGCCTCATGATTAAATTCAGAAACTGGTGTGTAACACATTTGATATAATATTAGCAGAAAAATTCCCATGGGATCTTGAAAAAGAATGAAAGAGGAGGCTGAGTAAAGCAGCTTTCATTGAGTCTTTTCTAGGTGCCATTTAAAAAAGTATGTATTTATTTATTTGACTCTGCTGGGGTCTTAGGTGCAGCATATGGTGTCTAATTCCCTGACCTGGGATCAACCCGTCTTGAGGGCGTGGAGTCTGAGCCACTGAGCCCAGGGAGGGCCACCAGATGCCGCTTTGTGTGAATGTTTCTTACCTTGCCCATTTTATCCCACTTGATATCAGCAGTGAAGCTCGAGGTCACACTAATATGCATGCTTGTCCACCAGCAGATTAGTCCTTAGTAACTTCTACTCGCTTCAGCCTCCTCCCCGTCTCAGCCAAAACCTACCTGTCTGCCGTGTACCCCACATCTTTCGTATTTGGGGTTCAGAGCGACCTGTTGTGGCCTTCAGTGAAAACCCCAAACCAAACCAAAGATCAGTCACCTCTGGCTTCATAGTTGTCACGTTTAACATGCCCGCTTCTGATTGCTAGAGTATAAGAAGGACAGTTGGAACCTCTCAGTGATTAGAGTTTCCAGAGAAATTTGCGGTTCAGCTTGTCAGTGCTCAGAAGACCTCGTTCCCCTGGAGCCAAGAGGCAGTCTCTCTCACTGTGCAGCGTCTCAGAGTTCCCTGAGCAGGTTCAAATCTATTTTGGATGGAGTTTGTCTAGGTTTCCATGTGGGTACCAGGTCATTCTGGGTCCCTCCAGCACAAACCATGAGACAACCCATGTCTGTTACTAGCCAGATGGATGTGCCAGGGTAGATCATTCACATTGCCTTGACTGACTCTTTTTACCTGGACTGAGGTGTCTCAGGGTTTCCTAGGTGACTCAGTGATAAAGAACCCACCTGTCAATCCAGGAGACATGGGTTCAATCACTGAGTCAGGAAGATCCTCTGGAGTAGAAAATGGAAACCCACTCCAGGATTCTTTCAAGGATAATCCCATGCACAGGGGAGCCTGGTGGGCTACAGTCCATGGGCTCACAGAGTTGGACACGACTGAGCTACTGAGCATGCACGCACACACAAGGCGTCTCCTTGTGGAAACTCTAGTTCACGGGGCTCACGGCCTTCCGTGGCCTGAAGGACTTGTGATTCTCTGCAGGACGGTGGCGTTTACAGGCACTGTGCATACCTGCTCTGTCCTGGCACCAACATCAGCAAAAAGATCCTTTCGTCGAGCTCATCGTGTGCTCCCCGCGTCCCTGTGTGAGCCCCTCTGCCGTGTGGTGCCTGTTCATTCTCACTCCTCCTCCCCCACATCCTGCCCCCCACCCCATCGCTCACCATTCCGCTTGCCGGCCACATCCTTTCACACCTCTGAGCTTTCTGTCCTGTTCTAACCTCTACCTGAGTTCCCGTCCCCTCCCCCACTTTGCCTGCCAGACCCCTTACACGCCTTACACCTTTGAGCCTCAGCTGCAGTGTTACTTTCTCTCTGAGACTTTCCTAGACTTCAGAGCACAGCGGTGGGTCCCTCCCTTCCGTACCTTAACCTCAAGGTAGGCAAAAGAGCATCTCTTCCAGAGTGCGGAAGTGACCTTTCTGTGTTTGCCCATCTGTGTCGTGGGCTTACTGTTTAGAATAAGCTGGGCTGCAATAACAAATAGCTACCCCCTCAAAAGCATAATAACTCACATCCCCAAAGGGTGTATTTCTTACTCAAGAGACAGCTTGAGTTTCTTGAACAAAGTGGGTGTTCCTGGCAAGGGGAACGCAGGGTGATTCAGGGACCCGGGTTGCACCCACCTCGTGTTTCCATTCTGCCGGAGGTCATCAGGGGCCAGCTGGCCAATACCTCTTACCGGCCCCAGACACATTGCACTGGTAAGAGCTAGCCACGTGGCCATCTACCTACAAGACAGGCTGGCAAAGGTCATCTAGTTCTTTGCACAAACGAAACGCAAATGGATTTGGGATGGGAAGCTGGCAATCTGTCAAGTCAGTTCGCTGTGAGCTACTTAAGGGTATAGACTGTGGTCTCCTGCTTAGAATCTCCAGTCTTGGGTATCAGCTTTGGTCCCCAGTAAGTCTCTGTAGAATGAAGAGATAGGAGACCATTAGCTTGATTTCCAGTTGCCATTGGGTCATTAAACGTTGTATCTAGTGACATACTTCTTTCTGGCATTATTT
>NW_011494867.1:5491829-5495271 GCF_000754665.1 Bison bison bison
GGGTGGTCTTCGTTTAATGGTTAAACACCAGAACACCAAGGGCTGAAAAAGGCAGGGTGATGTCTTCAGCTGTATTTTCTCATAAGTATAGAGTCATGAAACCAGAGCCTGGTGTTTTGCAAGGTGAAAGGCCCCCGGTAAAGAGTAATCTAATAATCCATCTTTGTGTTAAAAGGAGCGTCACTGTTCCTTTCCCCAGTGGCATGACCCTGGCCGACGCGGGCTCCCCTTCCTGTGAAATGAATGCACCCTTTCCCTCTCATCCGTTTCCACTCCTCCTGCCTGAAATGGAATACAGTGAATAGATGTATAATAAAATCTTTAATTGTCTTAGCATATGTTGCTTTTATTAGGTGGGTCTAATTGCATTCCTGGGATCACCTACAAAGTCCTTTCGAATATTAAATTGAAATGGCTTCACACTCGGTGCACAAGTCCTTCTGAGCCACTGTTTTCCCCTTCGCTGCCTCCTGTCCCCCTTTCGCTGTAAAGTTCACATTGAAGTGTGAAAAGAGAGAGGCGGCAGCTGACACGCGCTGGATCCTAGCAGCCTGGAGCGTGGCCCCAGCCCCACCGAAGAGCCACTGTCATTTCTACGCCATTTATTCCTCGCCTGGCCTCATTGCCTGCTTCCTTTCGGAGGAAATTTTCCCTGTTAAAGGACCGTGCTTGTCATTTATTTCCCCTTTTTTTCCCCGCTCACCCTCGGCGAACGGGTTTTGATATGCATTTATCCCAAAGGCAAGCCTTTTACACACTTCCGCTCACCTCTTAGGGTCAGGCTCCTCTAAGCTGCTTCAGGCTCATAAAAGCAACCCAACAAAGCTTTTATGGTGTCATTACAGAGCCCTTAAATCCCTCTCCTCCCAGCTCCCAGCCATTCCGTAGCTGCTCGTCAACTCACGGGCTCTTTTATTTGAAAGTGGGCGGTGGAGCGGCAGGCAGAGGCCACCAGCTGGCAACCTCCTGCCTTTGGACCCGGGTTTCTCAGGCTCGAGTGTGGTTGCGGTGCATCCTTGGCACTTCAGTTTGAGTTAGACTGAGCAATCTCAGAGCAGTTTGTGTTTGTGTGTGTGTGTGTTTTTTTTTTAGAACAGGGGTTGGCAAACTTTTCTGTCGAGAGATAGTAAATATTTTAGGTTTTGCAGGCCAAACAGTCTGCTTATAAATACACAGCTCTGATGTAACTTGCGCCTGTGCGTGCGTGTGTGTGCGTGTGCGCGCACACACACATAAACAGTATGTACATACACGTTCATGGCTGTTTTCCAATAAAACTTTATTTGCAAAAACAGGCCATGGGCCAGATTTTGGCTCATGGACTATAGTTTGCCTATGCCCGCTCTTAGATATAGAAAGCTCCATCTGTTCAATCCTTCTGGCTGTATCTTCTAAGAATTCCTGGTCTGCTTCAAAGTAACTGCAGCGTTCCAAAGATGGGGTGCTTTCATAGCTAATGCTCTGCTTGGGTGGTAGAACATTATTACCAAGAAAATGTGATCCACTGACTGTTGAGTTTCTAGTTCTGTTTTCGTCTCTTTTCTTTTTCTTTCTCTTGAATAACAGGAACTTCACATTTGTGTTTAATATATCCTTAAGTGCTTCACTTAAAAAATAATGTCACAGTGTCACACAGAGCTGTTTAGAAACTTGAATAGTATGTTTCCCATTTGTTGTACAAGACCTTCTTGGGAAATGAGCTTCTGTCTTATCCCCGAGAGGGAAATGCAGTTGTGAAAAGAATCAGTGCCCCAAATCTGCCACTGTCTCACCAGTGTTCCGAAAAGCACCAGAAAAGCCATAATCCCACAGTAGGAGTTGTGTGTGTGTGTGTGTGTGTGTGTGTGTGTGTTTAATTCCAAAGGTGCAAAGTTAAGCTCAGAAATATTATTAGAAAATTAAAAACTTGTCCACAGGCTAGGGAAGCAATGTTTATGGCTTGGACTGGGCTGGTGATTAAATACATGAACCCGTGACGTTTCTCCGTATTTATATTTTCACTAGTGCTGAGTGTGACAGGGAGTGTCAGCCAGTCCCTCCTCCTTCCTGGGCACTCCTTGGCACTCTTCCCCATCCTCCCTGGCAGTAATACCTGGCCGATTAACTGCATCCTAATTTATACAGCTCAAGCAAACTGTTAGCCCGCCTCCCCAATCTGGACCAGTGGAAGACCTCCAGACGTGCAGTGCTCCTCGGCGGCTTGTTTTTCCCCTCAGTCTAGTTAGAGAGGTGACACCCAGGGTGCTCTTAGAATCGGAGGTGAAAAAGAGCCTCTTCCTGTTTGTTTCCCTGAATGACTGTGAGGAACAGACCTCCCCTTTCCTTGAGTTTGAACCATGTTCCATCTGTTACTCAATCCTTCTCTCGCTCTTGGGGGGCTGGGTATGGCCAGGCCCCATGAATCCCATGCATGTTTGAGTGGCGAGAGGCCGGGCAGTCCCAGCCTCGGGTTTATTGCCTTCCCGAGGTCTGGAACGGAGACGTGTGTGAGCTGTCTGCAGACATTTCAGCGGGCAGCGTAGCACTTACGCAGATGAGGTCAAGTGCCCTGTTTCATTACGTGTTGATTTGGGTTGGAGTTACAGCAGAGGTAAAGCGGCCCGCCCTGGGTCACGCAGATCGGAAACTCAGATCTGAGACGCGAGCCCAGGGCCTGGCAACCCACGCCAGGATTCTTGTCTGGAGAGTCCCCGTGGACGGGGAGCCTGGCGGGCCACAGTCCGTGGGGTCGCAACAATAGGACACAACTGAGCCGCAGCACAGCACGTGCCAGCTTGTATTTTCCCCGTTGGCCCTTAGAAGGTGCCCATTGTCTGGTGGCTTCCACTCTGCTGCTTATTGAAAAGCAGGGTGTGCTCATACTGCTGTGCTCAGTTCAACAGGGAACCATCTCTGAGAAGTTCGAAGGCTTTGGGGGGATCTCTAGGCTTGAGCACAAGGTCCAGAAAACAGATGCTGGTGGCTCAACATGCATCTCCACTCAGAGAGAGAGAGAGAAGCTCAGTAATTTATAGGTTGACATTTTCCTTGGGTCCTCATAATACTTGTTTATTAGAGATAATTTGCTTAAGCGTGTGCAAGGTGGAAGGTCACGCACCAGAGGTTTTTATTAGTTGTGTACTGAATGGATCAATAGTAATTTGAATACCATAAATCTGTCCCGTTAACAGGTTTATTTCTTCATCAGATATTAATTCTGGAGCTGACAGAAACCGTGCTGTGCAGATGTAGCTGCCTCTGTAATCAGGTCCAGCTGCGCGTCTGCCCGCGCCTGGGCCCGGGGCCTCGCGTGCGGGACGGCAGGCTGGCGCGGGGCAGACGGCTCACTCGGAGCCCCTGGGAGGGAGAGGGAGGCGGGGGCCATCGGTCGGTCCGATTCTAAGTCTGCTCCTCCTCCTCCTCCTCTCCTCCTCCTCCTCCCTCCCTCCCTCCTCCTCCTCCT
>NW_011494867.1:5495371-5503495 GCF_000754665.1 Bison bison bison
TCCCTGTCTTCCCTGTGTATTCATCCATCCATCATCTGTTTTTGAATTCAGACTAGGAAAAGTCATATGGATACCCACGATGGAAAACTTGGAAATTCCGAAATAAAAAAATCTTAATAATTCCAGCCCTGCATAGTTGCAGTTGGTACATTTGGAAACCCTTCTCTCTAGTGTTTTTTCCCCATCCCAGGCATGTGCATTTTAATACAGTGGAGATGATATTGTGCATCTTGATTTTTTTTTAACAATTAGACTTTTTTTTTTTTTTTTTGCATCACTAATTTGGCACATACTCAATGAAGCAAGTCCATATGGAGATATTTTTTTAAAAAGCTGATACTACCCACTCATCCCTGTCCCTTTGGCCAAGTGGTTACTGTGGACCTTCTGTGCCCGTGCAAATACTCAGAATGTTTATGTATTTGTAGGGGTGGAGTTTGTGTGTGTGTCTGTGTGTGTTAATCCAGTAACACTTTACCCGTTATTTAGAAACTTGCCTTGTTCTGTTAACAAATATTTGGAACACATATACATGAAAGTTGATTTTTTTAATGATTGCATACAACACTGTGCTGTGGAATAGCCCTGATTTATTCTAGCACGGTCTTACTGATGGACACTCCACTTCTTTTGAGTTTTGTTATCTTTCTTGTTTTAGCCATTATAAGTACTACAGCGATAAATAATCTTATGGATATTATCTAATATCCTGCTGCTTTTAATATTGTCGGATAGATTCCAGAATTGGCACTTCTGGGTTAAAGGTCACGTGATGTCATTTGGGGTCCTGTGTTTTTACCTCACGTTATATATACAAGACCATCTTCCTACATTAACAAAACACTTTGTAAGCAATTAAAAAAAAAAGGTTGTGAAACCCTCCATCACGGAGTCTTAGCGGGGTTTATTTACCAATTCCTCCTGTCAGTGAGCCTTTGAGTGGCATCCAGATGTGTGCCTTTATAAATGATGCTGAGAGGAACTTCTTTCTGCGTGGGTCTGGGCCATAGCCTGGATTCACGCAGGAGTCCTAGAGGTGGGGTCACTGGGTCAGAAGTCACGATGAAAGGCCAGGCCTTATAAATGACAGGCTGAAACCATCCCCCTGCAGGTTTATACTGCACACCCCAGGCGGCCTCGGCACTTTACAGACCACAGCATGAACCCTCAGAACCGTCCCGCCCCCGACGGGGGGAAAGCGGTGTCATTATTAATATAGAAGTTGACAAACATCGTTAGCACCGTCTAGTCCAACCACCGCCCCTAGGAGGACCTGGTCACAGTCCCAGGGCATCTTGGGGGCTTGAGCCCCTTGGGGAACCTCCACCTACGTCCTCCCCACCCTAGAGTGGTTTCTGCCCACGCCCCCAGCTGGAGACCTGAGAGCTTTGCTTCGGGGAGACGGGCGGGCTTCTTGGTCCCTGCTCTGCTTGACCCTCACCCTCGCGTGGTGCCTGGTGGTGTGCCGTGGGGCGCCGGTGCACTGGGCCGCCCACGGGATGGTCCTGCTCGCTGTGGGGGGTTTGGTCCCAAGCACCGGCGTCACGGCAGTCACTGTGCCAGTGCGCGCCTTCCCGCACCACCCTGCTCCACGTGCTCACACGTCATCCCTTGACCCCATCGTACATCCCAGTGTGCGGTTCCCTCCTCCTCTTTCACCTGCTTTAACTGTGTGCCATCTTGCTGTGTGGGCTTTTGCCATAAGGCCTCTATGATAACACGGTGATTCCTCAGCTGGGGTTGGAAAAGGCTGGAAGGAGGGACAGGAAATAGAAAGGTGATTGCTTTTTGTTTGTTTCCGTATTTGCTTATCAATTTGGCTACTCTGGGTCTTGGTTGCAGCCTGTGGGATCTAGCTCCCTGACTCGGGATTGAACCTGGACACCCCCTCCCCACCGCAGTGAGCTCAGAGCCTTAGCCGCTGGACTACCGGGGAAGTCCCTAAGGGCGTGTTTGTTAAATAGAATAACAGCTGGGATTCTGAAGCCAGAAGATCCCGATTCAAGTTCTGACACCTCTCTTATAAGCGCGTGAGCTTGGGCACGTTATTAACCTCCTCATGCCTTTGTTTTACTATAAATACGGGATACTAATGCTTCCTACTACGTACTTTTGATGTGAGGAGCACATGACTCACTGTATCTGAGTCACTCAGTGCTTGTGCTGTGTGTGTGTGTGTGTGCGCGCATGCGTGCAGGTGTGTTTTCTCCAGTTTCTTCTAGGCAAAGGGATGTTCGACACAGGTCTTCCGGGCTGGTGAGGATAATCAGAAAGCAGACTGGGGGACTTTCAGAGCAGGAGGATTACGGTTAGGACACACGCAGTAGGCAGGTGGGCACAGCAGCCCTGATCTGGTGCTCTGCACCCCTGCCTCAAGCTCTCCACCCGCTCCCGCCCAGCAGCGCCAGCCTGTACCTGCCCCCCCACCCCGGGGACCTGAGGTGGCACACAGCCTCCACCTCCTGGCACCTCGGTGACTCACGTCTGACCCAGAGAATGTTATGCGTTTCCCAGAAAAGCTTTTCCCAGAAGAGTGGGAGTCTAGAAACACAAATAGCAAAGATAGGGGTTGGAGGAGGAGTGGTGAGTAGCAGTTGGGGTAGCTTGTTCCCCCGGCTCATCTGCCTCTGATCTCCCTGTGTCTGTGGCGACCACAGCCAGTTCCAGAGGGAGGTGATGAGAAGCGTCCATCTGGAAGGGATCCGAAAACTGTTATGTGTCTGGAGGCCTTGTTGGCTGTCGGGGCTTTCCTTGAAACATCAGACTTTAGAGAGCCGTAAGATTTGATGTGTGCCCAGCACTGATGATTCAAATTTATGCTGGTTCGTAAACATCGGGAAACATGAAAATAATTCGATGCACCCCCACCTTCTGGTCCCTTCTTGATTCTAGAGACACAGAGATGAGAAAACCGTGGATGGAGTTTATTGAATGATTAAACTGAGCGTAGCTGGGGGTGGGGAGCACCTCCTGTCTGTGAATTTAGGGAAACAATTGGTTATTTTTCCCAAATTCTGAATATTTGGCGTTAGAATCAGAGTTACCAGTGTGGCCACTGTCGGGCCACTGAACCAGAGGGGGCGTTGCCCCGTCTAAACCTGCCGCCCCAGAGCCGAGATCACAGCGGTGACAAGACTCCGGCACTGCGCTCTGCTTCATGCCTACTGCTCATGCCTACCGCTCATTTACAGTGTGAAAGAAAGAGGTTAATGGCGTTAAGTGTTTCGTTTATTAGTTTGGGGCTCTGCTGGGTCTTCCTGGCCGCGCACACTTTTCTCTAGGTGGGATGAGCGGGCTCCTCATTGCGGTATCTTCTCCTGCTGCAGAGCCCGTGCTCCAGGGCGTGCAGGCTTCAGAAGTTGCGGCTCCAGGCTCTAGAGCACTGGCTCAGTGGTTGCGGCTCACGGGCTTAGTTGCTCCGCAGCACGTGGGGTCTTCCCGGACCAGGGATCAAATGGTGTCCCCTGCATTGGCAAGTGGATTCCTAGCCACTGGACCATCAGGAAAGTCTCAGTGTTAAATTTTTGTTGATAATATTTTCAAAGTGGGAGGCATTTCCCCTTAATTTTTTTTTTTCTTATCCACGTTCCCCATTCGTTAAAGGGGCTGTGATTCCGCCATCAGCCAAGCCGCCTCTGTCACCCAGGCGGCCTCAGTGTGGACTGAGAGCTTGCTGCACAGGCTTTATGTCAAAGACGCAGGCGTTTATCTTTCACGGCCGGGGTCCAAGCGGCAGGGAGGCCCTTTTGTCAAACGCCTGCCAATGAGCGTCTGGCAGATCCCATCCAGGGACCCATCATAGATTCCCGTCTCTGTCGTCTCAGGAGCAGAAGAGGTGGCAGGTGACAGGGAACCGGGAGAGAAATGAGGGGTGAGGATGATTGGGGGTGTGCACAGATCATGGGGTGGACTGCCTTGGACACCGCCGAAGTCACAGAAAGGAGACGGATCCGGTCCTGGGACACCTGAGGCCTGCCAGTAGGAAACACGTGGGAAGACAGACATCTGGCAGAGATGCCCCGTGTGCGTGCACGCACTGTTAACATCCACTGCCCTTGATGAGGTCCATGCAGAAAGCTCTCTGCTCTCTCTTCACATAGCCCATCCAGGCATAAATTGACATCAGGTGTTTCTGCGCTGCTGCTCTGGTTGTGAGTGCTCTTCTAGGACAGGCCTTGTTTCACTGTGTCTCGCAGATGCTGCCTTTTTACACATTGAGGGTTGGTGGCAACTCTGCATCAAGCCAGCCCACTCGCGCCATTTCTCCAACAGCTTTGGCTCTCCCCGCATCTCTCTGTCAATGTTTTGCAAATTCTGTCACTATTTCACACCCTCCACCAGCAGAAAGATTATGACCAACTTGACCGAGGCTCAGGTGATGATTCGCGAGTCTCAGCAGTGGCTAAGGTGTGTTCATTGCTCTTTTAGACGTAACACTAGTGCACACTTAATACGGTAGCATGTAAGCATTTCTTTGTATGCACTGGGAAACTGGAAACTTCATGTGACTCAGTCTGCTGCGAGGCTCGCTTTATGGTGGTGGTCTGGAGCTGAGCACAGAGGTCTCTGAGGTCTGCCTGTTGATGTGCGGGGCTCTGCGGACTTATTTGGGATTAATAAATAGGGACCTGAGCTGGATGATGGCGTAACAGTCAAGTGTTATTTCCTGAGGCTGCTGTAATGAAGTGGGAAAACCGGCTGTCTTTAAAAAAAAAAAAAAAAAACACCCTTCATTTATTTATTTGACTGCACTGGATCTTAGTTTTCATAAAAGCTAAATGAAGTTATTTACTATAGTTATTACTGCTGGAAATAATATTTTACCGCCCCCCCCCACATGGATTTGACAAGTTGTTTTTTTTTTTAACAAATCTTTTATGGTATACCTCCAGAGGGCAAAGTACTCAAAACCTACTCCTTTGTCTTACACTTCTGAAAACAGACAAAAAGAATCATTCTGAGTGAGTTCTGAGCCGGGAGTCCCCTTGGAGCATCATCCACGGGCTCCGCAGCGCACCTCGAATCCCGGTCCTCCCTGCCTCCGCTGGGCCACTGCCTCCCCCTGCATGCCGGGCGGCAGGCTGTGTCCACACACAGACCCCTTCTCCCCTCTCTGTGTCGCTCTGCCCTCTCCTCCCAGAAGCTGCTGACGGCCCCCTCGGATTTCAGCCCCTTTTCCCGAGTGATCTTTCAGCTGCTGATTCCTCCCCAACATGCTGGCCTGGGGGCACTTTTTTCCCCTCCTCTCTTTCCCGCCTTAGAGGGAAACTGCAGGATCTGTTTTGTATGTTTTTGTTTTCATCGTGTTTCAGAAGTATAGTTGACGTACAACATTGTGTTAATTTCTGCTGCACAGCCGAGTGATTCAGCTATGCCTGTATGTGTTCTTCCTTTGTTAATTTTCGTTGCCGTTTATGGTGTCATCACAGGGCTTTGAACATAGTTCCCTGTGCTATGCAGTAGAAGCCTGCTGTTTACCCATTCTCCGTATAACAGCTCACGTCTGCTGACCCCAGCCTCCCCCTGATCCCTCCCCAGCCTCTGTCTGGTTGGCAGCCGCCAGCTTGCTCTCTGTGTCCCTGGTACTGTTTCCGTTTTGTAGATAGGTTCATTTGCGTCATATTCTAGACTCCACATATGAGAGATGTCATCTGATACTCGTCTTTGTCTTTCTGACTTCACTTTTAGCTGCAGCTGTGTTGCTACAAGTGGCATTACCTTTTTTATGGCTGGGTAGTATTTGTATACCACATCTTCTTTATCCGTTCCCCCGTCTATGGACATTTAGGTTGTTCCCATGTCTTGGCTGCTGTAAACAGTCCTGCTGTGAACATAGGGGTGCATGGCTCTTTCTGAATTATAGCTTTGTCTGGATATATACCCAGGCATGGGATTGCTGGATCGCTCGGTAATTCTCTGTTTAGTCTTTGGAGGACCTCCATACTGTGTTCCACAATGCCTGCACCAGCTTACCTTCCCACCAACAGTGTAGGAGGGGTCACCCAAGTTTTGAACTTGACAAGCGGAAAAGGAGGAGAGAGGACGAGCTGGGGATAGTGAGATCTCCTGCAGTGAAAATGGGAACGCCTCGGTCCCCAAGAAAAAGTGTCCAGTGGAGGCAGGCGTTCCGACTGGCCCTGGGTTTGTGGTTTCAGACACAGCCTTGAAGAGGTCCCCTCTCCCCTGTGGTAGCCGCGTGATTCCCCAGACGCCCTGGATTTCCTGGTGAAGAGTCCCACCCTTGCTTTCTGGCAGCTTATCTGGATGGGCCCGGAGCTGAGCGCCCTTTCATATAGAAACTCCAGATTCCTGAATGCCTCGGAGAACTGTTCTCCTTTTGTTTTGCCTCATTTGCACACTCGTGAAATCAAACTTGCCGTTCAATGTTTATGTAGCAATTCAGCCTCCGAAGCCATCTGGTGCTGGGCAGGAGTGTGGAACTCCTGGTTGCAGTGGGCCTGCTTGGGTCTTCCCAGCCTCTCAGCACCAAGGCCTGAGGTCTCTATCCCACGAGCGAGTCGCCGCCTCTATTTCCAGATTCTCCCCCAGATCCAGGCGGCTCTCTGGAGCCACTGCCAGACTCGGCGTTTGCTTTCCCTGGGCCCCCCAGGCCCTCGAGCTTTTCACTGCTGTTGTTCCTTTGCTCGTCCAGTGCCAAGGTAAGCTGGAGGCATTAGTATTCACACTCGGGTGTGAACGACCCAGCCAGCCCGCACCAGAGGGAAAATATTATTTCTCATAAATGCTCAATAATGATAGTCTTTATTGCATCCAAATCTATATTGTGACACATAGTGGAAAGCTGTTGGATTCTACGTGCAAGAGTTGACAAAGGCCTGTGGGTGAGAAAGGAAAGGAAAAAAAAATGTGTGTGTGTTACATTCAGAGAGAGAATTTTCTCCATAAACATAGGGCAAGAGATGGGACCAGGGAATTCCCTGGAGGTCCAGTGGTTGAGACTACGTGGTCCCAATGCAGGGGGCTCAGGTTCGATCCCTGGTGGGGGAGCTGAGACCCCACGTGCTGCACCCTGTGTCGAAAAACAGAGGGAGACATGCGGCTGGAGCACTAGACTCTCGTGGGCCAGGGTGGTTCCTCATCTTCCACAATACGACTTCCTGAAGAATGGAGCGTATTGAAAAGGCATCTATCAGGAAAGCATCTGTCTCCAGGAATGACTAGAGTAATCCCGGCTCCAGTCTAAGGGCATGGCCACACATCTCCGACATCTGATGTGAAACAGGAAGATGAAGACGGGGAGCGAGAAAGGCCCTTGGAGCCTGCTGTTCTGACTCGCTTGGCTCTGCTGACATTTTCGGTCTAGAAAACTGATACCTGCACCCTCCCCACCACCCGACCCCCAGGGGTGGGGAGATGAGTCTTTGGCATTTTGCAGTCGATCAGACCTGAGCGATTTTCCTCGGAAATTGAACTCTTTAAACACATCCAGGGGTGACATTCTCTCTTTAGCTTTAGGACACAGACCCTGAGCAAGGTGACAAAGGAGGATGAAGATGTACTCTGTTGGAGGCATTAGATTATTTTATCTTCCCATGGAAATTATTTCATAGAAAGTTTTTTTTTTTAAGTTTCTATATATATACTTTTTTTTTTAATTATTTCTCTTAATTGGAAGCTAATTACTTTACAGTATTGCGGCAGTTTTTGCCATACATCAGGAGAAGGCAATGGCACCCCACTCCAGTACTCTTGCCTGGAAAATCCCATGGACGGAGGAGCCTGGTAGGCTGCAGTCCATGGGGTCGCTAAGAGTCGGACACGACTGAGCGACTTCACTTTCACTTTTCACTTTCACGCATTGGAGAAGGAAATGGCAACCCACTCCAGTGTTCTTGCCTGGAAAATCCCAGGGACGGAGGAGCCTGGTAGGCTGCAGTCCATGGGGTCGCTAAGAGTCGGACACGACTGAGCGACTTCACTTTCACTTTTCACTTTCACGCATTGGAGAAGGAAATGGCAACCCACTCCAGTGTTCTTGCCTGGAGAATCCCAGGGACGGGGGAGCCTGGTGGGCTACCATCTATGGGGTCGCACAGAGTCGGACATGACTGAAGTGACTTAGCATAGCATAGCATTGCCATACATCAACATGGATCATCCATG
>NW_011494867.1:5503595-5509080 GCF_000754665.1 Bison bison bison
CCCCCCCATCCCCCTGGGTTGTCCCAGAGCACCGGCTTTAGTGCCCTGTTTCATGCATCAAACTGGTCGTCTGTTTCACATATGGTTATATACATGTTTCAATGCTGTTCTCTCAAATCATCCCACCCTCACCTTCTCCCACCGAGTCCAACGGTCTGTTCTATATGTCTGTGTCTCTTTTGCTCCCTTGCATATAGGATGATCATTACCATCTTTCTAAATTCTACATATATGCATTAATATACAGTATTGGTATTTCTCTTTCTGACTTACTTCACTCTGTATAATAGGGTCCAGTTTCATTCACCTCATTAGAACTGACTCTAATGCATTCTTTTTATAGCTGAGTAATATTCCATTGTGTATATGTACCACGGCTTTCTTATCCATTGGTCTGCTGATGGACGTCTAGGTTGCTTCCATGTCCTGGCTATTGTAAACAGTGCTGCAATGAACACTGGGGTACACGTGTCTCTTTCAGTTCTGGTTTCCTCGGTGTGTTTGCCCAGCAGTGGGATTGCTAGGTCGTATGGAAGTTCTGTTTCCAGTTTTTTAAGGAATCTCCACACTGTTCTCCATAGTGGCTGTACTAGTTTGCATTCCCACCAACAGTGTAAGAGGGTTCCCTTTTCTCCACACCCTCTCCAGCATTTATTGCTTGTAGACCTTTGGATAGCAGCTTTTCTGACTGGCGTGAAATGGTACCTCATTGTGGTTTTGAGTCGTATTTCTCTGACAATGAGTGATGCTGAGCATCTTTTCATGTGTTTCTTAGCCATCTGTCTGTCTTCTTTGGAGAAATGTCTGTTTAGTTCTTTGGCCCACTTTTTGAATGGGTTGTTCATTTTTCTGGTATTGAGCTGGATGAGCTGCTTGTACATTTTGGAGATTAATTCTTTGTCAGTTGCTTTGTTTGCTATTATTTTCTCCCATTCTGAAGGTTGCCTTTTCACCTTGCTTATAGTTTCCTTCGTTGTGCAAAAGCTTTTAAATTTAACTATGTCCCATTTGTTTATTTTCATTTTTATTTCCGTTACCCTGGGGGATGGGTCATGGAGGATCTTGCTGTGATTTATGTCAGAGAGTGTTCTGCCTATGTTTTCCTAGTTTCTGGTCTTACATTTAGATCTTGAATCCATTTTTATTTGTGTATGGTGTTAGGAAGTTTTCTAGTTTCATTGTTTTTTTGTTTTTTTTTTTTTAATGGGAAAAAATGCACAGGAGGTAATGTGGAACCATTAGGCAGGGATTCCTAACTGCAGTCTGCATTTACATTCCAAAGACCACAGGACTCCTGCTTGACAGGTCTGATATTCAAGCCTATGGCTGGAGGGCTTAGCAACACATTTCCTGGATTAAACTGGCCTGGAAGTGCAGTGGAACATCAAGTCCATTTTGTCAAGAGAGGGAAATCAGTTGGAAAATAAACTCTTTGGTATTGTTTCGATGATTAAGTCAGTTGGTATTAGGTAGACCTGGGAGGGCAGACCATGGCCTCAGGCTAAATCCTGCCAGCTGTCTGTTTTTGTAAATAAAGTTTTATTGGCCCATAGCCACACCCAGTTGTTAACACACCATCCCTGGCTGCTTCTGCATCAGGTAGCCAGGCTGAGTAACTGTAACCTTCCAGTGTTGCAGACTCCAGATAGTTACTGCCCTGGTGGCTCAGCAGTAGAGAATACTCCTGCAGTGCAGGAGCTGCAGGCGACATGGGTTTAATCCCTGGGTTGGGAAGATTCCCCTGGAGGAGGGCATGGCAACCCACCCCAGTATTCTTGCCTGAGGAGTCCCGTGGACAGAGGAGCCTGGCGGGCTGCAGTGCATGGGGTTGCAGAGAGTCGGACAGGACTGAAGCAGCTGAGCACGCGTGCACATGGTTTGATAAAGAAAGTCGGAGGGCCCATAAATGGGAAGGTGGGCTGCTCAGTGTTTCCTGAATTTTTTGAATTGTGACTCAGCCTCTCCTGTATCTGTCGGTAGGAATAGAGTTCATTCAGGTTTTGTTGTGACAGCTTGCTTAAACAACCAAATGAGCTTTTTGGCCAGGCCAGTAGCGTGTCAAAGGGGAAGCGTGTGTAATATGATATGATCCTGGGGTGGGGGGTAGCAGACAGCGTGGCTTCTGTGGATGAGAAGAAAAGGCCATCAGGATTGCAGATGGAAATCAGGACGCCTTGACTTTCCTGTGCGCATTTCTGTGGATGTTTACTGAGACATAGCTATTGCTGCCCCCAAAAAAGGCCCTCCTTTCCCCTCCAGCTGCTTGATAAAAGCCCCGCTTGTGCCCTCTTTTACCTCCAGTCATGCGAAGGTCTTGGGGAAGTTCATCTCTTGCTCAATCACTGAGGATCATTTGAGACATCACCAGCAGAAAGTTTCAATCAAATCCTCTTTAGATCGGACAGAAAACTTGTCAGTTGCCAGAACCACCAAACTGGCCATGATAAAGAGCAAATACCACCCACTCTTGACCTGGCTGAATGTGGGATCACCCAACATGTAATAGAGCTTCGAGCCAAGGGATAGGGATGATGCTGGAAAATCCACGCAATAAATCGTCTCTTTCAAAACTCACATAGTCCTGGGGATGTGCACTTATAAGCCATCCTTCAGTGGAAAAGTACTTAGGGTGCAGTAAGTCGTTTAAACAAAATTAGTGGAAAAACAGGGAGTTTCAGGGAGCAAGAGATCAGGTTTTCTGGGCTCACCACACATCAGGTGATTTCAGCTAAAAATGGCTTAAAATACTGCAATCACTTGCAAGGCCTTACATAAACTGACCAGGAATCTGGGGCATTCGTGCTCGAGACAATTTTCTTCTCCTCAAGATAAGGGATGGGGAATTAGTCATCGGTTATTTCCAGATAATGTAGTTAGCACCTCGTGTAGTATTAGCTGGGCTGGAAGCCCTGCTCTCAGGACTGAGATTGTTCCTGCCAGTTCTCATCAGGAATACGTGTATTTCTCAAGTCTGGGTAGCCGCCTATGAGTCATTTCTGCGGTCTGCCTGCCTTCAGGGTGCAGTGAGGCCAACAGCACCCCCCAACAGCTGTCTGGTCACAGGTTTGCTCATTCATTCATTCACCGCATGGATACTGAGGACCTCTATCTGACAGGTCCAGGGCTAAATGCTAGAGAGAGCTGTGTGCGTAAAATCTCATGTGTTGGGGCGTTTTGGCCTTGTCTGTGGTGCAAGGCATGCTCTGACAGCGGAGAGAGATGTGACGTTGTACCTGGTGAGGTCTCTGGGGACCAAGGGCTGGGCGATGTCCCGCGAGGTAGCACAGCGGGTCAGAAACACCCCAAAGCTGATCCCTGCGGCTCTCTGTTGACCAGGGCCCCTTCCCTCTCACTTCTGTCCCCATCTGTATTTTTTGGCTCTCACTCTTTATTTCCTGTGTGGGGTCCACCCTTCTGCTTTTACTCTGAGGATGAGAGAGACGAAACAGAAGAACCCATCTACCCCTTATCACATTTGAATCCCAGCGTGCCACTCACTGGCTGTGTGTCTTTGGGCAGATTGCCTAAGGTCTCTGAACTCCGGTTTCCTCACGTGGCTGCAGGACTGGGGAGAAGGATTCGGTGACTGGGGGGCAGGTGGGTAAAGGGAGGGTCACACATTTTCTGCAATGTTGGGCTCGTGAATAGGAGAGAGGAGTTGGTCCCCATAGCTAGGAACCACCCATGGATTGCCAGGCTTCTGCTGTCTTAGCCTCTGTGGCACAGAGTCAAGGCCATAGATGCTTTCCGTTTCTTCTTCTGGTGCCTTCTGCTGGATCTTAGCATGTATAGACTAGAAAGCAGAGGCTCTGCCCCTTGCCTGGGGGTCCAGTGGCTAAGACTCCATGCTTCCACTGCAGGGGGCGGGGGTTCCATCCCTGGATGGGGAACTAAGATCCCACATGCTGCATGGCATTGCCAAAAAGTTAAGACAAAAAAAATTTTTAAAAAACAGCACAGGCTCTGGCATTGGATAGAGCAAAGGTCACATCCAGATGCTGGTCCTCCTGCACACCTGTCACCCGGCAGCGCCTCTGCAAAGGGAGGTGGGCGTGACTTAATGCCGGGGAAGGTTGTCAGCACGATCTGGGGGCAGGGAGAGCTGGAGTGTGGGTTAGCTCCTACATGCCTTGACCTCGCCTTTGCACCTGCTCCACCACCCACCCCCTGATCCCTGAGGATGCGGCCCCATCAGCCCCTTCACAAAGGAGTCCGCTGGCCCAGGACCCGGGCCTGGTGAGCTCTGCACGCCACATGCTCCGCTAAGTAGGAGCAGCCCTGCGGCATCGCCACTTCTCGGGCCAGAGGCAACGCCATGCGCCCACGGATGCAGGGATACCCCATATCCTCCTGTCCTGGAGTCAGGTTCTGGATAGCTCAGCTGAAGAGAGACGGGGCTCCCCAAGGCAGCCCTGGGGAGCCCGTTTCCCCTTCCCTCCCAAATGTCTGGGGCCAACAGCGAGCCCAGGGACCCTGGAGGAAGCCCTGCAGAGTCTGCATCCAGAAAGCTAGTTCAGGGCTGAGAGAAAGCACCCCAGGACCTGCACAAGCATCCTCTTAGCCCCTGGCCGCCTGTGCTCGCGTGGCCCTGGGAGTCCCCGGGCCTGGGTTCGAATCCCAGCTCTGCCACTTCCTAACTGTAGCCCTGAGCAAGTTTCTTAAGCCCTCTGTCCTTCAGTTTTTCTGTAAACAGGGGGACCTGATGACAAATGTATTTCACAGGGTTTATCTGAGGACTAAACATGAGGGTTTGTGAGCTGGGGTGTGTGTGTGTTGAGACAGAAGCAAGCTGAGGTCAGCATCTGGCAAGTGGTAAGCAAAATATAAATGTGGTCCTCCCATGAGTCGTCACTGGCAGAGAACCGTGGTGTCAAAAGCATAGGAACAATGATTCGGAAAGGATATAGTTCATGCTTATGTAGCAGCTAACTCCGGTTGATTTATGTCTCCCCTGCCCAGCAAAGGATGCCCTCTCAGACACCCACGCAGGTCTTTAGAAACACTTGTTAGCTGCCTTCTGTGTGCCAGGCATGGGGCTGGGTGCCAGGGACCCCACCACTGAGGCTGGAGCCCGACAGCGCACACCCAGCTACGGAACAGGATTCAGGACAGGAGTGAAGGGGAGGAGAGGCGGCAACAGGGACTCACATGGGAGGTGCCCTTGAACTTGGTGATGCTGGGCGTGGTCGCCTGCCCAGACATCAGTGTGGGACCCTCCACCTGCCCAGTCCCTTCCTTCACTCAGTTAAACCCTTTCCCTTTATTATACTCTTCATCAAGTTTCTGGAGGGAGAGCAGATGGAAACACTTACACGGACACCCCCCGGAGTCTGTGCTTTTGGGATTGTGCGGTACCCCTCCACACTGAAGGGTGAGTGGGGATCACGCAGATGCCCCCCAGAGCCTGCGCTTTTGGACTGGACCGTGCCCTCGGGCTGAAGGGTGAGTGGGATCGCAGCGCTGGCGGCTGCGCCCCGCGCCCCGG
>NW_011494867.1:5509180-5510532 GCF_000754665.1 Bison bison bison
TTTGGGCCGGGGCCGCGCCCCCGGGCTAAAGGGTGAGTGGGATCACAGCGCTGGCGGCCCCTCCCGCTGCCCCGGCCCGCCTCTGTCTGCCTGCTGTGACAGGCCACCCCCGCACAAATATTGAGTCTACAATCTGACGTGGCTACCCTGACACAGTGCTGTGTCTATACCATAATTCAGGTTTGCAGGTGAGGATGTGGGCCCTGCGTGGTTCAGCGTGTCTCTCTGCATCGCCCAGCTGTTGTCTCCCATAGTCTGGGTGCCCCGGGAGGCGGGCCCCTCGATAGTCTGGGGGCCTTGCTCTGGGGGTCCACGCCCATGGGGGCGCTGCCGGCAGGACAGGGGCCGGGGGAGGGCTTAGCTGCGAGGGGGGAGCGGACACTCCATCCAGGCCGCGGGGACTGAAGCAGAGTGACCGTCAGAGGTGTCCTGAGTTGGGACGAAGGCTGCCTCCTGCCGGGGTGCGTCCGCGGGCTGGGCAGCCCCGTCTGGCTGACGGCGCGTCCTGAGAAGGGGTCCCGACTTTAGCACATGGCAGCCCAGTGGCTGGGGAGTGGGTGACCCCGGGCTCGGTCAGGCCTCAGGGCCACGCACCGGAGTATCCGCTGCAGGGTCGTGGCTGACCGTGGGGCCATCACCCTCTCCCTCTTCAGGGCAGCGGGGTGCGGGGCAGAGGGCGGGGAGAAGAGAAAGCCAGAGGCGGAGCTCAGCTCGTCTGGGGCAGGACCTGCTCCTGACCCAGGGGCCAGCCAGGAGGGGGCTCGGGTCACCTCTGCAGCAGCGGGACGGTGCTCTGGGGAGATCATCCAGCTGGTGGTCCTCGGAGCCTTCGAGCAAAACCAGACGGCAGGGTTCCCCTGAGATCCTTGATACGCCTGCATCAGGGGTTCCAGCCGAGGAGGGAAAGCAGACTCCACTTCCTTCTCTCCATCACTGGATTCTGATTCTTACCTGAAAATGGGGAAGATTGGTTCACTTGGGTGGTAAAGCTATTTTTGTCCGAAAGATTCTCCGTGAACGTGGGGACACTGAGACCGCTGCGTTCCAGGACGGGCCCTTCTCAGGCAGAGTCATCAGCGGGGACCCGTTCGTGCGTCCGTCTGGGGAAGCGACGAAACCAAAAGCAGCCTGGAGGTTTGTCTCCAGGTAGAGGCGTGCGGTGTGAGCGCGTGCTGTCCTCTCCTCCGTGTGGCCTCCTGTTGGGGCCGCCCTGACCCCAGGGGCCTGCCGCTTGGGGACGCGTGCCCTGACTCTGTTCAGGATAACCAGAGGCAGTGATGTCGGACCAGGGGAGTCAGCTCTGAGTCTGCGTGAGCCCAGCTTCCACCAGCACCTGGAAGACAGCAGCGCAC
>NW_011494867.1:5510795-5521003 GCF_000754665.1 Bison bison bison
CCCCCCCCCCCCCCCCCGTCCCTTGCTTCACCCGCCGCTCTCCACGCCCTCCCCCCGTCCTGCTTCTGTCGAGGTGTAGCTGACTCCCGGTGCTGCGTCCGTTCCTGCTGTCCCGTCGGGTGGTTGAGTTACACATGCGTATACCTTCTTTTCCATTATGGTTTGTCATAAGATACTGAGTATAGTTCCCTGCAGGGCCTTCTGGTTCATCGGTTCTGTGTGCAACAGCTCACACCTGCTAAGCCCAGCCTCCCACCCCGCCCTCCTCCAGCCCCTCCCCCTTGGAAGCCGCCAGTCTGCTGTGTCTCTGTTCTGGTTTTGTAGATAGGTTCGTTTGTGTCATATCTTAGACTCCGCCTACAAGTGAGGCCGTTTGATATTCGCCTTTCTCTTCCCGACTTCCTTGGTGTGACGGTCTCCTGGTCTGTCCATGTTGCTGCAGATGTCAGATGCTTGTTCTTTTTTGTGGCTAAAGTGCCCCTTTATATGTATATGTGTGTATCTACATATATATATGTTACACGCCACATCTTATTTACGCATCCAGCCATTGATGGGCATTTAGGCTGCTCCCTTGGCTTGGCTGTTGTAAACACTGCCGCTGTGAACTTGGGGTGCATGTGTCGTTTTGGGTTGGAGTTTTGTCTGGATATATGCCCAGGAGTGGGGTTCTCTTCACCACCAGTACCCCACTTACCCAGTCTCCAGCCGCTCTTCCCTTACCCTGTTACTCCCACCTGCAGCCCTGCAGGGGCTCAGATCCTGTGTCCCTAAATGAGAGACATCTTGGGGGTGGGCAGGTGTATTTGTCATCACACGTGGATTCCACTTCTTGTACAAAGGCTCTGACACAACTAATGAGCTATTTTCGAGGATGCTGAACTCATAGGCCACACAGCTCCCAGCGCGCCTGGGAAGCCACGGAGCCCGGAGCCAGGCAGGCTGGGTTTGGATCCCAGCCCGCGCTCAGCACTTGCCACGCTTTGCTGTGGCAAGACCTGCTCTTACGATTGTGCAAACTCCCGGCCGACAGACGCCAGCGATGACCCTGCTACCCTTGGATGGTGAACGTATCCCCACCCATGCAGGTGCCAGCACTGAGAGAGGGGGTCCAGAGCCCGGGGGACTGGGCTCCGCTTCTGACTCTGCCACTTGCCCTTTGACCTTTGCCTCTTCAGGGTTCAAGGTCCTGCCTATAATTGGGGAGGGTGGATGCAAAATGTGGACCCTTCCTGGAAGCGCTGGGGGCATGAACATCCCTTAGCTTGAGGGGTGCTCATCACAGCCAGAATTCACCTGTTCCTCCTTCATTTTACTTGTTCAAGCCTCAGTCTCCCTATAAATGAAGTGGGGACACTGATGCCTCCACAAGGTTCCAGCAAGAATTCAGCAGAAACCTGGCACCCAGAAGGTGCCTTGGAAGGCATCCACGCCCCATATGGGATTCGTACCTTAAGGCCGCGGACCCCAGCCTTTTTGGCTCCA
This sequence comes from Bison bison bison, assembly GCF_000754665.1. Classification (NCBI taxonomy): domain Eukaryota; kingdom Metazoa; phylum Chordata; class Mammalia; order Artiodactyla; family Bovidae; genus Bison; species Bison bison. Next base: position 5,512,281 of record NW_011494867.1, read on the forward strand.
GGGACTGGTTTCACAGCAGACAGTTTTTCCACGGGCCTGGGAGCAGGGGGACGATTCAAGCACATCATACTTACTGTGCACTTTATCTCTGTTACTATTACATCAGCTCTGCCTCAGACCATCAGGTATTAGATCCTGGAGGCTGGGGACCCCTGCCTTAGGGGACTGCCTTGTACAGTCAGTTGATTAGGGATCCAGAGAGCACAGACCATAGAGGACAGAGTTTGACAGCCAGCTACACAGGTGGCTGTGTTCCCACTGACGCTCGGCTTGGTAGCTGCTAACCTATCCATCCATGGGATGGGTCCAATCAGGTGTGGCAGCCAGAGGGGTTAGGTGAAACAGAGTAAGATGCCCCTTGGTGCCCCCCGCTGTCCTGAGTTCAGCACTTCTCTGAGCTGTGGGGCCAGGAGACCCTAACCGCAGTTGGCTGGTCGTGAGGCCACTCCAGTGGACGTGGCCAAATGGCCCACAAATGCCCAATCATAAATCTGAGACCTGCCAGCTTCCAGACCTCCCTTGCAGGAGAAGCAGTTTGCAGCAGTGGGATGGTGCAGGGGAGGGCGTCAGAGCCCTTCTGGGATGGCGTCCAAAGCCACACGTGGGCGGCTGTGACACCCTCAGACTCGACGCTGGGCCCGCAGCCGGGGTCAGAGGACCAAGACGCGGAGCCCCACGAGGAGGAGGAAGGCCGATGGGGCCCCGCAGGGAGGGGATCTGCAGCCTGACAGGGCTAGTTTCCACGATGCCCGGAGGCCCTGCCATGGCTGGGGCGTGGGGTCAGAGCAGGCGTCCGCCACGAACGAGGACAGGGGCTTCGAACAGAGACGTGCTCAGCTGGGTTCCCGGCCCCGGCTCAGCAGGGAGTTCCCTCACCTCCCTCAACCTTGACAGTAACAGTGGGTTGGCCCAAAAGCTCGCTCGAGTGTTTCCATAGGATCTTATGGACCAACTCTTTGGCCAAGCCAGTACCTGCCTGGCCAGGTTGAGAATCGGAAGCACTGATAGGTCCCTGACACAGAACAGGCTCTGGGTTACCCGCAGCCATTTCCGTGATCATCACTGCTTTGTCGTCGTCGTCAGTTATCACGATGGGGGCTGGGCTAACCCTCCTGAAGGCAGCCGTTCCGTCTCAGACTCACCTGGCCAAGACATGGCACTCTGGGTGGGTCTGGAAGGGAAGCCAAGAAAGGGCTGGGGGGTGGCTGTTCCTGGGTGGACAGTGGCTGAAGGGGAGGCACCGGGGAAGGGGACACGCGGTGAAGTGAAAAGGAAGACGGTGCCCGGTCCATCTCTCGTGGGGCTCAAAGGGGAAGGGGGCGGGGGGCCGGCTCGGAGGAAAATTTCTGCCCAGGAGGAAAGTTGACTCCCGAGTTTAGGAAGCAGAGCAGGATGGGCTGCTGGGCTCCCTGCCAGACCGTCAGGCCTGGGCTGACACTGTTTTTCAGCTTCTGAAGTTTGGAATGTGGAGTTTGCCGTGGCCAGAGGGAGCGTGTGAGCTGGAGGACAGGTCAGGGTTCCCATCTGGCCGTGTCTGGTGGTCCAGGGGCCAGCAGCCCTGGCCCCTTGCCGGTGACAGCATCCCTTCTGCACCCAACAACAGGGAGCTGATTGCTTCTCACTGTGCGTGTCTGCCCGGGTGTTATCTCCCCTTCCCTCTCTCTGAGTTCTGGGTTTGTAGACACACTCATGCTGGCCGGCATCAGTGTTTCTGAACTTGACGGCACGTTTTCAGTGAGAATAGCCCTCTGCCTTCAGGGGTGGCATTAGAATCAAAAGGCAGATTAAATAGCCACCAGATGAACAGATACAAATTTACCTCCACTCACACATGGGTCACCCTTGCTCTTGAGCTGATTGATTTCTGGGCTCTGAGTTGGAGGCTCTACGAACTGCCTGCATGGTGGGAATAGTGCGAGAAAACCAGTTTTCATGCTTTGCGGCAAAAATTCAACCAGTGGAATAGGAGAGGCAGGGTTAATTGACCCTAGAAGGTCGATTAACAGAGATGCGAATGTGCCCGTCACAGAGTCAGCACTGGAGCCAGCCGGGCATGGATTTCAAAGAGGGTGTCGCCACTTACCAGGTGGAGTACCTCAGGGCAGTCCATACCACTTCTGTGCCTTAGTCTTCTCCTCTGAGAAGAATGGGGCTAATACCCCCTAGCAAGGAATCCATGTCTTTTTCTAACATTTTATTATAAAAGTTTTCAGATAGAAAATTTCAAACAGTAATGTGGCACCCATCAATCTACCCAACTCCTATCATTCTACATGTATGCTGCACGTCTTAAAATGTAATTTTTATTGTTTTATATTTGAGTATAGTTGATTTATAGTGTTGTGTTAGTTTCAGGTGTACATCTAAATGACTCAGTTATGTGTATATACATACTCTTTTTCAGATTCTTTTCCCATATGGGTTACCACAGAATATTGAGTAGTGTGCCCTGTGCTGTACAGGAGGTCCCTGTTAATTATCTGTTTTACCTATAGAAGTGCGTATCCATTAATCCCAGACTCCTAATGTGTTCCCCCCCTTCCCGCTTTGGTAAGTTTGTTTTTGAAGTCTGTGAGGCTGTTTCTGTTTTGTGAATAAGTTCACTCATATCATTTCTTTGATTCCACATATAAATGACATCATATGGTGTTCGTTTTTCTCTGACTTACTGCACTTAGCATGATAATGTCTAGTTACATCCCTGTTGCTGCAAATGGCATGATTTCGTTCTTTTTTATGTCTGAATAATATCTCCACTGCATATATGTACCACATCTCCTTTACCCATTCGTGTGTCGATGGGCGTGTAGGTTGCTTCCGTGTCTTGGTGGCTGTGAATCGTGCTGCTTGGAACATGGAGGTGCGTGTGTCTTTTCGAAGTACGGTTTTCTCTGGATATATGCCCAGGAGTGGGATTGCTGGATCATGTGGTAATTCCATCTTTAGTTTTTAAAGGAATACTGAGCTTAAAAAACCCTGTGCCAGCTCTCTTATTCCGTCCATCCCTTTCTCTAGGGCCCACTGCGCAGGGACGTGTGGGGGCTTAGCTGGATGCACGTGCAGGGCCAGGGCGGGGCGGGGTCTGGACTCCCACAGTGCTCCGTGTGAGTGCGGCTGTCGTTAGGATGCCAGTGCCCCACTTTCAGGGGTGAGAGTTTGTTTCTGGTTGCTGTGGTCTGGGGTAGGGGGTGGGGAAGCAGAGGAGCCTTGGAATCCATGCTAGGCTGGTACCCAGAGGTGCTGTGAAAGCTGGTGAGAAAAGTGACTGCCTCTTGAATGTCTTGCTCAGAAGGCAGAAACTGCCCCACCCTGCTTCCAGGTCCCTCGGGTGGAGGACGGAGGAGTGACTCCGACCTGGGTGCTTCCTCCTCTGGACTTTTAACAGACAGACTTGCAGCCGCGGTTGAGCCAGTGCCTGTGATGCACTCAGGGAGCCTCCAGATGCCATCACTGACCCTCCCAAGAGCCGGGAGAAGGGGCTGTTAGGCCGCCCGTTTCATTGCCTGTGTCCTGTTGCAGAGCGGCCGGGTGGCAGAGCCGGAATTTGAATTCCTGCGTCTCAGGCTTCACTCCTGGCCTCTCCCCGTCCACCCACAGCATCCCCACCTGCAGAGTCACCTGGGTCGTCCCTCCTCCTGCCCTTCACGCTCTGTCCCCTCCAAGACTGAAGGGATGACACTGACCTCGCGCAGCGGGTCAGAAAGGCTCTCTCCCAGCCCCAGGTGAGCACAGGGGCCTGTGAAAGGGGGCCCCGCAGGCGGCGAGGACTGGCCTCCCCTGCTTGGCCGGGGCGCTGGGTTTATCCAGGACACCAGGCCCGGCTCCCCATGCTAAAGCCCCAGCTTTGCAGCATTCTCAAGAGCCCCCAGAGCTCCTTGTGCCACTGAATGAATTTTGGAAACTTCAATTAAAAAACGTCCCCAAAGAAACTGTGAATTAACACATCTACACCGAAGCATCATACGTGGGGAAAAACACCTTCAATGTGAGCGCAGTTTTCCAGCCATTAGAAAGTTTACGCGCAGCTCGGTTTATGTAGACCCCCAAGGTAAGGACCTGCTTCCTCAGTGAAGACCTGCGTGTCACTGGCTTTTCTCTCTCTACCTCAGCCTTCCATACTTTCCCCTCCATCCCCACGTGTGGAAACGAAGGGTAACTACAGGGAAGCCTGGCGGGGAGGTGTGTCTGTGGAAGGCAGTTTGACGTGGAAGCTTGAGTGGCTTCGTTTGCCCTCTCCCAAGTGTCGTGTGGCTTCCAGTCAGTGTTGCCGTGTGCAGGCAAGAGGTGGAGAACCCTCAGCTGATCAAGTGCCTTCTCCATCAGACACACGAACGTCCTCGAGCGGGAAGGGGCAGTGGTCTGGGGAGGAGCAGCTGAGCGTGGGGTGTGGCAGTGTTTGCAAGCCCAGTTTTGCTGGTGCACAGCCACGTTCGCTGCGGGGTGTGTTGTTCACGGCTGTTTCCCCAACAACAGCGGCAGGTCTGAGTAGTTGTGACCGAAACCATAGGCCCTGCTGGGCCTAAAATCTCTCTTCTGTCACCCTTTGCAGAAAAACTGCATCTGCCGACTGTTGGTAAACAGCACAGTTGGGTTTGGGGGCATCTGGTGGTTTGTCACTTTTGTGGGCGTCGTTCAGTGGCTCAGTCGTGTCTGACTCTCTGACCCCGTGGACTGCAGCACACCAGGCTCCTCTGTTACCTTAGGCACATGCTGTTCTTGCTGTGACTCAGTTTCTGCATCTCTGAAATGGGAACAACAGGGTTCTTTCTTAGGGTCCTGGGACTCTAAAGCCTCTAGCTCTGGCCTTGGTACTTTTAAGGGAACAGTAGGTACAAATCAATCGTTTTTTACTCCCTATTCTTTTGATAGAAAAATCCAAAGACATGGGTTCGATCCCTGGGTCAGGAAGATCCCCTGGAGGAGGGCATGGCAGTCCACTCCAGTGTTCTTGCCTGGGAAATCCCATGGACAGAGGAGCCTGGTGGGGTATAATCCATGGGGTCGCAAAGAGTCAGACACAACTGTAGCGACTTAGCACGCACGCCCACACTCCCTTTTCTTTTGATAGAAAAATCCAAAGACGCCAATCTTAAGATTCTAGAAGTCCTTTAGAGCAGGGGTCCCCAGCCTCCAGGATCTAATGCCTGATGATCTGCGGTGGAGCTGATGTCATAATAAACAGAAGTGCACAGTAGGTCATGCGCTTGAATCCTCCCCAAACACCACCCCTCTGTGGAAGAACTGTCCTCCACAAAACCAGCCCCTGGTGCCAAGAAGGCCGGGGACCACTGCTCTAGAAAACCAAAGGACCAAGTGTGTAGAAACCCAAGACGGGTGGCTGCGCCCCTGTCCTGGCGTGGCGGCTGCCCCGGCACCCACCCCTCTGCTGGCAGCAGCTGCGGGAGCCCGTGTGGGAGGCGCTGGGGGCTAGGACGGCAAACAAAACGAGCCACAGCAGTCTAGGAAGAAATCTTTAATTTCTGTTCAGCTTTCAAGAGTTTGAGAGAGGTGTTGGTTGTTTTTCTTTCTAACAAACCAGTTCAAGTACATGCCTTCAGATTATAAAAGTGCCTGAAATTGCCTAGAATATCAGCATGCAAAGCTTGTTAGTATTTACATATATTTACATAGGGAAACAAGAGAAGGATCTACAGGTATTTACAGTCTACACAGGGGAGGAGAAAGGCGGCCTAATTGTATTTCCTAAAATACAGCCGATGAGTAGTCAGCACATGCATATTTAGAGAATATTTGCATGATAGAATGCAATTTTTAAAAAAAAAAGACATACCTTTGTAACTTTCTATGCTAAGGTGTTGCATAATCAAGGTAATTTTGTGTGTGTGTGTGTTGTTTCTAGTCTATCTGCATCAAGTGCTTTAAAATGTTCCCTAACACCGAGGCAGAATTATTTACCCTGGCAATTAAAGGCCCAGCCTGCGTGATCATGCCCCCCTAACTAGCGACACACTGCTGGTGGGTGAAGTAGCCACTGTTTCTCGTCTCCCCGTCGACCACTGTGATGAGGTCCGTCTGTGCAGAGGCAGTGCCCGGGCACTCACCATCAATTATGGAAGTAATACAAATGAGACGCTCTCCATAGTATGTTCCCAATGAAATATTAACAAGGCCAGCATCTCTGTGCCTGAGAAATGATCCAACAGAGAGAGCCCCGTCTGAAAAGACTCAGTCCTGACACAGACGTGCTTGGCTTGAGACGGTGTGGCTGGACACGGGGGTCGGGAGGGGGGCCCTGGGGTGCCCTGCTGTGAGATGGGATTATTGCAGACTCTGTTCTTGTAATTTGTTTCTGGAAGAGTGAAGAGTTAGTTCATTTCTAACCACAGTGGGGCCCTATCAGAGACGACCCTGTGGGTTTCATCCACCCACCGCATGCCCTGTCAGTACCATGTCAGAGACTCTCTCTGCAGCCTAGGTGTCAACCTTGCGACGACAACAGACTGATTTTTCAGGGTTTGTCTGCGCACAGAAATGGTCAGCTCTCAGTTTTCTAAAAAAAGCATGGTAGGCCCATTCAGTGTGATTCTGTGCAGACGAAGGGGAGCGGGGAGAGGTCTGCCTCACCCATACTCTTTGCAACGTTAGGTTAGAATTGAACCCATTCATTCTGCCTGGCGATAGTTTCAAAGGTTTATTTCAGTATACATGGCAAATGCGGAGGCATACATTTATGTACAGTATACAGAGCTAGCTAGAATGTAGGTCAAAGAAGTAAAAATGTAAAATGTTACAAATTAACACAGGCTAAATGTCTTCTCTGAGCTTTCTATAAACACTCAGCAGTCCTTCAGTCTTGTCCAGGTGGCCAGGATGGAAAATTCCAGGGATGGGCCATCAGATTCGTCCCAGGTAGGAGAACCATGTATATTTTGGTGGTAGAGTTCTAAGATCCATTTCAGAGTAACCTGTGGAAGAATGGGCGCCCCAGTGCAGTTTCCCATCCCAACCAGAGGAATCCCCCACCCCCGTTTGAAAAGCAGTGTGTGTACCCCAGGCAGCACCAGCAGGGAAGGCCCAGGGAACTCTCCCGTGGATATAAGAAGGATGTAACAGAGATAAGAGCATCTTCTCCCATGTTTAAAGGGACCGTCTCTCCAGCCCAATCAGTTCTAGAACATCTTTGGCACCAATGGTAGAACAGGCGTGAATAACATCACCCACCTGGACTGTACTCAGTCGCTCCTTTTCCCTTCCCTCCTCCGGACGACCTCCTGCTCCAGCGGAGCACATCTGGGATGTCACAATACCAGCAGGTCTCAGAAAAAGGAAACCATTCTAAGTATTCTACCTCCACTCTCTCGAGACCAGCCATCTGTTATGGAACCGTTGAACACTTTGGGCAAGGATCCTGGAACACGTAAGGGGTATGGAAAGGGCCTTGTTGATATCAAGGCAAGTTGAGAAAAGGTCATCCCATTGAAAACAGAGTCCTGAAAACCTCCCGAGGTCACTCTGCCCTGCACTGCTGGTGCTAAGACTAAGCAAAAAATCCTCTGGAGCCTTGCTCTCCAGAACAAACACGGCTCGGGCCTCTGCGGATGGCTGAAAGTGGCTGCCTCTCCCTCCCCTAACTTAGGCTCAGGAAGACATTTGTTCTGCCTTCACAAAGCCTTCCCAGCTTTCTATCCTGAGCCCACTGGTCCCTGGGCTTGCTTCCACAGATTTCTCAGAGCATTGTAGCAACTGTTCTCCTAACTTCCCAACTCATTCCTCCCTGGTCTTCAAGTCAGTCTCTTCAGCCTCCTTGATGATCTTGCTAGAGATGAGTGACTTTTGTCAAGGATACCACGTGACTTTTGTAGCCTGATGAGGATTTAGGGCTCCTGGACTGCAAACGGGAAAGCGTCCATGTCGTCGGCTTCTCTCCCAGCAGAGGCCTGTGAACGTACGCGGCTCCCTGGAGCCTCTGTCCCCTGTGTGCCCCCGCCCCAGACATCTCCCTAGATGGGCATCTGCTTCCTGGGGCTGTGTCCTGTGCCAGGACCAGGCGCGTTGGTGGTGATGGGCTGGCATGACCCACGGCTTCACTCTCCTCCAGAGCACCTGCCACAGAGCTCTCCTAGACTGCGTCCTGTGCCACCCGGGGAAGCACGGGAGAGACAGCCCCTGGGAAGGGACCTCTGAGGTCCTCCACCCTCGTGACTCTCTTAGCGAGAGATGAAGGCCCCTGCACACTGCGGAAGGTGCACCTTCTCTTCCATCAAGCTCAGGACTGAACGTGATCCTAGGGATTCTCCAGTGCACTGTCGCCGACTTTTCCAGCCTCTTTCCTGGCCCGCCTCCCTGTTTCTGTTTAAGAAGTTGAGTCTGGATTTCCCTCCTGTAACCAATCCTGAGGACAGTCTGTGTGTTAGCAAACCTCCTGAGGGCTGTGAAGGAAGTTACCCCTTGATCCCTGCAGAAGGAATTTGTCTGTATCTAAGTGTGCGCTGTCTGGACACGTCAGTGGTTAGGCATTTGTAGGGATGAGTTTGTTGACAATGAATCGGGGCTGGGGGTGGGGGTCAGGAGAGGGGAGACGGGGCAGTCTCCTCTGCACACCGGCTGGAACATGTCAGGTGGCACCCTCCAAAAGGCCACACCCGTTTGCACATCTGTGAACTCGTAAGCTGGAGATTGCTTGGGTTTCCCTGGTCTTGTAGTTCCACTCACACTTTGGAAAACGTCCGTGTCGTTTAGGAGCAGTGGATTCCTGGCTGGTC
>NW_011494867.1:5521103-5522605 GCF_000754665.1 Bison bison bison
GACATGACCGAGCGACTAAGCAACGCCTGGGAGACGGGGTGTCCCACGGGACCCGTGTCCGCTGCCCGCGTCTGCCGCACTCCGTGGTGAAGCACTCGCCGTACTTGCCGGAGCGCGACTGCTCCTGCCCTGGGGAAGTGTTTGCTGCACCCCACAGACCGCAGATGAGCAACAGGGGGAAGCTTTGGGGGTTCAGAGAAGCACCCGTCTCCTCCTCTGTGGCGCTGGCAAGGTCCTCTGTCCCAGGAACCCAGCGCCTCCTCAGCGCCCACCCAGAAGGGCCACTCCTTCCCCGCCGTGGGTCCCCGGTCCTGCCTCGGTCCTGGGGAAGCAGCTGTGGGACCCCTGCCTGCTCTCAAAACCACTGACCACACAGACACCCATGACAGTGCGTCTGCTTTTTTATGTCTCAGAGTTAAATCTGTTTTAAGACAGGAATCTATTTTTTTTTTTTTAAAGAAGCATGCATTATAAAACTAGAGAAACCTGAAAACTAAGCATAATGCTGTAACATGTCCTTATCAAAACGTGAGCTATATTAGGGAACCTACCGACGCATCACAAATACTACTATGTGGGTGGTTTTCTTTAAGCCTGGATTGTCGATCTGAAACTCCCATAACTTTCTCTTTCAAAGAGTCAATATTCATCTGTATTCCCTGCTGATGGCTGCAAACTGATGGCTAGTGGTTATCAAACAACTGTGGATGAAAAGCGGCTACTTCAACAGATTCATCCCAACCAAGGGCTTGGGGAGGATGGGTAGTTTAGATCTCAAGGCCCCAACAATAAACAAATAGCAAACCGCTGTCTAAATCCCACCTTTCTGTAGTTGGAGACAGTGCCGCTCAGCTGACAACTGATTTCTGAAAGAGAATGATGAACCCTCATTACCCAGATACTCTTAAAAATCCCAAACAAGAATCCCGGGTGATTTTACATACGCTATAGAGATGGGTGGTGTCGTTCTCCTCGGGCAGCTCGCAGACGTTTGACTGAATCAGAAATGGCATTTAGGCGTGATTAAAGATTCTCCCGGCTTCCCAGAAATCCTCAGCCCCCCACCCGCGCCCACCCCCCACAGTGATCCACACCCTCCCTCTCTACCCCTGGTGCAGGACAGACTTGCTGCGCCCCAGGGCTCAGACTCCCCATAAACTGTTCTTAAAATCACTGAGAGGACCCCCCCGCCCCAGCCCACGTTTGTATGTCAAGATACTGCTATTATCTTATCACAGCAGATCAGCAAGCAGTGGTGAAAGGAAGCAAGGCACAGCCTCAGATATTTCATAACAGAGTTGTTAACATCGTCTCCTTTATGGGGCGCTTTCATCTTCTCTGAATTATGTGCTGATGTCCCCCCGCCCTCCACAAAGTGGCATGAAAGTCATCTGACGGTGATGAAAGTGAGCTTTAAAAATTTTTCTTCTATCAGTTTAAAAACGTTTTCTCTTGTAGCAGCCACGCCAGCTTATTTCCTAATGAGATTTGCTAATGTAGCT
>NW_011494867.1:5522705-5524343 GCF_000754665.1 Bison bison bison
TCCAGTGCACTGTCGCCGACTTTTCCAGCCTCTTTCCTGGCCGCCTCCCTGTTTCTGTTTAAGAAGTTGAGTCTGGATTTCCCTCCTGTAACCAATCCTGAGGACAGCCTGTGTGTTAGCAAACCTCCTGAGGGCTGTGAAGGAAGTTACCCCTTGATCCCTGCAGAAGGAATTTGCCTGTATCTAAGTGTGCGCTGTCTGGACACGTCAGTGGTTAGGCATTTGTAGGGATGAGTTTGTTGACAATGAATCGGGGCCGGGGGTGGGGGTCAGGAGAGGGGAGACAGGGCAGTCTCCTCTGCACACCGGCTGGAACATGTCAGGTGGCACCCTCCAAAAGGCCACACCCGTTTGCACATCTGTGAACTCGTAAGCTGGAGATTGCTTGGGTTTCCCTGGTCTTGTAGTTCCACTCACACTTTGGAAAACGTCCGTGTCGTTTAGGAGCAGTGGATTCCTGGCTGGTCCAGTCGGGCGGGTGGAGGTGGCACTTTAAATCAGGCGATGGCTTTGTTAGGGGTCATTGGCTCTTGGCTCTTCCGAGGTGGCGTTGAGTCTTCAGTTTTGTTAATCCAAATGGATATAATTTCAATTTAGTGGCCTGCCTAAATCAACAGTGGGAAAATCTCTTCCTTATGCTTCCCGGGTGAGCGCCTGACAGCCTGTGAGTACATTTCATCTTCAGCCACGTCAGGGCCGCACGCGGGGGTTCAGCCAGGCCCGGCTGGGAGGAAGGGAGGGGGCCCCTGAGGCGACTCCACCGCCCAGGAGGCGTGGGGTGCGTGGTGTGCAGACGGGAGCACGGGCGCGGGAAGGCGGCTTCCTGTCGCAGCTGCTCTGGGTTCCTGGGGTCGGTCGATGTGGCCCCGGAGGAGTGGCGTGTGAGCTCAGGTACGAAGTGGGCTCCTCTGTAGGTGGGGATGGCGACCATCCCCAGCCTGTAGAGCTGCCTGGGGCTAGAACGTGATGCCCATCACAGAGCTCCCTGCCCAGCACCAGGGGAGTGCAGGCTCGCGGTCGGTGCCCCCATCGTCACCGCTTGAACAGGCTGGGACAGCTCGCCCAGGTGGTGGCCGAGAGTCCCCTCGAGTCACGATCTCCAGCTTCTCCCACCTCTCGTCGTCCTGGAGGACGTGGGTCTGTTCCTGGTGAGCGCGGGACTCCACACCCAAGTCCGAGGGCTCTGTATTGGTCAGGCCCCCCGGGCGGGAGCCCCACTGCCATGCACGCTGGGCGTCTCTGGGAACACATGGCTCGTCTGTCGGCTTAAAAGACTGTTCTCAGATGGTGAGTAGGGTACACCCATCCTTGTGGAGCAGCTTGCTTTGGTTTCTCTCCATAACCAAACAGTATTGTTTGAGGAACAGCTGTGTTCCCAGCCCCACGGTCTCAGGAGATGAATCTGAAATACTGCACCACAATTAACCAGGAGAGGGGGTTGGAAACTTTTGGCAGGACTTCCCTGGTGGCTCAGGCGGCAGAGAACCCACCTGCAGTGGAGGGGACACAGGTTCGATCCCTGCGTCCGGAAGATCCCCTGGAGAAGGGAATGGCAACCCACTCCAGGATTCTGGCCTGGGAAGTCCCCATGGACAGAGGAGCCTGGTGTGCTACAGTCCGTGGGGTCTCAAAGACTTG
>NW_011494867.1:5524443-5527732 GCF_000754665.1 Bison bison bison
ATGAGTTTAAAAACGTTTTCTCTTGTAGCAGCCACGCCAGCTTATTTCCTAATGAGATTTGCTAATGTAGCTCCCGTCTCTCTCTCGAGCATAGGCAGGCCAAACAGCCAACGAGCCAGCAATTAGCACTTGTTGTTGGAGTGTCATCGCCTCCGACCATACAAAGATGGACCCCGGGTGCTGCTGTTGGAGTCACCTGTTCACCGTCTGGTCTCTGCCAGGCATGCACAGTTGGTCTTCGGAGGGGAGAAGCTGGTCTTTGCTTTCAGGTGCCCTGCGGTACTGGCTTCTCGCACAGAACCGGCACCGGTGGTGACGAGATCTAACTTGCGTACCACTCTGAGCTGAGTGGCAAAGGCCTCGAAGCCACCCAATCTTTGATGAAAGATTGGGCATTTCTAAGATTTATGGTTTTCGGCGTGGTAGCCAAGTGGAGGTTTACCGGAAATGAGGCCAGCTTCAATTGCTTTCAGATTCCATGGGGGGAAAATGCGTGTGCCCCCAGCTCCCTCATCAGCTCGATTCTGAATCAGTCTAAGTGCCAAATTTCTCTGCAAAAATACCATCCAACCACACGAGAGTGTACCATGATAGCATTTTAGAAGGTCAGAGTGGCGCAAGATTGCATTGGGTTTGGAAGAATTCCGTCTGTTGCTTTCCCAAGTAGCCACCTTTGATCCTTTGTCAGGGCTGGTGGAGCTTGTGAAAGGCCAGTTTGTTGCGATGTATGAATGCTGATATTATAGCCACTCTGGGGCGGGGTGGGGGGGCCTGGATCTTGGGGTGAGCAGACTCTCTCGCTACTTGGGAGCTCATGACAAACCCCCTGACTGCTCTTTGGTGGGTTTGGGATTTGCAGAGTACAGCGGAAACCTAAGACAGATGTCCAGAATATTCCTGAGCACCATCTCCACCCAGCAGCAGCATTCTGAGAATCAAGGCCGAGGTGGTAGTTGGCCTGGGTGGGCGGGACGAGCCCTTCAAGTCTTCCATCCGTCTCTAGAGGACACCCCGCTGCCCTTTGCCCCACACGGGGTGCAGGGGACTCGGATGAGCCCTTGAACCTGGTTAGATAAACGTGCTGGATGCTAATCTAAGGGTTACTAGGAATAACAGCTCAGCGGAAGGGAATCGGAGTGATGCGGACTTGGGTTCATCAGACCTAGGCCGCACAAAATCAATCTGAAAAGAAGTAGCTGAATCCAAGCACACAGCTGGCTGTCTGGGGAATGGGCGTGGCTGAGAGGGTTGGGGGACAACCAACCGATGCCCATTTGGTTCAGGTCACACCGGGGATTCAAACTTTGGATCCATGGGTCTTGTCCAGCACAGTGGACAGCCCCAGGGTCAGAACTCACGCCTCCATCTCGTTCATCTCGTGCCCATGCCACACCACCCACCTCCCTAACAAGCATGTCACTTGTATATTTGGCTTCTTGGTTTTCAGACAAATTCAGTAAGTACCATCCTCTTCAAAACAACCCCCAAGTCTGTTTCACAGTACTTTCCTCCAACGGTAAACACCCCGAGACCTCACTTCTCAGGATGCCCTGGGCTCCCGGTGATTATGGGCATAACCATAGACACACAAACCAAGGCGTGGCGGGGGAGGTTCTCCCCCGAGCCCTCTGCTGGGGCCTGGTGTGAAGTCTGTAAGAGGCAGGAGAGGGTCAGCTTGCCGGTGGCAGGAACGCGCTTCACCCTCCTACAGAGGGCTTCAGTGTTTTCCTAATGGTGACCTTATCGCCCGTTATCTTTCTCTGATTCTCCTCTGCCTCCCCACCCCTTCACCTGATAATTAGTTGATGCAGCAAGGGCTGTGGTGCACATAAATAATCAGAAGATGCCAGATAAACTGTATTGGTTTTAAATTAGAGCCGTGCCAACCATGTCTCCCTACGAGCACCAGCCTATTATTTTTAATTATGGCTCGCAAAGCAAAGTGATTTCTTGCCCTCCTCCCAGCCTCCCTGACAGCATCCTGTCAGCCGGGTGATATGGTGCCCCGTCGGCACACACATCCCCAGCCACAGCGCCAGCTGTTACTCAAAAGGTCAGTCGGAAGTGATCAATGGCACTCATTACGACGTGCATTTAGAAGTGGGCTGTGAGGACGTGGACCCTCAAGCCGCTGTCCTCCTGCAGGTACGGGCAGGATGTGACATTCATAGAAAGGTCTCCAGGATCCTGATCAACTCACAGATTTGTGTCTCGTGTCTGCAGGAGGCACGTGTGTACGGCAGGGAACATGTTTGCACACTGCATCCAAAGCCTTCCCCTCACAGCACCATGGGCAAAGAACAAGGACACAGCTGGCGCTGGTCCTGCTTGGCTTTCTACCCGCTGGGCCACGAGAGCGCGGCAGGTTTAGCTCAGACAGAAGTCTCGTAAAAACATCTTGGTGTCACATGACATCATGCATTGCAGTCAGGAGGTTGGACGGGTTTCTTCCTGCCGGTTGGCAAGGATCCCACCCTGCTTGCGTTGTCAGCAGAGGCATGTGATGCGACGAGCTGAGAGGCATGTTGTGTTCAAAGCCTTTTCCCGCATGAGGTGTGAAAAGTCACACCGGTGCTCCAGGTGGAGTCCATGACACTGTCCCAGGACGGCCCCGCCATACCTCTGGGTTCGCGGCCGCTGCTGAGCTCCAGTGGCCTCCAAAGCAGGTGGGGAGGGCGCTCCCCATGAAGGACAGCCCCCGCCGCCTCTCTTCTCACACGCTCGTTCTTGTCTCTCCTCTCTGCCCTGCAGCAACAGGGAGCCGCCACCACCGTGTACTGCGCTGTCGCCCCGGAGCTGGAGGGCCTGGGAGGAATGTACTTCAACAGCTGCTGCCGCTGCCTGCCGTCAGCCGAAGCCCAGAGCGAAGACTCGGCGCGGGCCCTGTGGGCGCTCAGTGAGCGGCTGCTCCAGGGGGTGCCCGGTGGCCCGCCCTCCTAGACGGCCATTGGCCCGACGCCCACCCCGCTGGACTCCCCCCCACTCTCACCCCGCGGCCTTCCATCGTCCCCCCGACCCAGACCCCGCCAGAGGCCCAGGATGTAAGCACTGGTGCGTCAGATCACACAGCGTTAGGTACCACTGGGGGACAGGGGCGTTGGTGGGGAGAAGGGGCGGTACTTCTTGTCCAGGGCTGGGGGCAACCGAGGTCCCTCTGCTGCCCTGGCAATGGCCCATGTGACGGTGAAGCTTTGCCTTCACACGGGCAAAGGCAGGCTCTCCATCCCACCGCAGAAGCACATGCAGTTCTCACCACTCAGGGTCCCCGGTGCCCCCCCCTACCCCGTCC
>NW_011494867.1:5527832-5542591 GCF_000754665.1 Bison bison bison
CCCCAGCCCCACACCCATGGCCACACACCCATGGCCACACTGTAGCCAGGAGCAGGCTTTCTCCTGTCCGGGGAAGAAAGAGCCGGTGTTTATCCTTCACACACTCATCTGCGAGATCACTATTCCATCCTGATCCAGTCTGAGTCCTGGACAGGCCCCCTCTGGCCCTTGTTCCCGCCGAGGCGGAGGGGACGCTGAGAAACGGGTGGTGCGGGCAGGGAGTGTGTCGCAGGGCACTGGTTCACTGCCGGAGCAGCGCAGAGGATTCTTCAGCTCACAGCAAGCAGACCTCACAGGCCACCCCCTGAACACCGCGCCGGGCGGGAAAGGGGGCCTGGCACCCCTAAGGATGCCCCGGGTGTTTGGGGGCTGGGGGATAAAAAGCCGTTCCCTTCATCCTTCCCGCAGTTTCAGGAAGGACCCCGTCACAGAGGTGCACGGCCCCCGCGTATCTGTTCAGCATCCTGCTTCCGCATCCTCTCGTCCCTTCCATCCTACGCTTAATAAAAGAGCATGCTTGAATATGATCACCTGAACTTTGTCTTGTTCCTTTAACTGTTTGTTTCAGTTTCGTGTTTTGTTTTTTTGTTTTTGTTTTTTTTTTTTTTTTAGAAAAGCAATCTAGAGGAAAAAATAAAGCGCTTCTTGTAGACGCCAGGAAAACACCATTCTCATGTCTTCTCTGAGTTTGTTTTGTTTTTGTGCTTTGTGGCTGTCTGTGGGCCGAGTTGTCTCACGCGATTAGCATGCCAGCATCATATTTTCTGTTGAAGAGAGAAAGAGAAAAATGACTGTTGTTAAATTTCACCTTAAGAAGTTTTGTTATTATGCACGGTGGGCCGTTTGAGGCCTCACGATGTGTTCCCTTTGTGATGACCGGGCTCTCGGTGAGTAGGCAGTGTCTAGTGATGAGGATGGGGGTGGTTTGAGGCCCTTTGCCCCTGGTCCTGCATCACTCACACCTGGGCTTCCAGGCCATTCCCGCAGAGATGTAGGAAGGGCCTCTTTGGCCACATGGAGACAATGCTTCTGCTCACACACCAGGAAGGTGGGGCAGAGGGGCATGTGCCACCAGTCTCCATCCTGACATTGTCGTCTGGGGCCTCTGGCTCTGTGTGCACTCAGACACCACTGCTTTCCAGGGGTCCACAGCCTGGCTATATCCTCCCATCTAGCTATATTCCCCCTTAACAGAATCCTTGAGGGACCTTGGCGAGAGGAGGCGAGCATGCCCCTCAACCGAGAGCTCCCTAAAGCCATCGACCCCGCTGGTGGGGATGTAAACTGGCCCAGCCACTGTGGGGAACAGTGTGGAGGTTCCTTAAAACGCTAGAACCAGAGCCACTCCTGAGCACACGCCCAGACAAAACCAGAATTTCACAATATACATGCACCCTACATTCACAGCAGCACGATCCACAATAACCAAGATGTGGAAGCAACTTAAATGTCCATCCATAGAGGAACAGGTAAAGAAGATGAGAAAAGAATATTACTCAGCCATAAAAAAGGAACGAAAGAATGCCATTTACCACAACACAGATGGACCTGGAGATTATCCTACTAAGTGAAGTAAGTCAGATAAATACCATATATCACATCACTTATAGGTAGAATCTAAAATGTACAAATAAACCTATTTATAAAATAGACAAACAGACTCATAGAAAACAAACGTGGTTACCAAAGGGTAGCAAGAGGGGTTAGGAGAGAGAAATTACGAGTCTGAGATTAGCAGATACACACTACTATATTTAAATAGACAAACAACGATGTCCTACTTACTATATAACACAGGGAACTATATTCAATATTTTGTAATAAACCAGAGTAGAAAAGTACATATATATCTGAATCACCCTGCTATACACTAGAAACTAACACAGCACTATAAATTAACTATACTTCAAGGACAAGCTAAGTCACGCAGACCAAGTCTTCATACAGTCATGCACCCAACAGACACACCAAGCACCACATTACGGAAATTCAAAGTTTAGGGTGACACCCCCACCTATAAAATGAGCTATAAAATGTCTAGATCCTGGGTCTACAGGAGTGGTCACAGCACCCAAGGTCATCATCAACTTGACCAAAAGTTCTCCAGGTTGCTTGATAACCAGAGACCCCTCCCAGAACAAAGCCAGGCCTCCTCTCTCCCCTTACGCCCTGAGTCCACGGGGTCAGACGGTACCAGTCCCTGTGGGTCATTGCTCCTGCCAGACACGTCTCACTTCCTTGGCTAATGCTGTGGGGCAATGCCTGGACAGGTGAGCAAGTGTACAGATAAAGCCTCACTCCTTTTTTGGTTTTTGCTTAGTTAAGCCCATGATTATTGTTTACCATCTGTCATGGTGCGTATATATAGACATATCATACACACACAAACACACACATGTGTTATATGTATGTGCAACACATACACACGTATATAATACATATATATATATTAGTGTATGTACACGTGTGTGTGTATATGTAATATAAACCTAGTCTTCCATAATCACCACCGCTGTTTTCAGGTGCTGTTTATTATGTGCCAGTTGCCACTCTGTGCCCTCTGCCCCAGAAAGATGCCATGTAAAGACCCACTAAAGTAACTGAGAGCAGACAAGGTAATTGTGGGGGGAGACAAGGGAGTGAAACCCAATAGGGAGCCTGGAGCAATAATAACCAGAGCTGGAAATCTCTGCTAAAGTCACACCCACCTTCCCACTTTGTGCTCAGATGATGAGACTGGCAGAGCGGCCTGCCCACAGCCCCCGGGCTGGGGACCCAAGGGGCAGAGTCAGCCTGCGGGGCCAGGACGACGGTCTGCACCGCGCTGCAGGGGGGTGCTGCAGACCCCCGTACACGTCCCTGAGTAGATGGATATGAGGGGCTTGTTCACACAGCAAGACTGGCCTGTGCCGGCCCAGGGCCTGTTCTCCTCCCAGTGCCCTGTGTCTGGGGCGAAGCCTGCCCGTTCTGTGCCGCTACCTGGCAGCACGGGCCTGGCCCTGCAGACCCCCTCTCCTGCTTGGCTCTGAGCAGGTCTGTGCCCGGCTTCCCTCCCTGGGTTTGGCCTCCGGAGGACTCAGTGGCCAGGGTCTGGCAGCATGGCACTGGAGCCACAGGGCAGTGAGAGGGAGCCAGAGTGCCCACTGGCCTTCTCCAGTGAGCTGCTTGCTCTCCCTGAGTCTTGACACCCAAAGGCTGCCGGCGTCCACATGCACGGCTCACGCAGGGACACTTTGCTGCCGTTGATCAATAGGAAACAAGAAACTGAAGCGGCCGCGGCAGTGACTGAAGCTGTGGCTTGTGGTTTTGCTCTTTAAAATGGGGTGATGCGTGGTTTTGTTTTGAACCTCCACGAAGGGGGCCTGACTACTTTCATTCGGGTCAGCGCTGGGCCCCGAAGCCTGCTGCAAAATGGCTGCACGTCTGGGCCGCCCGTGGGCACCACGTCGAGAAGCTCACCTTTCACGTGAACTTCGGTTGACGCATAGCTGCTCGACAGTGTTAGTTTCTGCTGTACAGCAAAGTGAGTCAGCTGTAGATGTACACATATATATGTATATCCCCAAAGAAATTTACATTTTAAAACAAGCATCTAAAATAGCTGTATTATATAAATGAACTCTTTTCCTGATCCTCGAGACCAGATTTACGGTTACCAAAGGGAGGGGGGAGCAGAGGATAGATGAAGAGATAGGGACTGGCATATCCACACTGCTGCATGTAAAACAGATGACTAACAGGGACCTACCGTAGAGCACGGGAACCGCACTCACTAATTCCGTCGTAACCTACGTGGGAAAGGAACCTGAAATAGAGTGGATATATGTATGTGTGGAACTGATTCCCTTTGTTCTACACCTTAAACTAACAACATTGTAAATCAACTATATTCTAATAAAATTTTTTTTTAAAAAACTTTTAAAATTAATTCAAGAAAAAATAGCAATATTTACCCTGTTAACTTTTTGTGCCTTTCCACGGATCCAAACTAGTTTGTATTCATTTTAGAATAATAAACAATATCACAAAATATTATCCACATGATGACTGAAAAAAACTCTGAATTCTACTTGATGAGATGCTGTACTAACGATAAAGGCAATTTCTAAAAAGGAAAAGACAGGCTCAGTCAGACACCACTATCCTAACAGAGGTTTTCCGCTCTGCTTCATAGTCCTTGGCGCCTCCCCCCCCTCCCCCCACCCCGCCCCGCAACAAAATCACTTTCTTTCTCCGTTGTCACTTATTTTAATGGAGTCCTCCCGTGTCGTCCTGCTGGGTTGGGGGCGTCAGCGGGAATCCCATGCTCTGGGACATTCAGCCTGTTTCTAGTTTTTGCTGTTAGAACAATGGTGTAACTTGCATCTGTCTCCATCCAGTTCCTCCCATCTGTTGACCGTGCTCTCCAGCATCCATAGGCACCCCTGAAACTCTTGGGTCTAACAGCTCTTGTTTGGCTTTTGCTGCTTGCTTCCGTGTGCCATGTGGAAGGGTTACAGCCAGCAGAAGGTACATATTTCTGGGTTGTTGTTGTTGTTGTGTGTGTGTGTGTGTTTAACAACCTCATCAGCCCTGGGTGTTGGTATTTAATTTTTTTTAAAAAACATTTTCACTTCCTATTGTCACAGTTTATAGCTACTTACATAGAATACCCCTGAGCAATCAGTCTCCTTATTTAAAGTACAAGCATTTTGTCTTTTGTTTTCCCACTGGGTCAAGTTCACGGTTGTAATTAGAATGGACATTTTAGGTGAGTCTGCATTCTGTCTGGGCAGGAACACGTCAGCCATGCCAGGACATCTTTATCCCATCCCTCCAGCAGTAAGTGTCCTGCCTGTGGTGCCTTCGTCACCAACCCTAGCATGACCTGGGCCCCATCTGCATGCTGGCCCAAACCTGAACGGCTCCTGCTGGCTTACGTACTAACCCCCTGGCTGCTCCTAGGCATCACACTGCTGGGAATGACTGTCTCCCCTCTAGGCTGATCTGTTTCCAAGGCCAGGGCCTGCTGCATCTTGATAGGTCTATGCAGACAGATGCCCTTCATCACTTACTCAGATGGAAGAGGCCCTGTGCCTTCCTCCAGCTTCTGGCTTTATCTGAGGTTCACTAAGGGCTGGCTGTTTTACTCTGGAGTCGTGACAATTTCTCATTGGCTGTTGGGTCCCTTAGGTGAGAAAGTCCACTTTGATAAAGTATAATTTCCTGAGTCCTCACCACTACTTTGTGCAAAGCACATAACCTGAAATGCTGTTTTTGCTCATTTAAACCTCACGAGTTTTGAATGAAATGTCACTGTCCCCTTTTAACCAGTGAGGAAAATATTCAAATATTTCAAGGAGGCAGATGGCCCCCTCCAGGGTAAAGTGATTGGAGATTCCTCCCCTCTGGACTGAAACTCCAAGACAAGAAAAGCAGGACAATTCAGGGAGAAGGCTGGGCCCTGCCCAGAGCACATATTTCTCATTCTCAAAGTCAGGAGACCTCCCTGACCAGACATGAGCAGAAAAGTTTCGTTGGAGGCCAATCAGGAGTCATATCAAGTGATGTTCTACCCAGACGCCTTTTTGGTAAAATCCACCTTGGCTAAGAGATGGGTGTCCACACATGGGAGGATCCTGAGATACACCAAACACAGACTGTGAACCAGGCAAATCAGAATGATTGGCCAAGGGAAACCCGGAAGAAATACCCCATAAAAGTAATGAAACTGCCACGAGGGTGCGACTCAGGGCCTCTCCCCCGAGTCTGCCCGTGTGTCTCTCCACACGTCCTGCACTCTTTTTTTCCTCTTAATGATACTTTGTTTCACCACTTTCTGTCTTTGTGGGAGTTCCTTCCTGCATAGCGGAAGGTGCGGGCCCTTGTCACTGACCGCCATTCTAGTACTAGGCTGGGATCCGGTGCTTATCACTGCCGCGACACGGCCCATCTCGGGCTGGGGACCCAAGACCCGCTCCAAGCCGTTGCAGGCCGAGGCCACCACTTCCTGTGTGATGTTGTGCCCGTCACTTAATCTCTCAGCCCCGTGTCCCAACCCCAAGATGCATTTGCGGTTTCTCTTACCCCTCCAACTTCATCTCCCCCTTGTTTTATTTTCTATGTACACACTTGTTTAGATTTTTTCTAAGCTGAACAAATGGGTGTTCATTAGCAATCCACTCGAATATAGTTTTATTCTTTCTCTATACTCTTTAAATATGACTTGTGAGATTGGTTGAAGGTGGGAGTAGGTCTATCATTGTATTTAAATACAGTTCTTAGAAATCATTGCTGAATAATATTTTTTTTCTATAAAATGTATTACTGTTTGCTGTTTTCATTAGAAAGTTGAAATGTACTTTCAGCATTTAAATTTGGGGGAAAAGATCAGGAAAACAAATATTCCCACAGTCTCACCCCTCAAAGACAACCACTGTGACTGTTCTGATGTTCTCTCTTTTTAAAAAATGCAATCGAGTTTATTTGTATCTTTTCAGTTTTATATAATACAATTATACTCCACATACGGTTTTATATATTTTAAAGTAAATAAATTCTGGATACATCCCCCACTGTCCTTACGATCCTGCATTCAGCAAACAGGCGCACCACAGTCACCTCAGCCTTGCGCTGTTACCGACCGCAGAGCTGTTTCCCTCATTGCTGTATTTTCATTGATACATAGAATGCTTTAATAAACAGAAGTGCATAAGATCTGGGGAGACCAGTTTGATTTATTTCTTACCACGGGCTCCAAAGGGAATGTAGGGTCAAACAGCGGGGGTGTTTTTAAGCCTCCGGGTTACCTCCTGTCGGGAAACCTTTTCCGGGCTGCCCACAGGGCTGGTTTTGACCTCTGCCCAGAGTTTCCTGGAGCAGGGCAGGTGTGCGTGCTGGCGGTTGGTTTATTTTGCCCCGATACTCTGCCTGTCTGGGGTTTGGCGGCCTTCTTCTCGGGGCTGGCCGTGCAAGTTTCCTGGGATAGAAAGCTCTTGCTTCTGCAACCGGGACAGGAGAGGGCAGGAGCAGTGTGCCAGCGAAACCCGAAAGGGCTGACCGCGACAGAACCCAGCTCAATTCCGGGTCAGCTGGTTTTGCCAGCCTTTGAAGGCATCTCAGTATTCACTGTGCGGCTGTTTCGGGACGTACTGAGCAAGTCTGAGGACTGTCTTGGCCAGGACGGCGTGTGTTCGGACTTCTTGGCGCAGTTCGCTGAGGCAGGGCTGGCCCCTTAGACTTGGTCCTGGGGGAGATTTACCTGGTGGGGCCTAGATGTGAAGGGCTGATGATGAAGCCCTAGCTTTTCACTCTCACTAGTGACTGCCTTCAAGCTCATTTCAGGGACAGAGGCTAAATTTCTTCTTGGATGATTTAGGGAGAATTTCAGTCAGACCATCCCATTTCCTGAACAAGATTCCAGAACCTTCTAGAAGCCCATATAAATCTCCCTAAATATTCCCAAAGCCTTCACAGCTTCAGCACACTCTCAAAATAGAGAAGTAAAAGGCACGGGGGAAAAGCAACATATAGACAGGTAGGTAGATATGATCTCAACTGAACAACTGGTATTATTAGCAATGATGTTAAGAAGTACTATTTAAAATAAAATCACAGTGAGCATTACTAGTAATACAAACTCCAGAGCCCTTGACCTAGAAATTCAAGTTCCAAAGTTTAGAACTCTGAAGCAGGGCAATTCTCCCAGTCTGCACAGATGATAGGTGTGTATGTGTGACTGTGTGTATGTGTGTGTGTATACACATATCAGGAGTTTGGGAATTCAAAAACTCCATTAACGTACTACTGGATCTGAGAAGTATAGTTACTAACAATGATTTAAATATGTTTAATTTCAAATGTTTTGAACACAGGCCCCTGGTTTTTTTGTTGTTGTTGTTGTTTTTTAAAGATAGTGTTTTGTTAACAGGGCATTGCTCTCCAGGATATAGAGACACGTTTTTCTTAAACCAATGATTAATAATAACAACGACAACAGCAACAGCAATAAACACCTGAGGTCAATTTAAATGTCCAACAGCTGAGGTCAGGGCTCTCTGACCACCATGATGTTCTGGAAAAAATTCAATTAAGTGAAAAGATGTTTTTAACATATTAAGTGAAAGACATAGGCTATAAAAGTCTATAAGGTATTGTGTTTCTGTGCACGTAAATTACATATTGTAAGAGAGAGAGCTGTGAGGTGTTAACAGTGGTCGTCTCTGGGCAGAGGACACATACGTGCCTTTTCCTCTTTATGCCTATCTGTATTCCCCGCATTTTCTACAATGAGAGTATGCCCAATAAAAAAGTTATAAAAGCACAGAACGTGCCAACGCTTGTAAAACGTGCCGGTTGCCTCTGGAGCGTTCTGGCTCAGCTGTGGGCCCAGTGACTGATCCTCCAGAAGGTTCTTGGGCCGACACTACACCAGCGAAATGGCTTTCAAGTTCCACAGGAAGAGAGCGGGGTCTGAGGGCCTCATCCCACAGGGGCAGGTGTGCGAGAGTACTTGGGGTCTCTTGGCAGTTCTGTCTGAACTACTCTTCCCGCTATGGCCTGTGCAGAGGCACCCCCTCCCGCCGGCTTGGGCCAGGTCAGCTTTCCACAAGAGCCTTTCCTCTGCGCAGCAATAACGCTGCCAAGGTCGGAGTGACTTACCTCCCACCTCAGCACACCCGTTAACCTTGAGCGCTCACACCCAGCCCCTGCAGAACCCAGACCGCGGATGGACGCCAAGTCCCTTTCCACTTTTTGTTTTATTATTGCTTGCTAAAAGTTTGAACCAAATGATAAATGGAAGTGTTGATTTTGTTTATTTATCTCCCTGACCTCTGTCAACGCAAAGTTTTAAGAAAACAGACTGTTAGAAAAGTAAAGTTATATGTCTTACATTATTCTAAACACATACACTCCTCCAAAAACCTTAAGGGGAATATTCACACCTCCAGAGAAGATGTACAGGTGGCCAAAAGCACACGGAAAGCCGTTCAACATCACTGATTGTCAGAGGAACGCAAATCCACACCGTCATTCTCACAGCCAGTCAGGACGGCCAGCATCAACACGTCTGCAAAGAAGAAATGCTGGAGAGGCTGGGGAGAAAAGGAGCCCTCCCGCGCTGCCGGTGGGAAGGTAAACGGGTACGACCGTGGTGGAGAACAGCACGGAGCTCTGTAAAAAGCTAAGAGCTACCGTACGATCCAGCAATCCCACTCCTGGGCATACATCCAGAGAAAACGGATTTGGAAAGAACCGCACGCTTGTAACGCTCATAGCAGCACTGTTTATAGTGGCCAAGACATGGGAGCAACCTACGTGACCGTTGACAGAGAGATGGATAAAGAAGACGCGCACACGTATGCGATGGAATATTACTCAGCCACAAAAAGAACAGAACAGTGCCATCTGCAGCAACCCGGATGACCTAGAGATTTTCACACCAGGTGAAGTAAGACAAAGACCAATACCATATGGTACCACTTACACGTAGAATCTAAAAAATGCTACAAGAGAAGTTTTTTTACAAAACGTGAGTAGACTCACGGACATAGAAAACAAACTCATGGTTACCAAAGGGGAAAGTGGGGAGAGGGGAGGGATAGATTAGAATTTGGAATTCACGGATGTACACTGTTATATGTATAATAGATAATCGCCAAGGACCTACTGTGTAGATCATAGGGAACTATATTCAATTCCTTGTAGTAATATATAATGGAAAATAATATGAAAAAGAAATATATATATATATAGAAAATTATATAACTGAATCACTTTGCTGTATACCTGAGACTAACACAGCATTGTAAATCAACTACGTTTCAATTTGTAAAAATTTTGAGTTTTGTTACTTTCCAGTTGGGAAGAAGTACAGCATCTAGCAAGGAAATATGAATAACTAAGAAAACCATCAAACTAATTCCTCCACCCACTTTGGGTCTAAATAAGAACACCACCAGGGTGATCCCCTGGTACTTGCACCACAAGCTTCATGAGTAAAAGCCAGGGGAAGCGGCTTCACCAGACCTTTCTCTGACTCCATCACTCCACATCACGGTGGAAGGTGCTTCCAGACTTGCGGTGAGACAGGCCCTCAGTTCACCTTCCCCTGGAAGGAGCTGACTTCTGCAGCTCTGAGCCCGAGGCAGCCCGCCTGTTAAATTTCACTCTGTTTTTATAGGCCTTTTGCATGCAGTGTTAAGCACACAGTCCTACCATCTAATTAAAAGACTCTTATCAATTTGCAGGATAGTTGCTTATGGGAAAAAAATTATAATAAACACGCGACGCCGAGGTAAACATCAATCACCCATTGAGAATGTTAGCATTTGATCCTGTGCTTCCTGAAGAACGTGTAGAGAAGCGCTCGCTTTGAGAACCATCCCTGTTAACTTTTTAGAACTGAATTGCCCAGCACCTTTCTGAGGAAGGGACGCAGGACGGGGTGATGCCAACAGGAGGTCTTTCCGGCACTCTGATTCAGCCCTGACTTCTGTCCTTTGGCCTGGCTTCTGCGGGTGCCCCTGGCAGTGGCAGAAAGAACACATGTGGTTCCTTTTAAAAATGAAAGAATCAGTCAAGCCTGGGACAGCGGTTGATAGAGGCTTGTAATGGATGTCAGTTTCCCACAGTGGAGTGGCTTTTCTGAATCTAACATCCTAGGATGAAAGGCCAGCTTTCCTGGGCAAACGACACTTATTTAACAGTGAGATGGGCCCCTGAGATCCGTAATGCGCTTTTCTGGGGGGAGGGTGAGCGTGCAGCCAAGGTTGCACGTGCTCCTGACCCCTCCCCCTAAGTGATGTCTTTCTCACTTAGTGATGCCTGCCCCACAGCAGGCACACCTCCTGTCATGTTTCTTTGCCCCAAACCTACAATTGTCACGTGTCTGAAATTGGCTTCACTTTGTCAGGCTGGTCTGGTTCAAATATCTATTTAAAAAATCACCCCCAAAGCAAATTAAAATCAGAAATGTCATGTTCTTTGGTGTAGTCGCATTAGTCTGACCGCTGGGAACAGCGGGAAAAGTAGCTTCCAGGCCCAACAGGAGGAAGAGTGGAGGCGCTGTCGCCACCTGGATGTGAAACCAGACAGAACCCGCCCCCCCAGCGCCCCGCCCCCCAGCGCCCCGCCCCCCCAGCGCCCCGCCCCTGGACGTGCTCTGTGCCAGCAGGCTCTTCTGGGACAGGACGCTGGCATGCCCCAAGCCCAGCATGGTTGGGAGATCATTTAACGACCTGGCTGAGGATGGGGAGGGACATGGCACCATTTTGGTATTCCAGCCTGGTTTCGAGGGGGAACAGTGGCTGTAAGTTCTGGCTGCATTTTGTTTTCTAAGCTAATATCAGATGTGTACCAGGAGAAAGCATTAGAGGAGTGTGGTCTAGGTCCTAAAAGCTGGCAGACGTGAAAATACAATGACCTACACCGTGGGACAGAAGACCGAGGCCTCAGCAGCAAGCACAGAGGGAACAACACACTTTGCCCATTTGGTTTGAGTGTGATCTTTGTCTATGTATTATTGTGTGTCCATCAGACATCAGCATGCCTATCTTTCTGTCTACAGGCTCACTTCAACACAGCAGAGAAAGGACTATCTATACTGTGAAAAGAGAGCAGGAAAAAATTCATTATAATGGAGTTAAGACAACCATGTAGACAACATATGCATAAAAAAGGCAAGAGACACTGTGATCTACTAAAGTGGCTGTGCTGACAAGGTATGAACACGGGGGACAGGAATCTAGGCTAATGTCCTTCCTACTCTCACGCTTACTTTAAACTTTTCTATAGGTACAGACTTTGTACAAGAACATCTCATGTTATTAACTCCTCTTTTGGTGGAATTAATATTCCAGGATTTGGATGTTCCCTAATTAACTTGACAATCTCCCTATTATATAAAGAAAGTTGGAGTCCTGATATAGTCCAATATCCAGTCTAGACCATGGGGGAGTTAATTGAGAGGACTCTTAGAAGCATGTTTAACCCAACATTAGGCACAGGTTTGGGGCTTAAGCCTTCCCTACCTGGCACCCATGTCACACGACCATGTGTGAGGTTTGGTAAAAATCAGATAAATGAGAACACTAAAATATCCAGATAAATATATCCAGAGTTATTCTCTATGGCACCCTGTGATCACGCAGCCAAGCTTTCCCCACAAACTGACCCCTATTTGATAGGATTTGGTAGGATTAGACACAGCAGAAATCTCAGAAATAACACTCCAGTTCAGTAACAGTTGGAAAAGTGTTAATATAAAGACAGGCCATTCTTAGTTTTCATGCAGTGAAGAAGGATCTTTGCCTAAATAATGGAAAATCAATGTAGTATATTAAAAAGCAGAGATATCACTTTGCCAACAAAGGTCCGTATAGTCAAAGCTATCATTTTGCTAGTAGTCGTGTATGGATGTGAGAGTTGGACCATAAAGAAGGTTGATTGCCAAAGAAGTGATGCTTTTGAACTGTGGTGTTGGAGAAGACTCTTGAGAGTCCCTTGGACTGCAAGGAAATCAAACCAGTCCATCCTAAAGGAAATCAGTCCTGAATATTCATTGGAAGGACTGATGTTGAAGCTGAAGCTCCAATTCTTTGGCCACCTGATGTGAAGAGCTGACTCTTTGAAAAAGCCCATGATTCTGGGAAAGATTGAGGGCAAGAGGAGATGGGGATGACAGAGGATGAGATGGTTAGATAGCATCACCGACTCAATGGACATGAATCTGAGCAAATTTCGGGAGATAGTGGAGGACAGAGGAGCCAGGAATGCCACGGTTCCTGGGGCTAGAAAGAGTCGGACACAACTTAGTGACTGACCAGCAACAAAACGTATAGGATGAGTCATGTATTCACTCAGCAAACAATTGTTAAGCACTTCCTATCGCAGTTCCTACGTCATACCATGAAATGCAGAGAGAAAAATGCATTGCGTTACCCTGGAGCTCAGACTAGGGACTAGAAGCAGATCCAAAAAACAGGTGATCCAGGACCCTTACACAACTGCAGGGGGACAAGATCACGTTGGACTTCACCTACTGGCCCTAAGTGTTCCCTTTACAGAGGGATGTGGATGCCTTCTCCCAGAGCTGTGGGCCTGAGGTATGTCATAGTGAAGGTACCCTCGATGGAGGCCTTGATGGGATAAATGCAGATACGTGGGATCAGCAGAGAGAAGACCCCGCTGTGCCTCACTGGGAGGGGCTGGGATGCCAAGAAAACTCCCCAACGAAGTAACACTGATGTTTCAAAAATAGTAGACAAGCAGATTTAAAAATAAGTATGCAGAACAGAATAGGATTGAATGCTAATTTTTGCTTTCATTAAATATTTTAAGAAACTGCTCACAGAGATCTGCCCAGCCTCCAAAGACCTTGACAGGGGAAGCAACCTTCTTATTTTCAAGGCACCACTTGGTCTTTTCACACCATCCTGGGCTGAAGAGGCATCTCCCTTCACACTTGCGTGCCACACGCAGGGTCTGCTTCGGGGGCAGCCAGTGGTGACACTTTGTTTGTAAGCCAGCAAACACTGGTAGTTCTGCACAGACCACACAATTAATTTTATTTTCGCCCTCAGCCAGATTTCCAACAAAGACCCCAGAGATGTCTGGAAAATTAATTTATTAAAAAGCAATAGCTTGATAATACACACGATGGCAGAAGAAATGAATATGTTCAGTATCTTATAAAACAGTTGGCAATCACATAATAGAACATTCATTGTCAATTTAGTAGCTTGTCTCATTATGCTCGGCAAATAGTTGTAAAATAGTGTATTATTCATGAACCAACATGCGTTAATTACTTTTAGTGCACATTTATTTTTCAAATGCAGGAAGAGTTGGATTCATCTAGAAAAGCAACTTATTTTGCAAAAGTATGCTCCAGGCCCCTTTCAAATAAAGAGCCGCAGGGTGTGTTTCTTAGGCCTGAAGATGCACACCGGTGATGCTCAGTCCCAGCCTTGAGCAGGGAGGGACAGCCCCTGCCTTGGCTGGTGCGGCAGAGGGCTAGCTGATATGAACCCCCCAGACGTAGAACCCACCCAGTGCCTCGGTCAGTCCTGACCTAGGTGGGTAAGAAGCAGTTCAGCTACATGAGCCTCACCACTGACTTGGCCATGGACCCTGTTTTGCAGTGTGATATGAGCAGACAGACAAGCAGGGGACTAAAGTATCCTTGCATTGCTAGTGCTGCCTTTTCACACTCCTGCCTCCTACCACGAGGGGAATACTCCCAAGGGACCACTAGTCCAAAAAAAAAAGAGAGAGAGTCACATCAAGTAGATATGAACCCAATCCATAGCCTAGAGCCACACTCAGCCTGCATCAGCCGACCCGCAGCCTACAGATAGATATGATTGCTGCTTTAGTTGGAGGGGAGAGGGTGCTTTGTTATGCAGCAAAAGCTGACTGATACATCAAGCATATGCAGAATTTACTTTGGGATGCCCTGGAGGAATCTTCAAATCAACTGGCAGTCAATTTACCTCTCTTAACACCTGCTTTGGAAGATGTCTGGTCCACGAGAATATAAACCCAAGACAGAACCCACCCACGGTGTAGAGAAAGAAGATTTTTCCCCCACGTGGTCCTCACAGCGGCAGCCACCGAAGCAACCAGTCTAACTGTGAGCCTTGATTTGCATCAAGCTGCTTCTCATGTGGGCGGCTCCATGCATGGGCTCCAGGGTAGGTAGGGAGAGGAATTGATTTAGTTAACACCGGCTAACGGTTCTTCCCTGTGGAGCAGCAAGGAAGGTGAATCTCTAAAAA
>NW_011494867.1:5542691-5571794 GCF_000754665.1 Bison bison bison
AAAATCCCAGACCATGCAGGGTTGTTACACATAGTCAACATAATAGAGGAAACGCCCAGCACCCTAGGCACACAATAGCCGCTGGTAGTAGGTGGCTCAGGCAGTAAAGAATCCGTCTGCAATGCAAGACACCCGGGTTCAATCCCTGGGTTGGAAAGACCCCCTGGAGAAGGGAAAGGCTACCCACTCCAGTATTCTTGCCTGGAGAATTCCATGGACAGGGGAGCCTGGTGGGCTATAGTCCATGGGGTCGCAGAGAGTCAGACATGACCGAATGACTAACACACACAACAGCAATCAGAGTCACAGTCACTGTCGCTGTTTGGTCTACTCCTTGACAGTGGAATCGGCAGCAGAAGGAAGCACAGGAAACACCCTTCCCAGCCCCGACTGCCAGCCAAGCCTCCCAGAGCCCCAGCATCCCTCCCATCCCCCTCTCGAGAGCCTCCCAGAGCCCAGGCATTCTTCCCGTCCCCCTCTCGAGACCCCCTCCTTAGTGGTACCAGCACCATCATCCTGGAACTCCACTGAGCCCAGTGAGGGGCTGAAACCCTGAGGCTTCCATAATCTGTGTTGGAGGGGGGAGGCAGGCATAGCCTGAGCTTCAAAGGGTAGGAGGAGAGCTCCCAGCTCAAGCACCTGGTTTCCAAACTGAATGGCTTTCTGGCCTCTCCTCTGCCGTAGCACACTTAATTGCTGTAGCTCCCAATTGGCCCTCTAGGTCCCGGAGAATGTTTGACCACCACTCAGCTCTGCTGAGCTATCCTCACCCATGTCTGTGTCAGGGCACAGGCTGTGTCCTCTCCCTGGGGTCTCCTTTCCCTGCATCTCCCTCCTGTAGGTCCACTGAGAACTCCTACACATCCTTCAAGGCCCAGATCCCAGGCCGCGCCCTCCAGTGAGCTCTCCAGGGAAAGGCCAGCACAACTGCCTTTGGGTTCCCAAGATGTTTGAGCAACGGTGCTGTTTTCTTGTGTTTGTTTAGTCGCCTCTGTTTGTTGCATTCAGCCAGGAGATCTTTGAGAGTACAGACAGCATCTCGCTCCCATCAGGGTTCCCAGCCCCTTACACCGCGTTGAGACAGACAAAGTGCTCAGGAAATGTTCTGGATAAATGAATGTTTTTGTGGAGGCCAGCTGAAAGGCCCTTGTCCCTTTCCTTGCCCTGCTGCTGTTCCCTTTTCGGCCTCTGCTGTCTAGATCCCCAGCATTTCCCACTGAAGACACGGCAGGGGATTGGAGCTCCTTCTTATTAGGAATTAAAAAAGAAAAAAAGAAAAAGTACACGCCATCTCAAATGACTTCAAGCCCTCCAGAGACAACCTATGCAGGGTTTACAGAGAGGAGGGGGGCATGCGAAGACATTTCTAATTAAATTCTTTAGTGCTTCTACTTGACCTCATTTCAACTGTGCCATAAATCTTAAAAAAAAAAAAAAAAACACTTAAATCCAAAATTTTAAATAACACTTATGCTCTGGTTTAGAACAGGGACTCTCCTTCTTAATCCATTAGTTGGACACACTTAGGTTGCCAGGGTCTATTGTGGGACTGGCTCAGTGAAAGGCTGCTGACCATTTCAATTAAAATGTTTTCAAGGATTTCTCAATAATAAACTGGTCTTGCCTATAATTACAGATGAAATAATAATTAAAAAAAAAAACCCTCACAATCCTCTGTGTAATGTTATGGCACACTGTTGGTGTCCATGTACCAAGACAAATACCTCTGTGAGACAGGGAGCCGTGGAAACAATTAAAGTATAAATCCCAGGCCCCCGTGAACACCCGGCTCTATTAGCTGACTTTGTCCCTGGTCACAGAGCTCACTGGTGGCTTGGGAGGGAAGGGTATTGGCCTTACTTCAGTGAAAGCATAATTCTACTCTGTAAATCTCTGCTGTAATTGGTCAATAAACATACGCTTTGGCAAAATGACCACGGGGGTGACTGGTTAGAGAATCTCTGCCCTCGTATTTCTCACTCTCTGTGGTCCTTCTAGCTTTGAGAGTGGCCTGTTCACACAGCAGCTGGGTGTACAGAGCATGGAGACCGGCAGCTCCAGGGAGGTTAGTTCCTCCTCAGAAGTCGCTCAGGAGGAAGCGTGTTGTTACACCATTGACCCAGTCTGTCCTGGGGCTTCTCAAGCTCAGTTTGGAGTTGGATAATTCTTGGCCGCGTGGAGCTGTCCCATGCAAAGCAGGGTGTCGCACGGTGATGCTGAAGGAGGCAGCGTGGTGACGGGCAGCCTGGCCTCGGCTCACTTGATGCCACGCGACTCACACCACACCTGTGTGACACCCCCAAATGTTCCCAGACGTTGCCAACCGTCCTGCAGGGGGCAAACGTACCCCCGGTTAGCAACCCACAGGATGGGGTGGCAGGGGGTGGGGATGGGGCGCGTAATATTTGCAAACGAAGTGACCAACAAGGGATTAGTCTTCAAAATATACAAACAGCTCACACAGCTCTACAGCAAAAGAAGCAAACAGCCCAATGAAAGAACGGGCTGAAAATCTACATAGACACTTCTGCAAAGAAGACATACAGATGACCAAAAACTACATGAGAAGATGGTGAACATCATTAATCATCAAAGAAATATAAATCAAAACTACAATGAGGTATCACCTCACACCTGTCAGAAGCCAGCATCAAAAACTCTACAAACAGTACGTTCTGGAGAGGATGTGGAGAAAAGGGAACGCTTCTCCTGGAGATACATCCGAACTGTAATTCAGAAAGATACACAAGCAAGACATGGCGACAGAAATGTCCATCAGCAGACGAATGGATAAAAGAAGAGGCCGCACATACATACGACAGAGTATTACTCAGCCAGTCAAACAGAACAAATGATGCCGTTTGCAGCAACATGGATGGACCCAGAGATTATCATACTAAGTGAAAAAAGTCAGACAGAAAGACAAATATCATACATACAATCTATCATATGTAGAATCACTTATGCATAGAGTCTGATTTTGTAAATGATACAAATGAACTTATTTACAAAATAGAAACAGATTTACAGATATCAAAAACAAGCTTAACAAAGGGGAAACATGGTCGGGGGAGGGGGAGCAGGGAGGGATAAATCAGGAGCTTGAGAGTCAGATACACACACCGCTATGTATCAGGTAGATTTTCAGCAAGGACCCACGGTGCAGCACCAGGAGCTCTCCTCAAATGAAAAGGATGAATCGAGGTGTAACTGAGTCACTTTGCTGCTCACCTGAGACTAATGCAGCAGTGAAAAGCAACTATACTCTAAGGATTTTGATTTTTATTTTTAATTAAAAAAAAAGAACCACTGGTCTAGTCAGATTTCCCGTGTCGTGGTCTTAGCAGTCCATATGGACCAGTGAAGTTGCTCAGTCATGTCCGATTCGTGTCTGGGACTGGAGCCCACCAGGCTCCTCCATCCATGGAATTTTCCAGGCAAGAGTACGGGAGTGGGTTGCCATTTCCTTCTCCAGAGGATCTTCCCAACTCAGGGATCGAACCCGGGTCTCCTCCATTGCAAGCAGATGCTTTACCGTCTGAGCCACCAGGAAAGCCCACCCCACAGGGACAAGTCACCATACTCCGGGACCTGTTTTTCACCCGATCAGTTTCCCTCCCAACCTTGTTCTCAGCTGACCTGGCATGGATCCCTCGCTGGCCCTTCACGTCTCCCTGCTGTTCATTTCTGTTCCTGCCTGGGCGTGTGGTTCTTGGTTTCTGGAGTCTGACCTGCAGTCACCCCCTGAAGGATCCTGACCCTCTCTGAGGCTGTTCCTTCTCAGACTCAACTGTGACAGGTTACCCACAGACTTGGTCACGCCTTGCGTCTGGTCCCCTCGGACAAAGTCCAGCCTCCACCGCCAGCAAAGACGGCTCTGCAGCGGCCCACCAGGTTCTCCCAGGGTCTGAGTTATCCCTGGTTGCAAGAGAGATTACAGTAGAATCTCATGCTTCTTTCCGAGTTCGTAGAAAGAGGTACCCTCTCTCTTTAGGTTTTAGATTTCCACTGGATCCAACAGAGCCGGGGACTCCAGAGTTCACTCTGACGTCTTAGTTTATTTTGAATGCTTAGTCTACTTCATATAAGAGTCTGTGGCCTCCCAAGGCAATAGAAATAAAAACAAAAATAAAACAAATGGGGCCTCATCAAACATACAAAAGCTTTTGCACGGCGAAGGAAACCATAAACAAAATGAAAGGACATCCCACAGAATGGGAGAAAATATTTGCAAAAGAAAATATTTGCGACTGACAAGGGCTAAGTATCCAAAATACACAAACGGCTCGTGTAATTCAACAAAACAAACAACCCAATCAAAAAACGAGTGGAAGACCTAAAGAGATAACTTCTCCAAAGAAGAAATACAGATGACCAATAGGTACATGTAAAGATGATCAACACTGCTAGTTATTAGAGAAACACAAATCAAAACTACAGTGAGGTACCACCGCACAGAATGTGTGTGGGCTAAGTCACGTTAGTCATGTCCGACTCTTTGCGACCCCATGGATGGTAGCCCACCAGGCTGCCCTGTCCATGGGATTCTCCAGGCAAGAATACTAGAGTGGGTTGCCATGCCCTCCTCCAGGGGATCTTCCTGACCCAGGGATCGAACCTGTGTCTCCTGCAGCTCCTGCATTGCAGGCAGATTCTTTACTGCTGAGCCACTAGGGAAGCCCTCATACGGACCTCACACTGGTCAGAATGGCCATCACTAAAAATGCTGGAGAGGCTGTGGAGAAAAGAGAACCCTCCTACACTGCTGGAGGGAACGTAAGTTGGTTCAATCATTATGGAAAACTGTATGGACATAAAACTAGAAACAGAGTTACCACATGATCCAGACAAAACTATAAATCAAAAAGACACAGGCACCCCTATGTTCAGAGCAGCACTGTTTACGGTAGCCAAGACGTGGCAACAACCTGAATGTTCATGGACAGAAAAATGGATAGTCTATGGCCATGTATTAGGAAAAGTAGGATTTGGACCATTCTGTGAATTTCAGCTAAAATATAACACTTGGCATTTTAGGTGCTGAACTGTTATCCTTATTGTATCTGGGGCCTGATGTCTTTGGGGGTACCAGGTACCAGGCACAATGCTTCTCCAGAAATGGGAAACGGGGCTGAGATTAGATGTGGGAGATTCAATTTAATTTGAATGTCAGCTAAGCAACAAATCATTTTTTTTAAAAAGCAATCCCACACAATAATAGGATATACTTGCACTAAAAAAAGTCAGTCATCATTTATTTGAAATTCAGATTTAACTGGGTGTCTTTTTGTTTGCTTAATCTAGCCACTCAAGGCAGGAGGGATCTCTTGTCTCTCAAGGGTTACAGGATCTGAACTTGACCCCACGCCCCACCCCCTGGTTCCTCTCTGTGGCCCTGGCCTTGTTTTCTCTGAGCACGTGGCAAGTGGTCACCAGGGGAAGTGAGGGCTCGAAGGGGACCCAGTGGAGATGAAATCTCTTCCTGTCTCTTCCGGTCGCCCTGACCGTGCTGGCCACAGGTTCCTGCAGGTCTGGCTTCTCGCTCACGCCCCTGCTCACAGCCCTTGTTGCGGTCTATCACTCGGCCCAAGGCTGGGTCCGTAGCACTGACCCGCTGAAACGAGGAAGGCTGAGTCTGGTGTTTTGGTTTGCAGCTCCTGACTTTGTCACTCCGTGTCCTACCAGATTCTCCCCACACGGCCTCTGGAGTTCTGCTGAGCTGGAGTCTCTGCACAGGAGCCCCGTGCTCCTAGGTCAGATGCACAAATGAAAGCTGTCTGGTCGCGCTTAAGGAGTCGTGTCACCAACCTTCCTGCTGTGCTCGGGACTGTGGGGTTTCCGGGGACATGAGACTAGGCATGCTAAAAGTGGTGAGGTCCAGGACAAACGAGGATGAGCTGGTCACCCCACTGCTGAAGCTGTTGGTGGCGTTCTCAGGGCTGTTGTTTGCAGGGAACAAACCTCCAATATTCAGATTCTAGGCCACTGAATGATGGGGTTGGGTGGATGAAAGTAAATTCCAGATTCTCAACGAACAGCCTGTTTGTTATTCCATGAATGAACCATCACCTCCACCAAGAAGCCCTCCTGGATCACTCAGTCCAGGATCATGTCTGGACTCTGATCATGTCTTTCATAGTACGGCTCACCATCGGTCATCACATATTTGTGTTTGGGCTACTGGAGTGCTGTCTGTCCTCCCCAGTAAATTCGTGAGGGCCACCCCCAAGTTTACTGCTGGAATCCCCAGAACCTGGAACAGCCCCAGCACACTGTGGCTGCTCCAAACACATCTACTGTCTGAACTAATGGATAAGCAGGGGCCTTGCCATGCCAGGGGCGAGGGCGGTAAGGAAATGCCAGTGAGGATGCTCAGCCCCTGTGCTAAAGCACTGGAAGGCAAGACTGGTGATTAAACAATGATGCCAGCACTTGGAAGGCTGGCGGAGGTGTGAGGTCTGGGAGAGGGCTGGGGCTGAAGCAATACCAGGAAGGCTCAGCAAGGGATTTACCCGAATTCTTCTCTTCGACTGATCGTCAGGGATGGCCCTGGACTCCCTCCTCTCTTTTTGGCAGAGGACATTGAAGGAGACAACAGCCCAAGGGCAGTGGGGCAATGGGATGGTCGGGCCCACGTGGTGGGTGTGAGTCGAGGAAGGCCATATAAAGACTGACAGGGCTGGGCTGCCTTTCAAAGCCAAAGCTGCCTAGATCCAGGAGTATTTAACAACGACAGTCTTCCTGGTTCCGCATGGTTTTCCCCTTCCTCACAGCTCCCATCTCTCCTCCCTGTTGTCTGCCTGCTGCCTTTGTCCCCACTTCGGCTGCCCTGGTGGCATTCAGGATCTTAGCTCCCCAAGCAGGGCTTGAACCCGTGCTCCCTGCAGTGGCAGTACAGAGCCCTAACCACTGGACCGCCAGGGAATTCCTTGCCCGGTGCCATTCTGGCTGAGCTCTGCACCCACTCTGACCCCCACCACGACCCCGCCTGCCTTCTGCAGCCCACTCATCATCCCTCTCTTCCACCTGAACAAGAAATCCCTGTCCTCCTGTGTCCCGGGACGCAGCGGGCACACCTACCTAAACATTTTATACTAATGTGAGTGACTACTTTTGGTTACCTCAATTTTACAAAGGGGCTGTCTGCTTTTTAAGAAGAGATCACTTACCCTTCTGAGTCTCCCTCTGCCTTACAGTGTCTTACCCTACAAATCTCACCAGACTCACCATCCAGCCCTCTCTCTTATCTCATGGCCCTGGATTCCAAAAACACACTGACCCCTCACACAGATACCCATAAAAAATGGACATGAAGAACAAAGTCTGAGTCCTCTTTGCTTGTTTGGTTTGGTTAGCCAAAGAGTTTTGTTTTGGGCGTATATTTAACTATTTCCGTATACTCTTCACTTTGCCGTTAAGGAGGGGAAAGAGGGGGAAAAAGGAGTAGAAACATGAAAATTGGATAGGAATCTAATTTCCAACAAGAAATGGTTAATTTTTAAGTGGGTTTCAGTGGGTTTCCTAGGACCTCAGTTGATGTTGACACGCAGAAAATAGTCAGTGGGGGATGAAACTGCATCCAGGGATTTAACATCTGAACTTGAGCCGAGAAAATGCCAAAGAGTAAAGGTTACCCAATGGACATGGGTTTGAGCAAACTCTGGAGATAGTGGAGGACAGGGAAGCCTGGCGTGCTGCAATCCACAAGGTCACAGCGTTGGACATGACTTAACTGACAACAGGAAAAGGCTACCCAAATTGGCAATTCTTTATATTCATCCACCTAGCTATCCATCTACACATCTCTCTATACGTGCATCCACCCACCCGTTCATCCACCTACACACCCATCCATCCATCCATCGAGCCATCCATCCACCTCTCAATAATTCTTCCTCCTGACTCTGTACCGGGTACTGTTTTAACCTCCCAGATGTCTCTTGTTCCCATGGAACTCACAGTCTGTAGACAGGAGCCAGAGTAAACAAACACTCAAAATCAACCAATAAAGAAGAAAACATCAGCGTCAGCTACTGATAAGTGTTACCAAGAAAATACACCACGATGATGGGATAGAGAATGGAGAAATGGGAGAGAGGACCGCATGAGAACAGGTGATCGGGGAGGGCCTCCTTGAGGTGGTGACATTTCGACTGGACCAGGAATAATATTCAGAAAGTGTGTCCCAAGAATAGTTTAAGAAGAAAAAGGCATCTGGAAATAAATGGCATATTGGTGGGGAAAAGAAAAATGAATAGGGAAGAGAAGATGAACCTATGATCTTTTCATTCTAGAAGTGAACCCCATATGCACAGAGAAGACACCGCCACTTCCTCTCTGCCAATCCCACTGCGTGTCCTAGGAATCTTGCTTTTCCTCCGGGCTCACCAGTGGAACCCAGTGTGATTTGGTAAGTGACACAGTAACTGCCTCTTCTTTGCTGAGCTTTATGAAATTAGGCACTTGGTGAACCAGCATCGGGGAGCAGGCAAGAGGGTTTTTGCCAGAACAGCCCAAAACAGTCCGTGCAAACAGCTCCCGAGGGACCACTTGTCCGTGCCACGGAAGTAACGGTGGCCATCTGCAGACTGCTGGGCATCATTGCTGCCGCCAGCCGACCCTCACTAGCAGCAGTGGGAACAAACCCACCTCCCCAGAGAGTGCTGTGCCTTAAAGATAATAGTTTTATCCAGACACGCCTTAACTAACTCCCATTTGTGTTTTACACCAAAAATATTTAATTTGGGGAAATGGAAGGTGGGGGGTGGTGTTTTAGTACACCCAGATCCAACATGTATTCTCTAAAATGATTTTAACTTAGACAACAGCCACCGCCTGTAAAATTCAAGAACGAGCTAACGCCCCTTTCATCCTGTTTCTTGCCAAGTTATGCTTATAACATTGGTTATTTAAAGGACACGGTTTCCCAATGGCTCTTGCTTTACTCACCCAATTTGGGGACAGAGTTTTGCTAATCTCAGTGTCTCCTAATATGCAATGATTGCTTTTTATTTGTTTAGTCTGTCCCTTGGTAAACCTCAAAGGAGGTTCAGCCCTGTGCCTGGATTAATTATTGTTTTATTTGGATCATAAAAAAATTAGACTTAAAAAAAATTAGACTTTGTGTTAAATGCATTGGGATAACTTTTTTTAAAAAAAAGTTAATTATGGTTAAGACAAGCAGAGTTACATATAAAGGGTTAAGAGAGAGACAAAATGATAAGACGTTACCTGGTCATAAATTTTGCTTTTTATAATAAAGCAATTTTCTCTTCCTTGCAGTCTAATATGATACAGGATCTGAAATAATAACTTTATTTCAGACAGCCCGAATTCTCCCACTTGTTTTAGCTCTCTAATTTCTGACATGATTCCCCTGGTTTTACAAGTATTTTTAATAGGGTAGATGTTCCAGATTCTTCTACACAGTCAAATCCTTTCATAATCAGAGACTTGTTTTTCCATAGGAATTTAATTCCCTCTGCAGAATTGTAAGACGGGTCGGGCTGATCTGGTTTACATTTTCTGACATGTTTTCCCTCCCCTGAAGATTAACTTAACTATCACTTGGCTCTTTCTCAATCCTTTTCATCTCGTTTCCACTTAAAAATATATATATATTCTGATTTCATTCAGTAGGGTATCTTACACTGTTTTCTGAAGATGGGGATTTGAGCTCTGGGAACACGGTTTGATCCTGCCAAGAGTTATTCACTTGAATTCTACATGATGTTCAGACTGTTTGAAATTAATACAAGTCCAAGATTAAAAAAAAAAAATCACCAACATTCAACCTGGGGTGTTGACTGTCTCTATCAAAATATGTGGTCAATCCATAAACTTTTACCTAAAAAATCAGCTGTATCAGTCATTTATCATTAGGTATACAATGCCCTGAGTTTGGTAAGGAAATTAGAACTTTTTTTTAATTTACCCTGAATTCTCTTAATTCCCTTCTTAAGATGACTCACTCTTTTGCATTTTCTTGGGATTCAGCTAAAAAAATCTCTTTGGAGGTACAGTTGGTCTCTTTATTACTCCCTTCTTCCATCATACAGCTAATGCAACTTGGACTTTTTTCATTTTTTCTTTGGTTCTTTCTTTGCCATTGTTTCATGATCTGTGAGTCCGGTAACATAAATGGTTATAGTGCTTGCTGAACCCAGCCCAGTGCCTGGCACAAATCAGATGTTTAGTAGATGTTTGGTAAATTAATTTTTTAAAATGCAGGGTCCAGAGTGGGCATTTTCCCCGCGATCCTCTGGTCTGGCTTCCTACCTGAACCGAATCAGCCAGTCCCCAGCACCGTCCTTCATTCTGTTTCCAAACGGCGATGAACTCTGACTGCTCTCCCGCCGCCCTTTTAGAAGGCGGTGTGTCCACCTCTCTGGCCAGAAGTGTCCAGAGATGTGCCCTCCCAGGGGAGGGGCTCCTCCAGCCCAGGACCCCCAGGTCCCTCCTCCCGTTTGGTCAGGCTTCAACGCCGGGCAGTCGGTACAGAGACTTCTCGGGGCTGTGTACTCCTTGCAGAGGAGGCCATCCAAAGGAAAGAGAGCTGCAGGTCCAATCCCCATCGCCATTCAGTGCTGTACACATCAGGCCATCAGCAGAAAGTGGTGAGACTCAAAGCCACGGCTCAGGCTGTCTCCAAGTCACTGAACTCCAGTGGACAAGTCATCTCGCCTCTTTGGCCCTCTTTGGCTCTGGCGATTAATAAATTGCCAGGATGAGGGGATGAGACTAAATACACTCTATATTCTTTCTCTATGCTGCTCCAGCATTTTGGGACTGCTGACATTATATCCAGGGGCCTCATTTCTCTCCCAGCTGGGAATCAGTCGTTACTCTGGTGGGTGGAGAAGACCATACTTCTGAATGGTGGGGACAGCTAAAGTGCATAACTCCGTGATGATGAGCGTCAGGTCTGAGGTTTCTGAACAATGTATGCATAGAGAGTCTATGGTCCCTACCAGCAGTCCTGCTGACCGCATCAATTGAATAATACACTAGTTTGAGAAATCCGTTAATCTGTTTCGATTACATGAGCTGGGGTTACCAGCCCATCTCTTACAGCTTGTTAGAGTGGCCTGGCTTTACGAGGGTGACCAACCGGTCTGCCTGGGACAGGGTGGGATTCCCAGGACTTAGAGGTTCACTGTTAACACCAGCACAGTCCCAAGCAAACTGACAACTGGTGAGCCTAACTCTGTCTCTAATAATGTGCGTGATTATAAGGGTAACACCATCATCGTCAACATCAGCAATGATTTAAGGGCCTGCAATGCAGGAGACGCAGGAGATGAGGGTTCAACCCCTGGGTCAGAAAGACCCCCTAGAGCAGGGCGTGGCAACCCACTCCAGCATTTCTGCCTGGGGAATCCCATGGACAGAGGAGCCTGGAGGGCTACAGTCCATGGGGTCGCAAAGAGTTAGACACGACTGAAGCAAGTGAGTATGCACGCATGCATACCCCATGTCTTACATTTTTCTAGGACTTTACTTGTATCATCCAATGTTCACAATAACCGGGATGATATTAGAACCATCCCATTTCACAGATGACAGGAATGAGACTCAGAGAGGTGATACAGATTTCCGAAGGTCACAAGGCCAGTGAGTAGTAACACAAGCATTCTAAACCCTGATCAGCCTGAACTTCCACCCTGCAGCAAAATCAAAAATCTGAAAACCAGCTGGGAGTTTTATGACCTTAGGGAATTATTGTTAACTAACTGTTTCTACAGATGATAATGCTATTGTGGTTCTTTTAAAAGTCATTGTCTTTTAGAGATGTGTTCAGGAACATGCACTGATGAGGGAAAAAAAAAATAACACCCAACAAATTTTATCAGGCTCAAATCCCCGCTGACCTCCATGAATGCAAATGCCCAGGATCACAAGGGCAGAGAAAGTGCCAAACCCAAGGGCCAGTGGTGGCTCTGACCCTAATAGGCTGGCCGGGGTGGGGGGCGAGGGAGGGCGTTCTCTGCCACCTCCTCCTTCTAAATGAAGGAGCTGGGCATCATGACTCCCACTCCCCACTCAGGGGAGTGATTTTCTAGCTGAATGACAGTTACCTGGGTCTGCCGGGCAGTCTTCTGTGCCGCGGTTCTTCAGTTGATATAGACCGTGCCCATGCTACCTGTTCCCGTTTGCCTGGGTTTAGACATAATCTTCATCACAAGTATTTTACTTTTTTTCTGTGAGAAAGCTCTTGATATTCCAGCTACTTGATGTGTGTTTGTTTAGCCGTGGAACCCTTTCTTCAAATGAAATATTCCCCAGGGGCCAACTTTATGAAACCTTTCAAGAGAGTTGCTCTGATTTATAGGAGAGCCAAGAACCCCCAAAACAGTATCCTTTGGAAGCCTACTGGTCTACAGCAACCTAGCCAGCAGAAGTCTAATGATATTGAAAGCAACATTCAGTAAATGCAATGATTATGTCTCTGTAAAGCACGATCAGGAAACCTTTTCTGGAAAGGGCCAAACAGAGCATGTTCTGGGCATTTGAGAGTCCATTGGACTGCAAGGAGATCCAACCAGTCCGTCCTATAGGAGATTAGTCCTGAAGGTTCACTGAAAAGACTGATACTGAAGCTGAAACTCCAATACTTTGGCCACCTGAAAGACTGAAGGCGGGAGGAGAAGGGAACGACAGAGGATGAG
The DNA here is from genome assembly GCF_000754665.1 of Bison bison bison. Lineage (NCBI taxonomy): Eukaryota > Metazoa > Chordata > Mammalia > Artiodactyla > Bovidae > Bison > Bison bison. The sequence continues at coordinate 5,555,360 of NW_011494867.1, forward strand.
ATGGTTGGATGGCATCACCGACTCAATGGACATGAGTTTGAGTAAACTTGGAGTTGGTGATGGACAGGGAAGCCTGGCGTGCTGCAGTCCATGGGGTGGCAAAGAGTCGGACAGGACTGAGTGACTGAACTGACTGGGCATTTGGACCATAAGGTGTCTATGGACGTGTTCAGTCGTGTCCAGCTCTGCAACCCCATGGACTATAGCCTGCCAGGCTTCTCCATCCATGGGATTTCCCAGGCAAGAATACTGAGGTGGGTTGCCATTTCCTTCTCTAGGGGATCTTCCCAACCCAGGGATTGAACCCATATCTTGCATTGGATGGTAGATTTTTTTTAAATCACTAGCGCCACCTAGGAAGCCCCAAGGTGTCTGCCTCAGTTCTGTCTTGCTGCTGCTGCTGCTGCTGCTAAGTCACTTCAGTCGTGTCCAACTCTGTGGGACCCCATAGACGGCAGCCCACCAGGCTCCCCGTCCCTGGGATTCTCCAGGCAAGAACACTGGAGTGGGTTGCCATTTCCTTCTCCAACACATGAAAGTGAAAAGTGAAAGTGAAGTCGCTCAGTCCTGTCCGACTCTAGCAACCCCATGGACTGCAGCCTACCAGGCTCCTCCATCCATGGGATTTTCCAGGCAGGAGTACTGGAGTGGGGTGCCATTGCCTTCTCCGCAGTTCTGTCTTGGTAGTGTGAAAACAGCCAGAAACAATACAATAAGAGGAATGGATGTGACCAAGTCCCCGTAAAACTTTATGCACAGACCCAAAGGTGAATTTCACGTGCTTCCCATGACTCCTCTCCACACCCCAACCATTTACACGTGAAAAACTATACCTAGCTGGTCAGCAGGCTCCTTTGGGGACACGGGCCACGGTTTACCCATCCCACACTACAGCCTCCGACGTGAACACGCAACGTGAAAAGATGTGAGCAGCCTGGTTTCGATTCTTGCCCCTAAGCATTACTGTCTGCAAGTTTGTGGGAAAGTTACATAAGCTCTTTAAGTCTTGGTTTCTTCAGCTTTGGGCGGGGGGGGCGCCAAAAATAAAACCTATGGGGCAAGGGGATGGGGGAATCTCTCTGTATTTTCTACTCAGTAATGCAGTGACCCTAAAACTTCTCTAAGAGATCACGGCTGTTTTAAAAGAAAGTAACCAAAGCCGACTCTGTGAGTTTCTTGCATGGATTCAATAGGACAGAAAAAGCTGTTGGCATGTGGTGGGCACTCTTAGCTGTAATTACCAGCCCTCATGGAAACCAGGGAGCTCTCCTCTTGATCTTGTTCCTGATTAACTTTCCAAAACCATGACCACAGTGAAACAACAGCCCTTAGAACTTGGATCCTGGGCTTGTTTGGACAGAATGCGCTGACCTAGAATCGGCGTGGATGAAACTCACATATTTACCAACCCCCCTCCTGTCTCCTGACTGCCTGTTTCTGGCCCAACTTCTCTGCTTTCTCCCTGGGTGAAAGCAGGGTTTGCCTTCCTTCAAGTTTCCCCAAAGATCTTGCCAGGGTTCACTTAAATGCTGTTGATCACGCTTACCTTCAATTCCTGCCCTAGTTCCCCCCATCTTGGTGGTGTGATCTATAAATAATTCCTTCCCGGATCCCCCTCTAACCACCTCCTGGGGAAGGTTGGGGGTGGCCTCCACACCTGGGAGCGTCTTTTTCCTACTCTTTCATCCTCGGCTCCTCTGAGTTGCCTCTCCTCCCGGCCTCTCTGTTCCTGACTTTGTATCATGAGACACCCTCTACTCCTAAGGGGACATTTTTGACCTGAGAGGGTCTCTCATGTCCTGTCTGGGGGGCCTGGGGTCTGGGCGATCATGCCTGCTCTGAGGCTTGTTTAATTGGTTTAGATCTCTTTATACTCTCATCCCCGAAGGACTCCTAGGGGTTCTTTTCATTCCTTCTCTCCTCCGCCCCCATCTGAATGAGTTGCAAAAGGATTGGCTCCACATTCTGAATCCCCGGCACGTACCTACCCCCACTCAAGCCCCCTCCCACCCATCCCAGTGTTGTTGGGGCATCTGCAAAATGCCTCGACGAGCCTTTTAAAAATAACTGTGTGCTTTGTTTTTCTTTTTTGTTTAAAAAATAAAGCGCATCATGTGTATTTACATTATAAAAGTAATCCGTATGCCTTACCGAAAGTGCAGGCGAGCTGAACAGAGAAGAATAATCCACTATACCCTCATTCAACATTTTGGAATAATTTTTTACAGAAGGATTTGGACATATTCCTGTGATTACGGCGTTGCCTGCTGATGGGGTCATTTAAGATGGTACCACCTGCACTTTTCTCTGTTAGTAACTCTCTTCGTAAGTGTCACTCTACGAGTTCGTAACACTCTGACGAGGGATCACAGCACATTTTATGTCATTGTCCCCATTTTCCTGAGCATTTGTTTCCAGTCTTTATCATTATAAGTGTTGGAGAAGACTGTTGAGAGTCCCTTGGACTGCAAGGAGATCCAACCGGTCCACTCTGAAGGAGATCAGCCCTGGGATTTCTTTAGAGGGAATGATGCTAAAGCGGAAACTCCAGTACTTTGGCCACCTCATGCGAAGAGTTGACTCATTGGAAAAGACTCTGATGCTGGGAGGGATTGGGGGCAGGAGGAGAAGGGGACGACAGAGGATGAGATGGCTGGATGGTGTCACCGACTCGATGGACATGAGTCTGAGTGAACTCTGGGAGTTGGTGATGGACAGGGAGGCCTGGCGTGCTGTGATTCATGGGGTCGCAAAGAGTCGGACACGACTGAGCGACTGGTCTGGTCTGATCTGAATACTCCCAGCAACATCTTTGTGCCTAGATGAGTTTTGCCGGATCTTAAATTACTTACTTCTGGTCGACCGCTACAGGTGGAATGGACATCTTGGTGGCGGTTATGTATTTTTAAAGGAAAAGGTTTGGTCAGGGTTTGAACAATGTGGTCACCCTGAGGTTCTGCTTTTTCTGACTGGTCTAGAATCTCGATCTCTGGATTGCCCTCTCAGAGAGAACCATCCTAGAGGAACTTGCCATTCAGTTCGCCACCTTTACACAAATCACACTCTCTCCTCCTTCTAACCCTTCTAACATCGAACCCTTGTAACTTACTTGCCGGCACACTGCACCAGATCCACTGAGGACTGACTTCTGTTTCAGAACTTACATACCAGCTCAACCGTTTATCATTTTGCCTGACCTTTCTGAGTCAACTTGCCTCTGATATATGGCAAAACCTAACTTCTTTGCTTGAAGCATTCCAGGGGTGGAACCCTCAAATCAGCTCACTCACCTCTGTGGTGCAGCCTTCAAGCTGGTGAGGAGAACTGTAATATTGCCCAGCTAAGGCCAATAGAACGGACTTCCCAGGTGGCCCAGTGGGTAGGCATCCTCCTTGCAGCGCAGGGGACTTGGGCTCAATCCCTGGTCTGGGAAGATCCCACATGCCTTGGGGCCACTAAGACCATGCCACAACTAAGACAAGATGCAACCAGATACATTTTTAAAAACTCAAAAAAGTATTTTATGACTTGTAAAATCAAATGGCCTCCAGGCTGTGCAGCTCAACTACTGTTCCTGCCTTCTAGACCAACCAGCCGCAGCCCACGTGCCACTGCTAGAGAGTCTGCTCACTGCAACAAAGACCCCAACACAGGCAAATAAAGAAAACAGCTAAATATTAAAAATAATAATAATAAAGCCTCTGGGAGATCCAGGGGGCATATTCCTCTGTTCCTGTCTGCTGCTGTTCAGTGGTTTTATGTCCTGAAAACATCTTCCTGAATATAACCAAGAGCCGAATTATCTCCTGGTCTCTTATGTCCAATCAGGTAACTGTATACACGGGCTTCCCCGTGGCTCGGACAGTAAAGAATCTGCCCGCAATGCAGGACTCTTGGGTTCAATCCTTGGGTCAAGAAGATCCCCCTGGAGAAGGGAATGGCAACCCACTCCAGTATTCTCACCTGGAGAATCCCATGGACAGAGGAGCCTGGAGGAATACAGTCCATGGGGTCACAGAGTCAGACACGACTGAGCAACTACACACACACACGCTGTATGTTCAGCCCCGCAAACGCATCCACGTGCACACACGTGGATGTCTTCTGACCGACTTCAGAAGAGCACGGGCTGACCCCAATCCAGGAATGGCTGGTCGCCACCCTCTCTGTTAGAGGGCTCAGCTGGCTCTTTGGCGCCAGCCTGTGGCGTGCCCTCTGTGGAGACAGGTCTTCAGTCTGGGATCCTGGGGCGCGGTGGATATCAGAAGTGACTCACCTGCCCTCCCTTCTCATTTTCGGAGACAGTTACCTCCTGTGTCAAGTGACAGCGGTGAAATTCCCTACCTGCCTCCTTTTCAAAATGAATAAAAATCTGATGCATCCAGAAAAATCCATTTGGAGCCGATCTCCATGCTTTTATAAATCGGGCGTCATTTGCCTCACAGCGATAGCAAACTTGCTTGACTGCCAGAAGGGGCCTTAGAGCTCATCTTGAGAGCTGGTTCGAGATTGTAGCTGGGGGTCACAGACAGCCACTTCTAATCTCTTGACTGATGGGCCGCCCTTGGTCTGGGGACAGCAGCGTCTGCAACTGTCAGTACAGATCTGAGAGAGATGCACAGGGCAGGGGAAGGAAGGCAGGCCGAGGTGGCCATCGAGGTGGACTCAGGGCCCACAGAGACCGCCGAGGGAAAGCTGTGCCCGTTTCCTCCTCGAGTGGGAAGCGGGGCAGCGTGGAGGAAGAGAGCCCCGTGCGTCAAGCCCTCTGCAGGGGACCGGGCATGAGCGATGAGCAACACTGAGAACCATGAACGTCAGCTAGCTGGATCTCCCGATGAACTGCAGTGACCAAGAGGAAGATGAGCACAGCAGATAGCTCCCGCCCCAACCTGAAAAGCATCCATTTCACCCTGTGCTTTACCGGTGAGGACAATGAACCTCAGGCCACCTGATGGCTTATCCAAGGCACATTAGAACTTAAGCTCGGCCCTCTTGACCCACAGCTAGACAGTTCCCCTGCCTGCCACTAATTCAGGCCACCATCTTGCCCTCTGGGCAAAGAAGCACCAGGAGCCTGCTGCTGCTACTGCTAAGTCGCTTCAGTCGTGTCCGACTCTGTGCGACCCCATAGACGGCAGCCCACTAGGCTCCCCCATCCCTGGGATTCTCCAGGCAAGAACACTGGAGTAGGTTGCCATTTCCTTCTCCAATTCGTGAAAGTGAAAAGTGAAAGTGAAGTCGCTCAGTCGTGTCCGACTCTTAGCGACCCCATGACTGCAGCCCACCAGGCTCCTCCAAGTGAGATGAATAACAAGCCCTGTCCCCAGCATGGGGACGTGGCCCTGGGTCTCTAGACGAGGACAGCCAGGTTTCCTGGCAGCCCGATCACCTGTTCGGAGTCCCAGACACTGCTTCCCACATCTGTTCGCCAGCACCCAGTGGGTACAACCCTCAAATGCATGATTCTCAGAAAACAGCCTAGGTGAAATTTAGACGGTACACCTTTAAGCCTTAAAAATCTCCCCACTGGTACTTTCATGAGTCTATAGATAGGATAAACTGTCACAGAACTATACACCAAACATAAAACAATGCGTGTGGAAAGGGATGCTTTCTGAATAAGGCATTTAGATCAGCTAGTAGCATCTCACCAGAGCCAGTTTCCTGACTCTGCTGTCGTCCTGTGGTTATTTAAGGTACGATCATTGCATGGGGCTATATTTACTATTTTTGCTATGTTTCTGTGACTCTGACATTATTTCAGAATAAAAATAAAAATATGAGGCCCACGCTTTGCCTCATTCTTCCAGAAATTATCCCAAGGAAATAAAGATGCCTACAGAAAGCTTCCCTGGGGATCCAGTGGTCAGCAACCCACCTGCCGATGCAGGAGACATGGGTTCGAACCCTGGTCTGGGAAGATTCCACAGGCTGTGGGGCAACTAAGCCTGAGAGCGGCATCTACTGAGCCCACGGGCCACAACTCCTGAAGCCGGCGGCCCTGGAGCCTGGGCTCCGCAACAAGAGAAGCCACTGCAACGAGAGGCCCGCTCACCTCAACTGGAGAATAACCCCCGCTCACCGCAACTAGACAAAGCCCACAGCCCACGAGCAGCAACGCAGACTCAGCACAGCCACAAGTATAAAATAAATACATCTTTTTAGAAAAAGATACAGAGACAGCCCTAATAGCGATCATAGGAGGTTTTAAAGGAAACTCTTCACTGACTGTGGGAGTACTAAGCATAAAGCACCCAGTGGTAAGGACAGTGGTCACAGTGGGGACTGTGCCTTGCTTGGGTGGACCTAGCAAGGCTGTCTCTGCTGGACCGCAGGTGAGCTCTTTAATGCGGTGCCCCCTGGGCTTTGCAGCTGTAAGATGAATGTGCTATAATAAAGTCTCCCTTGTCCGGGTGGATGGACGTGCGGAACAGAGCCTGGCACGTTTTACGCTCTCAGTAAATATGAGCTATTATCCTGTTGAAGAAGAATGCTAATGATACGAGAAAATGTTGCTATTAGTGAAAACTGGAGACTATAAAACTACGTGGTAGTGATGCTATTTTTTTGAGACACAGAGACGTAATCGAGCAGTGGCTGGAAGGTCTTCCCACCACCATACGAGTGTTTGTCTTTGGGTGCGGCTTCTTTGTTTTCCCTCTTTAAGCTCTTCTTTGATGTCCACAAATAATTCAGTAGCACTAGCATTTTAAGATGTTAAAAGGACAAGGAAAGAGGACCCTTGGTTGAAACGAATAGATAGACCGGATCTTACTGCCTTGCAGCTCCTCTATTTCAGCTGCCTGGAAGCCCTGGACTCCCGCCTCTGAGATGCCTTCATTTCCCTAAGAAAGGAGAAGAGCAGTTGACCTCTGGGGCAGGGGGCGAAGGTGGGGGGTGCAGTGTGCAGGGTTATTTGCAGTTGTTAATGTCAGCGTGGGCTGTGAGCTCTGGGGTCCCCACATGCACGCCATCTGCTCACAAAACGTGCGCCGAGCTCCAGAGAGCACCTTGAGATGGGCCCTGGCAGGACCGGCAGACCCCTGCCTCACTGAGAGCATCCCAGACAGGCGTCTCCCAGGGCCATGGCTCGCAGACGAGGCCGCGCTCCTTGCTGCTCCAGCAGGGAGCTCTCTGGGGCCCAAGCCCATTTTCTTTGCTTTTTACGCTTTCCCCTTTCTTCCTGTGCTAGACGAAGCCTGCAGTGCCTGGGCTTCTCTTCCCAGGCCCGTTTGTTCTCAAGAAGGTCACTGATGGGCACTTGTGGGCACTCAAACTGCCTATTCATTCTTGTCCAGCGTTCTGGCTCCTTCTCTCACCCTGTCAGTGACCCTCAGCAGCCTCTGGGGAAGGAACAAGGAGCTGCCGGACCCTGGGGATGCAGAGGAATTTAGGGGTCAGGCCCCAGCAGGGCTGCCAGGCTGGAACACAGAGGGCTTGTGTGATGTCAAGAGGCTGCCCAACCCTGTTGGCAAGGAACACACTATGGAAACCCCTTCTCCATCCCGAAGATCTCCAGGCTCTGCTGGTTCTCATCCAATGTGAGACTCGGATTCAGGGTATCAGTTGCTGGGGCCACCTGGCAGGGGGAGCACAGACTCAGAGCTGACCCCCTTGGGAGGACTCCAGAGCCCCACCACATCCAGGCAGAATGGAGAGAAGTCTCCCAAGATGTCATTTTGAAAGATTAAAAGTCTCCCCATTCTGGATAAAGAAGATGTGGTACATATATACCATGAAATATTACTCAGCCATAAAAAAGAATGAAAAATGCCATTTGCAGCTACATGTGGACCTCGAGATGATCATACTAAAGCTAAGTCAGTCAGAAAGAGAAGGACAAAGGCCATATGTGGAATCTAAAACACGACACAAATGAAACTATCTATGAAACAGAAGCAGACTCACACACAGAGAACAGACTTGTGGTTCCCGACAGGGTGGTGGGGAAGGGATGGAGGGGGAGGCTGGGGTTAGCGGGTGCAAACAGCGTGGATGAACAAGGTCCTACCGCACAGCGCAGGGACCTGTGTTCAATATCCTGTGATAAACCATAATGGAAAAGAACACGAAAGCGAGTATGCGTGTGTTTAACTGAACCACTCTGCTGAACAGCAGAAATTCACACAACATTGCAAATCAACTGTACTTAAAAAAAAATCCCGTCCATTCTATGTTCTTACAAGCGTCCTTGCACCCCCCAGGCTGAGCATCCACTTGTGGTCTTTCCCCATCTGAAACTCACCAGTGGCGTTCCTGGGCATGAGGAATAAAAGCCAAATGCTTACTAGGTCTTCTGGCTCCAACTTGCTCTTGATCTGCCCTCTCCCTTCCTTGATCAGCTCAAGTCCCCTTGCCCTCCTTTCTGCTCCACGAGGGTGCCAGGCTCCCTCCCCAGGCGAGGAGATTGCACATCCTGTTCCTATATCCCTTCATCACACTCACAGCCCCAACCCCCCTCCCCAACCCCACCGAACAGTGTGGGGTTTTTCGTGTGATTCAGGCTCTGTCAGCTCAGAACATCATGAGGCCCCATGAACGCCCCACACTTTCCCCACAGTCCTGATCACAACGTATGGTCGTTCTATGTATTTGCTCATGTAACGCGTGCCTAGAAGGCGGGTTCCACAACACTGGAGCTTGTCAGTAGTGTCCACAAGCGACTCCCCAGGGCTAAGGGCATGGAGCAGGTGGTCAGTAAGCCATTAATAGACGAATGAAATGATGGAAGAAAGAGGCTCTGACTCAATGATCAGCGGCTCTTGGTTGCATGTGAAAACGTGCTTCCCTGGAGAAGACCCTGACTGTGCTGGCGTCTCGGGTGGGGCTGACGGACACTGGCCCCACTGCCCTGGCCTCTGGCTGAAAGCACGGGAGGACCATATCCCTGGGGGCTGTGAGACGTGCACTCCCAGTCATGGGGCACTGTCTCTTATGGGCCTCCCACCCAGCCTGGGGCACCCTGGGGCCCAGATGAGAGGAGCTGAGACTGGAATTAGGGGGGGACAGCCTGGACAAAGCACAGAATATTAACCTGGGAGTGGGCTCACGTAGCCAGCTTCTGGAGATGACGCCCCTGCAGGTTTGCCCCAAGGACGGTCGCACCACCTGCCCTGCCCCGCTGGGTGAGGCACTCCTAATTTTCACTGTGTTTTCATCTTCACCAGGGAGAAGAACTGGGGGAGGGCATGTACTTTCTAAATGACGCGTTGCTATAGAATTATTCATTTCTAACCTTTCAAAAGAGGCAGCATTGTCCAAAAGATGCCGAGATGATAACAGAGAGGGGCCGGGCATCCTGCCCACCCCCACGCCTGCCCCCTCCCACCTCATACACAAGCCACCACCCATAAACACCAAGGTCTGGCTAAGAACTCCCGAGAAGGACAGCAGAGGCCCAGGGAGACTTCTGGGCTGTCAGGGATGCTGTGGTCCAGTCCTCCTCAGCCGGGCTTCTGGTTGGTGGGTGGGGAAGCATGAATGAAGGTGGCACCATCCTAGCCTCAAGGGGCCCATTGGGAGGGCCAGATAGTACTGGCTTCTACAGATGTGGCCCAAGGTACTCAGGAGGATGGGTTTAATTCCAGAGGCTGGGGAAGCAGACATCAGGGAAGGATGTTAGCATGGACTTGAGAAAACAAAGATGATTTAACCAGAGGCACATGTGAGAAGGGTGGTCCTGGCAGAAAACAACCAAACAGCAGACAGCAGGGAGATATAACCACTTGTGCATTGTGGGAAAATGACCATGGTTCATTGGGGAAACTAGACACAGTGCATTGTGGGAACTACAGACATGGTGCATTGTGGGTACCATAAGCCCTGTGAGGATTGTGGGAACTACAGACACAGTGTATTGTGGGCACTATGAACACAGTGCATTGTGGGAACCACCTGCAGAGCCCGAGATTAGAGGGAGCTGAGCTGAAAAGACAGTCAGAGGTTTATTTAATACAATTGGATTTTTCCTGACCCCACACCTTATTCTTTTTTTTCCCCTTTTATTATTTGTCATCAACTAAAAGCCTGCATACATTTGACTCATCTATCTTATTTTTCTATTGTCTGTTGTATCACTAGAACAGAAACTCTAGGAGGGCAGGGATTTGGTCATTTTTAAACTGTATCCCTAATACTCCTTGACACACAGTAGTTGCTGGATAAAGAGCCTGTAAGTAAACGAGTGCTGATGGTCTTTCCTGGGCTAGCATTGCCCAAGGAGCATAGTACTCAGGCCTGAAAGTCTTACATGTCATAGGAACAAACACTCTTCCTTGTGTTACTTATCTTTTAAAACTCACACTGGTATGATACCCAACTGGCCTTCAATCTGTGCTTCATGGGTAATATTGCTTAAAGGAAGACCAAGTTAGGAAAAAAAAAAGTGAGCTCTTTTAAAGGAAATCATTAGTATAACTGAATGCATGGTCCTGGTGGCAAACAGCACAGCCAAGGCTCACAAATCAAAACTGACATTCTTGAAAGGTGACTCAGGCAACAGTCCGGGGCACCAGGACAGGGAGAAGGGCGAAGAGGCTGTTCTAAGGGCCTGAGACAGAGGACGTGGAGGCTGAGTGGAGGAGTGCAGGGGAGGGGCAGTGGGTGGAGAGCACTGGCAGGTCCTGACCAGGCGAGGAAGCTGAGACGGGCAGAGTAAGGCACTGGGCCCCCACCTCTTTGTCTAGTTAAGGATCATTTAGCCCAGCACCTTCTGTTCAGTAATATTTAGAGAGGGAATGAATGAAGTGGATGAATGAAGAACTGCAAAGTCTCTACATTCCCATAATCCTTGGGGGCGTCTCTGGCCCTTTCCAGTGGCTAAGACTCCTTGCTCCTAGTGTAGGAGGCCCAGGTTCGGTCCCTGGGCAGGGAACAAGATCCCCGGTGCAGCCAAATAAATAATAAATAAAAATAAATTACAAAAAAAGAAAAGAAGGGGGCGGCGGAGGGCCGGCCACAGAGGAGCCACTTCTGAGGGCCTGGGAGAGTGACAGGCTCACAAAATGAGAAGGTTCTGTAGGGGAGGGGGGGGTGATGAGGGCAGGGCTGAGCCTGAGCGACAATGTCTCTGACACTCCCATTAGTCACCCCCAGGCCAGAGCCCTGCCTAGGCAGTGGAGGGGGTCTGCGAGGATGGAGCCCCTTCTTGAGTTGCTCCATGGACATGCCAGGAGCCATTCCACATTGGCTGCAGGAAACATCCTGCATGAGTCTGAGGCTCAGCCTTGCTCCCTTCCTGGAGGCTGAGGACAGCGGAGCAGACGCTTCTTTAGAGAGAAACCGGTTCCCTCAATCCCCAGCCAGGCGGCCACACACCGGACAGAACGGTGAGGCAAGGGAACTAATGTTTGTGGAGTTTCTACTCCAGACCACGGAGTGTCTGAGCTTCACCTCTGTCATCAGAGACCATCGTCACGATGACCAGGCAGGGTGGGTGTTTTTCACAGATGAAGCATCTGAGGTTGGTTTGGAGGGCAGAAAACTCTACAGTCACTGAGGATCAGGCCTGGAATCTGCACCAGGCTCATCCACATTCTGAAACTCCTGTTCAATTACTCACAGCCTCAAGCTCTGTCCAAAATAGTCCTCTGGGCTCCGTGCCTACAGCAATAGAAAACGTCCACCAAGGATCTCAGACGTGGGGCCGAAATATTCTAGGACACTCTGGGAGCTAAACGCTCTGGGCCGAGGGAGAAAGCCTCCAGACAAAATCTGGTAGGCCAAGGGTCTCGGGCAGTAGATGCTCTATTCATTCAACCCAAAGAGGAGGGGGCTCTAGAGGCAGAGGGCAGAGCATATGCCAGGGCGTGGAGATGTGAGAGGTGGAAGTTGGCCATTGCTGGTAGAATAGAACGAGCCAATGGGGGTGGGTGGGAGGTGTGCCCAGAGGGAGGGGTGGTGTTGCTGGGCCCTTATAGCCATCCCTGGCCCTCTAGAGCAGAATCGGCTCTGAATCAGGCTCTCCAGGGGGCTTTGGGAGAGGATTCAGTGATTACTACCCTGAGCTCTTCCAATGGGAATGTGGCTCAGCTTTGCAACTGAGTGGGTGATTTTCTCCCAAATATGAGAGGGCTGCCACATTTTCTTTACAAGCCAGTGGGGTGCATGGATGGTATTGGGGGAGTGGGGTGGGAAATAATGACGGCAGTTTCTGAAGAACTTAGACACTAGTGTCTTTCCTTTTGCTTAAGGTTGAGTAATCTTTTCATTCTCATGAGTTTCCCCATCTGCTGTTGAGCATAATATATTCCGGGTACACACGAATATTCCATGAATGAAAAGGATCATTATTATTTATAATTTTCAAGAGCGTTATCTCCATTGATCAATTAAATAAGGATGCATTCCCTTTGTTTAACTCAAAATTATTAACTGTAAGATGATGGGCAAAATGTCAAGGTGTAAAGATAGTATGTTAATCTTAAATATGATTCCTAAACACATAGGGCTTCCCAGATAAGCGGCACTACTGGTAAAGAACACACCTACCAGTGCAGGTGACCTAAGAGACACGGGTTTGATCCCCGCGTCAGGAAGATCCCCTGAAGGAGGGCACGGCAACCCACTGCAGCATTCTTTAATAGGGGTTTCCCTGAAGTCTCAGACAGTAAAGAATCTGCCTGCAGTGAAAGAGACCTGCATTCGATTCCTGCATCAGGAAGATCCCCTGGAGAAGGGAATGGCAACCCACTCCAGTCCCGGCAGGCTACAATCCATGGGGTCGCAAAGTTGAACGTGACTGAGTGACCACTCATTAAGCACATGAATCGTCCACCAACCTCTCTGTCAGTCTGAATTTCCCGAATGTTTTCACTGGGGTCTCATTTCCCATTTGGCCATGGTAGACTCATCTCCCAGTCTCTTTCTCAGCTCTCTGTCTCGTCTGGGTTTCCCCAATCCAGACCTGTTAGCCCAGTGACAGAGAGTGAGTAACATGCCTAGGATTCAGAGTCTCAATAGGTAGGGCATGAGGGCAACCAGGGCAGAAGAGCGAGCTCCCCAGAGGCTGTAACAGAAGAGAGAGCGAGAGGGGACATGGTGGCACGCGGGCTGGCCGCACTGGGCAGCCTCTCTGGAAAGACCTGTGTGCTTGATACTAAGATCTTCTTCCCTTCGTCTGTGATGCTGCGTTTTTATGACTTATGCAGGAGTTACATGTCCAAACTTCAACAGGACTCCCACTTTGGGACTATTAAGGGGAGTCGGGCGGGTGGATCCATTTATAAATGAGGTCATTCAACAGCCGTTAATTGAACAGCTACTCCGTGACAAGCAGCGTGTTGGGCTTGGCAGGCACGGCACTAAACCAAACCCTGCTGTCTGCCTTGCTAGAGAGAGATTCCTGAACCAGTGATGCTCACACAACCCAAGCGAGAAGTGAGAAACCTTCACAGGGAGTCGCCCTTGGCTCCCGCGAGGCTTCGTACATTCCCAGCTGAGCACAGGGAGGCTCTAAATGAATCGTGGTTGAATGGATGCGTTACTGTAATTATTTACCGATCGCGCTCCACTGCCGGATTCTGAGTCCTACTTCAGCAATAATCCCTTATCTATGTAATAAACTGCATAGTCAGGATAGGCTGCAGACACCCATCCCCCTTTTGACCTGGAAGTTGAAAGCATGGAGGACTTTTGAATTGGAGGACAATTGAATCTTGGAGGACCATTGAATCTTTTGCTCCCAGCTCCATGATTTGGGTCAAATGAACAACGTTTCCTCGCAGGCTTCAAGTTCTTCATGTGTCAGATGGGAATAGTAACAGGGGCACTGGCCGTGCGGGACTGTTATGAACGTGAATTCAGATAGTGCACAGTAAACACTTTGCACAACTCCTGAACACGAGACGCGTAAGCCATCAGTATCTTCCTTTCCCCTTTAGGAACCACACTTCACCAGGAAAACTAGGCCAAAAGTTTTGCTGCAACAGGCATGGATCTGCTTAAAAATCACGGAAGAAAGAACAGGCTTGCTGGTCTAATTGAAAACAACTGGGCGGGGACTTCCCTGCTGGTCCAGGGGTTAAGAATCCCCTTTCTTATCCAGGGGATACGGGTTTGATCCCTGGTCTAGGAACTAAGATCCCACATGTCTCGGGACAACTAGGCCTGTGTGCTGCAACCACTGGGCCCGTGCACCGCAACTAGAGAGAAGCCTGCATGCTGCAATGAAGACCCGACACAGCTAAATAAATGAATATTAAAAAGAAAGAAAGAAAATAACCAGGCAAGATAATTAGTCAAAACTCTCAGCCGAAACAAATCAAGCTGTGGAAGAGCCCTTACAGCAGGGAGCCCGACCAGTCTCTGCCTCATTGATCCAGAGAAATAAATCCCTGAAGTGCTGATGGCTCTGGGGGAGGCGGTGGGGAAGGGGATTTGAGAAGTGGAGACAAGATTCCACTCACAAGCCTTACGGTCAGATTTTTCTGGGTTAGACTTCTTCCTCTGTCACTTGTTAGCAGTATAACTCTGGGCAGGTGGCTTCTTTCCAGCCTCTCTTTCTCTACCTGATAAATGGGAATAACAATCAGGCTGTCTTCAGAGTGCGAGAATTTAGGGAGATAACAGCCCCAAGCCACGAGCTGAGTCTAGCTCAAAGTGAGTATTTCACTGCTGTTTGCTAGTTTCCCTTCTTTCTGCCTTTTCTTACCCAAGTCTTTGTGAAAGACAACTTTTGATTACCTTTAACTCCAAGGTCTGTCCCCTAACCCAGAGCACAAAACTGCTGTTGAGACTGCTGCCTGCCCCAGGACGGCACTCAATGGCCCCAAGGGTGGGTCTGGATGCCTGGAAGGAGTCACGCTCTCTTCCTGGCTGTCTGCTCCCAGTGGCTGGAGCCTCCAGGGGTGGAGGGGGTCAGCCTGGCCTGGAGTATGCCCACCTGTCCCTCTCCCTGGGAGATGGGGCAGGGGTGCAGCAGAGACCTGAACCACAGCTCCCGGCCCCACTGAGCCAACGCCCCTGTTTTGTCACCGAGTCTTCTTTTTTTTTTTTTTTGATCTACAACTAGTTGTGATTAATGGTACCCTGTGGTTCCTCATGCAGAAACAAGGTCATGGTGAAGATACGGTCGTTTTGAAACCCCAGTGAAGTTCAGGGGCCAGAGCAGAGTGGTAATCACTCCGGTTTTGGCTCATCTTCCTTCTCTGCGGCCTTCAACTTCAAGGCCAGGGGGCTGTCCCGGCCTCTCTGACTTCCTCTCATGCAAATCGCCCCAGTCGGGTGGGGGTGGAGGGCTGGCTCACCCAGAGGAGGGAAGTGATGAACTCCGACCTCCCCAGACCTACTTTCTACCTCCAAGGCGAGCCTGGGAGACAGGTCCCCCCTGAACCCCGTCACCGCAGCCTCTGCAAGGACCTGCCTTGTTGTTTGATGCTCAGTCATGTCCAACTCTCTGTAACCCCATGGACTGTAGCCACCAGGTTCCTCTGTCAGTGGGATTCTCCAGGCAAGAACAGTGGAGTGGGTTGCCATTTCCTCCTCCAGGGGATCTTCCCGGTCCAGGGATCAAACCTGGTCTCCTGCGTTGCAGGCGGCTTCTTTATCGTCTGAGTCACCAGTGAAGACTTGAATTAGCCACCCTTCTGAGTTCCCCCGACCCGGATAATTATGAACTCCTGAGTGGACAGTCACAGACTCTGGGTAATTAAATTATTAAAATAATAAGCCTGAATCCTGGGTTGGTTCTCTTCTCGCCCATTACAGATCTGTTGACGTGGGGGAGTTCTGGTTGTCGACGTTGACAATGTATCTCTCTGTGGCTTAGGGAGGAACCACATTGCAAAGTATGAACTGGAACAGGACATGGTGGGTATGTAGGCTGTGACTTGGGGCATCGATCCAGCTTTCTTGCCTCCTTAGCCAACAGGACTAAATGTGTCCTTTTGAAGACGTTAGAAATGGGGGCATAAAGGAGCTTGGTGGAGAGCCAGAAAAACCAAGGGGGCCTGGCAGGATGAGGAGTGAGGGTCCCCTCCACCTCCCCGCTGCCTTCCCCATAGGCTCCAAGAGCAAAACAGGGGTCCAGACGGGCTATGGGACTCTGCTACGGCCTCCGACTTCTGCATCGAAGTCCGTGCAGAGAATCAAGGATGGCTTGTTTCCCCAGAGAAGCAGCCCACGTGAGCCAGTGTTGGAGGGGAAAGCAGGGGGATGTGGTGAAGGGTCAGGGGGGAAGGAAGCCTCTGCCTGAACGGGGCAGGCAGGCAGGGCCCCAGCCCGGGAGGCTCTGAGGGAGAGGGAGGCTTGATGTGGCTCCCTGGGTTCCTCTGAACACACTCGGGGACAGGCACGGAGCGGCGCTGCCCGCGTTTGAAGGTATTTCTCTGCAGCGAGCACCAGGCGGGGAGGAGAAAAACCCAAACCACTTCAAGTGGATTTCAATTTTTGAAAGACGCCACATGAAACGTGCAGAAACCTAAGCCCCCTTTAGTCC
>NW_011494867.1:5571894-5587447 GCF_000754665.1 Bison bison bison
TAGTCCGGGCCCAGGAGTAACAGACTCGGTGTGGGGGTGGGGCACAGCCTGGCTCTGGGCCACCCTCCCCCCAGGCCTCATGCGTGCGGCTCCCCTGGGCAAATGCATCAGCAATGGGGCCGCGGGAGATTTCATCTATGTGGGCTGATACGCTGCGCTGAGAACCTGACCACAGCATCGCCCCACACGGGCCCCAAGTAGGGCAGCTTTCATTCGAGACCCAGCGGCCGCACCCATCTCTGAACTCCTTGGGGTTGGGGACCTAGGAAGGGGTATGGCCACCAGGGAAGACCTCAAAGCCATGGAGAGCCAATGCTCTGGATTAGAGCCACTCTTGCTTCATTCATTTGTCTGCATCCTTCCATCTTCCCTCAACCAGGTTCCTTTAACATCAAGGATAGGGTGCTGACTGTCTTGTCACCGCTGTCCTGTCTTCTTGGCTGGCCGCTCTCCACTCTGACCCAGTCCCTTCCTCTGTGTCGAGGATGCTCCCCTGCATCCCCAGGTCCTTTGGCCTTGGTTTTCTTTTACCAGCTCCTGACAGCTGGCTTTGATTGCCTGACCTCTGCCAAAGCCAGATCAGAGGCCCAAACTTGGATTTTGTCCCTTTGTTAATGCTTTTGAACTGTGGTGTTGGAGAAGACTCTTGAGAGTCCCTTGGACTGCAAGGAGATCTTAAAGGAAATCAGTCCTGATTATTCATTGGAAGGCCTGATGCTGCAGCTGAAACTCTAACACTTTGGCCACCTGATGCAAAGAACTGATTCATTGGAAAAGACCCTGATGCTGGGAAAGATTGAAGGCGGGAGGAGAAGGGGACGACTGAGGATGAGATGTTTGGATGGCCTCACTGACTCAATGGACATGAGTTTGAATAAACCCTGGGAGTTGGTGATAGACAGGGAGGCCTGGCGTGCGGCAGCCCACGGGGGTCGCGAAGAGTCAGACACGACTGAATGACTGAACTGAACTCCTTTCTGCTACATCAAGGCAGTCAGAAGGCTACACCAAGGCTCAATGCCAAGGGTTAAGGTCGTGTTTGAGGGGAATTCCATTTTGAGTGAAAGTATTCTGAACAATCTAACATAGTATAGAGGAAGGAATGACTTAGGGGTACATCCAGGTTTACATTCAAGTTTAACTGAGATTCAAGTTAAATTCAGCCACGTTTAATTTTCAGCTGAGGAGGTGAGCAGCTCTGTGACTCTGGATATGTTGCTTAAATTCCCTGAGATGCAAAAAGATGCCTACGATAGCAGGTAGCAAGTTCACAAATTTCTGACACAGAGAAGGGGCAAAGTAAAGACCTTCCTCTCTAGAGATAAAGAAGTAACAGTAATAGTTAATTGAGAATTTGCATGACTTGTCACCCTACAAAAATTTTGTTCATCATTTACTGAATTCTCACGACTCTAAAATTTGAGCGATAAAATAGCGCTGGCTTCATAAAGACAAGTATACTGAGATACAGGCAGGTGAAGCGACTCCCCCAAACTCAGATTCAGTGAGATGGGATCCAAACGCAGAGACTGAGTCCCGAGAGTTTGTCTTGGACAATTCAAATTTTAAACTTTCTGTCCCACTGTCCATCATGGCTTCTGTTTCTCCTTTTCTTCTGGGAAAATGTGATCATGAAATGGGCAGAATTTAGAGCATCACGACTCTGCATTTCCATTTTTGGTGAGACGAAGAGGGGAACCATGACCACGTAGCTCTTCTGTCCAAAAACTGAAACAAAGGTCACTGGAAACCTTGCCTTGATTGAAAAATAAATATGAAATGGACCACAGACTCCATCTTGGAATCTGTGCGCCGGCGACTTCTGTCTGAACAGTGAACGTTAAGGGACTTTTTATATAGCAGGTCCTTGACCCTGTAGACTGATCCAAATACATGTTTGAAGTGGGCCTCCTTGGGATTCGGGGGCCCCGCCACAGATTCGTCATCCAAGGAAAGGGAGGCTATGAAGGGAGCCCGTGTTTACCCAGTGTTCTGCGGCTACCATTTTTCCGTCTGTCTGTCTCTTGAAGATTTCCCCTGGGAGAAGTCCATATTGCACAAGCTGGAGGGAGCTTGGGAAAGCATCAGAAAGCACAACTGTGTGTGTGTCATAAAAAGGAGCTTTTATAAATCTGGGTGGAAATCAAACCCATCTGGGTCGGGTGAGATGCCACTGACGTGGAGGAACTCCCATGGGCACCCGTCAGAGCTCACCCTCCTGGGATCTGCGTCTGCCCCCCATCCTGTCCTCTAGACGGGGGTCCCCAACCTCTGGGATCTAATGCCTGATGATCTGAGGTGGAGCTGATGCAATAAGAGTAGACATAAAGTGCACAATAAATGTGTGCTTGGATCATGCCGAAACCATCTCCCCCTCCCCACCGTCCGTGGAAAAGTTGTCTTCCACGAAATCGGTCCCTGGTGCCAACACGGTGGGGGACTGCTGCTCTAGAAGGCGGGGCTGAGCGGGATGGTGGTGGTGAGGGGAGGAGAAGGGTGACGCCTCTATGTTAATTTCCTAGGGCCGCCGTAACAAAGGACCATGGACTAGGCAGCTCAAAACACAAGAACTGACGCTCGCACGGTTCTGGAGGCCACTAGTCGGAAAGCAGGGTGTTGGCAGGGTCGTGTGCCCCTCAGAAGCTCTAGGGGGTCACCTGTCCTACGTCTTCTAGCTTCTGAGGTTACTGGCAATCCTCGGCTTTCCTTGGCTTGTAGGTGCATCGCTTCGATTTCTGCTCCTGTGTTCGCCTGTCATCTCCCCTCTGCGTGTCTGTATGTCTAGATCTCGCTCCATATAAGGTCATCACACTGAGGGTCCATCCTGATGCAGTGTGAGCTCATTCTGACTTAACAAACCACATCTTCAAAGACGATTTGTTCTAAACAGGGTCATACCCACCGGCACCAAAGGGTAGGATGTTGACCTATCATTTGTGGAACATGGTTCTATCGCCAACGGCTTCTGATACTAGCTGTTTATTCCTTTATGTTAGGCACTTTACCCAGCACTGCACAATTATTAGACAGGCATGGCTCAGTGGGTAAAGAATCCGCCTGCAATGCAGGAGACACAGGAGATGTGGGTTCAATCCCTGGGTCAGGAAGATCCCCTGGAGGAGGAAATGGCAACCCACTTCAGTATTCTTGCCTGAAAAATCCCAAGGACAGAAGAACCTGGCCTGCTACCATCCATGGGGTCGAAAGAGTCAGACAAGACTAAGCAACTGACACTTTGAAACCGCTGCTTTTGTAGATTATTAGTGGTTGAATGTCAACCAGTTTCATACGGTTAAATCTAATATTATCTTATTTACCCCTCTGCCATTAGTATCTACTCTACTAGTACCTACTCTTACTGAGCACTTATTGTTGTATCGATACTAATAGGTAACAGGCACCTCTATCTGTCAGGGAGATGAAATAGTGGGCAGCTTTAGGAATTGAAGAGATAACGCTCAACCTACAGCTTGCTCGCTGTGTGACTAGCAGGGAGTGACCTAATCCCCCTGAGCCTCAGTTTATCCATCTGTAAAAGCAGAGACAAGTGTTCTGTAACAAGAACTGATGGTCAGTTCTTCCCTGGTGGTCAGTGGCTAAGACTCCACACTCCCAAAGCCGGGGGGCCAGGTCTGATCCCTGGTTGGGGAACTAGATGCCACATGCCATAACTAAGGCCAGACACAGCTAGATACATAAATATTAAGAAGAAAAAAAAAAAGACCTTACGGGTATTAATACAAGTCCTGAAATCAATAGTTGGGAAGCTAGAAGAAGACATTCTTGTAGAACATCTGGTCTCTAGTAGATGCTCAGAACACCATACTTGAGAATCACGTGGAGGAAAGCTGAGGGGTATGGGGTAGGGGCATTTAAGAATGCAGGGCTTCCCCGATGGCTCAGCAGTAAAGAATCCGCCTACAATGCAGAAGACGCAGGAGACCCAGGTTCGATCCCTGGGTCAAGACTATCCCTTGGAGGCGGGCATGGCAACCCACTCTAGTATTCTTGCCTGGAGAATCCCCATGGACAGAGGCACCTGGTGGGCTATAGTCCATGGGGTCACAGAGTCGGACAGGACTGAAGCAACTTAGCACACACGCAGACCCCACCCAAAACTACTGAATTCGAGCCTATCTGGGCTGGTGCCTGGAAATTTGCATTTTAACTGCCCTCCCCACCCTGAGATTCCTCCATTTGCAAGCGTTAGAAAACCGCTGCACTAAGTGAATAAAAGTTTTTTCTTTCCTTCTTCCAACAGAACCTAGCAGTCAAATCAGGACTGGGCTGGGATGTCCAGACTCCCATCTACCCCAGGTTCAGAGACAGCAGTGGGAACTGGGGACCAGGTGACAGCTCCCACTGCCAGAGGTAGGCAGGGGTTAGTGGGGACCTTTCAAAGGGAAAGGGAATCTTTAGTTCTGGATCAATTGTCTGCTGTTGCACGTTCATGCCTCTTCCATTACCTGAATGAAAATAAATGCCATGCTTAAAAACTGCACATCTCAAAATCAAAGTCATGCTCCTTCCTTCTGGAAGTCACATCCTTGTGCCTGGTTGGTACAGAGAAGGGAAAAAAAAAAACACCAAATCTCCTTCCAGGATTTTTTTTTGTCTCTCCCACAAATCCTCCAGCTTGCTTAACAATGCAAGCCATCCTCTCACCCAAGCTCTGGGTTTCTTTCTTGTGTTCAGAACGAAGAGGACCCTTGACTCTAAAATGAAGCCCTAAGGGGGAAGATGCCTGCTTGAAGCACCCCTTTCCTGTGTCTGAAAGCACAGGAGTTGTTTATGGGCTTGTGGAACAGCAGTTTCAGGGTTTCCTGGGTGAGAGGGATGCGTGGTTTCAGAAGGGCAGCCTCACTCGGGGCATCTGTGGTCTGTGAGCTCAGGGAGCCCGTGGAGCTCTCTGCTGACCTGGAGTAGGCCCCCGCCCTGCTCCGTATCTCTGGGCGAAGGCCCAGCCTGCTGGAAGCATCTATTAAAACGTAATCGATGAAGTGCCCTACGCCTGGGGAAGGGATGTCAGGGAAGGGACAGCAAAAGGACTGTTTGCGCAAGCAGGGCAGGAAGAACCCAGAATTTCGGGTCCTGGACCGCCTCCCAAATAGATGTATGCTTCCCATTTTCCCAGGAATGGGTTGAGCGTTCTGAACACATTTGATCATTCCGTTGTCGCCTCCTACTCCCAGAGAGGTCGCCCTATGTTATGGACATGGACAAGTGGCTTAGCCAGGTCAGATGACTCCTCCCCATCTGTGCTTGTAGAAATGGGCAGAATACTGATGGGGTTGGGGGGGGGGGCCCCAAGGATGCCTGTGGATGCCAGTCACCCCTCCATTTATTTCTGGCTGTGTCACCCTGGCCTCTCTGTGCTTCACTGCCCTCTTATGGGAAGCGGGAACCACGGCAACCCCAACCTGGGGCGAGGAGGCAGTGGGGCTGACATTTAAAGGGGTTCCCCTCTGTGAAGGAGCTTCCCAAGTGGTGGTAAAAAACCCCCCTGCCAATGCAAGAGATGCAAGAGATGCGGGTTTGATCCCTGGGTCGGGAAGAGCCCCTGGAGGAGGAGAGGGCTGCCCATTCCAGTATTCTTGCCTAGAAACTCTCATGGACACAAGCCTGGTGGGCTACATACAGTGCGTGAGGTTGCAAAGAGTCGGACACGACGGAACGACTGAACACAGACACAGCTCTGTGAAGGAACACAGGAAGGTGGGTGGCGCCCGGGCCATCCTGTCCCATGCTCCTCCCACGACCGCATCCTCCGTGGATCTGTTCCCTGAGCAGCTGCAGGCTTTGGGATAAGGGACCCAGGGAGAAAAGGTGGGGTCAGATGGGGCTGGCATGCAGGTGCCCCCTGTAGGTGGGCCCCCGGGTCACAGGTGCAGGAAAGATGACCACCTGAGGACAGGCCCCCACTGGGGCTCAGCTGGGACTCGATGGACCGCGAGCCCCTGGAGGGCAGGGACACGTCCTGTCTCTCGCCTGAGAGCACAGTGTCTGGCTCACCGGCCCTCCTGCCTTGGCCTGGAACCCGCTTTGAAGGCTGAGTTTCATTTCTGTTACGTGGCTTCCTCTGCCCCTCTCCCATTTCTTTCTCCTCCTCCTCGTCTTCATAAACAAGCTGGCCATTCAGATTACTGCCGCTCCAGGCCTTGGCAAAGCACTGATCATCTGGGGTGGGGGTTGGGGTGGGGGGGAATTCCAGCTTGTTCTTCACAAAAAGCCCATCTGAATCACCCCGATTTGGAAAGTGTTATCAGTGAGGGCTTCAGTCCGGGGGCAACAGGCGCACCCTCGAAGTGCTGATCTGGGGCCTGGTTTCTGCCGCCCCGTCACAGGCTCCAGGGGGGAGCGGCTCTGCTGCTGATGGCGTGAGGCCTTCGTCAATACGGAAACAGGAAGACCATCAGCCTGATAAGTTGCCCTACTAACCAGAAGTGATTTTTAAGCTCTCCTCAAGAAGGGAAAAAAATGACATTTCAGAAAATCCAGAAAAGGTTAAGCTGCTTGCCCGTGATGCTTAACTGGGTCTATAGTAGAAGTGCCTCCATGAATTAGACTTTGGGGACAAACCTCGCTCTGTGGAAACCCCGGGAGAAGAAAGGTCCGGGGCAGGCTTACCCCAACATCTGTGGGGGCTGGGCCAGGAATACCGCTAAGAGTCTGAGTTTCTACTGTGGTGCTAGTGGTAAAGAACCCACCTACCAAAGCAGGAGATGTAAGAGACGCAGGTTCAATCCCTGGGTTGGGAAGATCCCCTGGAGGAGGACCTGGCAACCCATTCCAGTGTTCTGGCCTGGGGAATCCCATAGACAGAGGAGCCTGGCGGGCTACAGTCCATGATGTGGCAAAGAGTCGGACACGACTAAAGTGACTTGGCACACACTCACAACACGCTGTAGAAATGTCCTCCTCTCTTGACAAGTATCTGTTCATACAACCTGGAGGGCCTGGTTCACAATCAAAAGTTTTTGCTCCCCTGGAATTCTGCACCTGAACTTGGAGGCAGAGGGAACCCCAGCTTGGGGCTGATCACCCTCCTTGTTCCATCTAAGACTCCTTCTCCCACCAGCAGGGGCCTCATGGGTTATATATATCATGTGGGTTTCCCAGGGCAGCTGGAACTGAGTACCACAAACTCAGGGGCTTCAAACAACAGGAATTTGCTCTCTGAAGTTTAGGAGGCCAGAAGCTGGAAAGCAGGGTGTCCATGGGGGCCAGGCCCCCTCTACAGGCTCCAGGGGCTAATCCTTCCTGGCCTCCGCCAGCAGGCCCAGCGGTGCCCTGGCTGTGACTACATCATCCCTTCTCTGCCTCTGTCCTCAGGCGAGGAGGCATGAGGCACCGAATCCCCATGCACCTGTGTCTCTTTCTTACAAGGATGCCAGTCACTGTACTTAGGCCCACTTCAGCCCAGGAGGACCTCATTTCAACTTCACTAATTATATTTTCTTCTAATCCCAAAGAAAGACAATGCCAAAGAATGTTCAAACTACCACACAATTGCAAACATCTCACATGCTAGCAAAGTAATGCTCAAAATTCTCCAAGCTAAGCTTCAACAGTACATGAACCTAGAACTTCCAGATGTTCAAGCTGGATTTAGAAAAGGCAGAGGAACCAGAGGTGAAATTGCCAACATCTTTTGGATCATAGAAAAACCAAGAGAATTTGAGAAAAACATCTATTTCTGCTTCACTGACTATGCTGAAGCCTTTGACTATGTGGATCACAACAAACTTTGGAAAATTCTTAAAGAGACGGGAATACCACACCACCTTACTTGCATCCTGAGAAACCTGTATGCAGGTCAGGAAGCAACAGTTAGAACTGGATGTGGAACAATGGACTGGTTCCAAATAGGAAAAGGAGTACGTCAAGGCTGTATATTGTCACCCTGCTTATTTAACTTATATGCAGAGTACATCATCCAAAATGTCGGGCTGGGTGAAGTACAAGCTGGAATCAACATTGCCGGGAGAAATGTCAATAACCTCAGGTATACAGATGACACCCTTATGGCAGAAGTGAAGAGGAACTAAAGAGCTTCTTGATGAAAGTGAAAGAGGAGAGTGAAAAAGCTGGCTTAAAACTCAGCATTCAAAACACGAAGATCATGGCATCCGGTCTCGTTACTTCATGGCAAATAGATGGGGAAACAATGGAAAAAGTGACAGACTTTCTTTTCTTGGGTTCCAAAATCACTGCAGATGGTGACTGCAGCCATGAAATTAACAGATGCTTGCTTCTTGAAAGAAAAGCTATGACCAAATTAGACAGCATATTAAAAAGCAGAGACATTACTTTGACAACAAAGATCTGTATAGTCAGTCAAAGCTAGGGTTTTTCCAGTAGTCATGTATGGATGTTAAGAGCTAGACCATAAAGAAAGCTGAGTGCCAAAGAATTGATGCTTTTGAACTGTGGTGTTAGAGAAGAGTCTTGAGAGTCCCTTGGACTGCAAGGAGATCCAAACAGTCCATCCTAAAGAAAATCAGTCCTGAGTGTTCATTGGCGGAAGGAGAAGGGGACGACAGAGGATGAGGTGCTTGGATGGCATCACTGACTCGATGGACATGAGTTTGAGTAAGCTCCAGGAGTTGGTGATGGATAGGGAAGCCTGGCACACTGCAGTTCGTGGGGTTGCAAAGAGTCAAACTCGACTGAACTGAACTGAATTATATCTACATAGACTATTCCTTTTTTTCCCCAAACTTTAAACATTTTATTTTGTATTGGGGCATAGCCGATAAACAATATTGTGACAGTTTCAGGTGAACAGCAGTGGGACTCAACCCTACATATACACGTATCCATTCTCCTCCAAACCCCTCTCCCACCCAGGCTGCCACACGGCACTGAGCAGAGTTCCCTGTCCTATACAATAGGTCCTTTTTGGTTATCCATTTTGAATATAGCAGTGTGTGCATGACCTTCCCCAATTCCCTAACTATCCCTTTCCTCCAGCAGCCATAAATTTATTTTCTAAGTCTGTGAGTCTCCTTCTGTTATGTAAATAAGTTCATTTGTATCATTTTCTTTGTAGGTTCCACATATAAGCAATGTCATATGATATTTCTCCTTCTCTGTCTGACTTCACTCAGTATGACAATCTCTAGATCCATTCATGTTGCTGCAAATGGCATTATTTCATTCTTTTAATGGCTGAGTAATATTCCATTGTATAGATCTACATAGATTATTTCCAAATAAGGAGTCACATTCTGGGGTTCTAGGTGAACCTGAATTTGGGGGAACGCTGGTCAATCTAGTATGCCTGTCTAGACTCCAGCCCATGGTCAGTTCTGTCTATACTGTCCCCTGCTGACGGCCAGGATAGCCCAGGTTCGGTCAGTTCCCGGGAGCAGTGACCTGGGGAAGAGGCTGTACAGCACCCAGAGGCAGCAGGAAGAACCCCAGGTTCCTGGCTACCCAGAAAACAGTCCAGAGGGGGTCTCTGGATGGGCCTATCTCAGTGGCCCCTGGGAGTCCTTACCACAAAGGGAGGGATGTGGCCAGAGACGGAGCCCCCTGTACAAGGCGTGAGGATAATGATGGCCCCGGAAGCAGAGATGGCAGGGAGAGAAGAGTTAGCACCATCAGGAAAGGATGAGATGATTGATGGGTGATAACACAGCACAGGAATACGAATTTTCACATAAATCTTCCCGCCGCACAGAAACAGAAATAATGAACAGGAAGTCCCTCTCTTACAAATGAGCTTTGAACGGAGTTGATAGAAATAGCAGGAAGGTTCCGGAAGCAGCCCGCGGAACGCCCTTAACTCACGCAGTGCAGCGGGGAAGAGTCTGGCTAAGAAAGAAGTAGGGAATGCAATAACCTCAGCAGACTGAAATCAAAAGCAAGGGGGGTTCTTAACTCGCCCGAGTCAAGCGGCGCATAAGACAACACCTAAGTTTTACGGGAGACGACCAGAAGCCGGAGGATTTAGAGAGTGAGAGCAGTGATGCCGTGACAATGTGCTCCGGTCCCAGGGAGCCCTCTCTGTTCCCAGCCCTCAGCCCCGTCCCCACCCCCGGAGACCCGGCATCGGCCATCAGAAGCCTCAGTGTCTGAAAAAGCCTGGAGGTGAAGCCCCGTCCTCGGGGCAGGCGGCAGTCCTGGGCTGACTGCCCTGGGGCACCGCTCAGACCCAGACCTCAGCTGAATGCGCGTCTCTGCCTACATGCTCCCCAGTCCTACCCAGTCTCTCCCTCTCCTCCCAGGAACCACCTTCTCACACCCTCCTCCTAGGGAACTGGGCATCTCAGAAAGAGTCAAATGCATGAAAGAAAAGGAGAGAAGGGTACGCGGGTAGGGAGTGAAGGCTGTTAGGTAAACGTTGCTGCTGGTCCCAAAGTAAGAGGAATGACGAGAAACGGAGGGAGAAGAAGGGACCCCTGAGGAGTTAGAAAACACAATCTGTGGTTTAACACAAGAGGTCAGAGGGACTTCCCCGGTGGTCCGGTGGCTATGACTCTGTGCTCCCACTGCAGGGGGCCCGAGTTCCATCCCTGGTCAAGGAACCAGAACCCGCGTGCCGCAACTAAGACCGAATGCACCTAAAGAAGCATCTTAAACAATTTTAAAAAGAGGTCAGAGGTTATGACAAATAAAAGAGAGAGCCCCAGGGCCCTGAGTCCTGAATATTCAAGGTAACCTTGGCCTTCTGCAGTTAGTTGCGTTCTTGGAAAGAACTCTGTACAGCTGTTGTTTGTATTCAAGTCCCATCTTAAGCACACAGAGCTGCATTCACAGAAGAAATGCTGTCGGGAAACCCACTGCCATCCTTTACACCTGAGGCACGCACTGTCCCCCACTGTACCCACCGCAGAGCCCTGCATTTCCGTCTGTGGACAGCAAGGACCACACGGAGGACCCTAACCTGCGGCTTCACGCCAGGACACTTGCATGTAGAATAAACCAACGGAGGTCCCAGTGTTTGGGGCCTCCTGGTAAAAAGAGATGAAAAAAAAAAAAAAAAATGATGGCGAGACCGTCACCTCTTGGAATACTGGGAATAAAGATACTCCAGTAATAAAGGATGACAGATCCTGCTCCTGAACTCTAGAAATGGCATTTATGAAGGCGGAAACACTGCCAATTGGGAAGCAGGAGGTCTGTGCCTAAAGCTAGGAGGCCCGTGGTTTCCAGGTGGCGCGGAGACACAGAGCAGTGCCCTATTATGAAGAGCCGCGGCCCAGACCTTGAGGACATCACTCGGTGTCCCCTCGGGAGGAGAGGTTACAAAACCGATAGTGCTTGGAGGATTTCTTCTCTTTTAATTTTGAGATCTTAGGCAGCACAAGTGGGATGACCACAGAAAGGGCATCGATTACTTGGGCATGAGTGCTGTGCCATGCTTAGTCACACAGTCACATCCAGCTCTTTGCAATCCCATGAACTGGAGCCCGCCAGGCTCCTCTGTCCATGGGATTCTCCGGCAAGAATGGTGGGGTAGGTTGCCATGCCCTCCTCCAGGGGATCTTCCCAACCCAGGGATCAAACCCAGGTCTCCCTCATTGCAGGCAGATTCTTTACTGTCTGAGCCACCAGGGAAGCCCTTTCCCTTGGCTGTGCTGTGCTTACTTCCCCATCATCTTTGCCCTCATTACAAATATTATGAGGAAGGCAAAGGGGGGGCACGTACATATTCCCAGAGTAAATCGACTGCTAGTGCAGAGGTTCTTAATTTGGTTTCTGTGAATGTGAAAGAGAAAAGAAAAAAAAAAAAAATCACATCTTTATTTGCAATAACATCTGGCTGAAATTTAGCACTCATTCAATTCCACAGGTAGTCACAAAATCCTGGAGTTTGCACAGCACCTGTGACTTCTACAACAGCCGAAACCACAGATATTTTCACAAAGCATTAGGGTTGTACAAAAATCTCAAACTGTCACAGACTCATCAATACTCACAAAGAAATGACTAGAGTTGGTATTCTATCCGCTACTAAGTGAGCTAATAAAAAGCAGGTCAAGAAATGTATCACCCGTCTTGTTCAATATTGGGCACGAATGCCCCCCTCCCAAAGAAAAAAACATTAATGGAAATGCTAAAGGGTGGGCTTCCCTTGAGTTCAGAGAAACCTTGCAACTTGGGGTCCTAAGAACCAAGTATTTGTAACTGGCTCCAAAGTCACGCATTTTCCAAAGCCTGTAGTAACAGGATGAAATCATTCCCTTGAGTCCTTCATCTTAGTGAGGAGTTTATGTGCAAGTTGGGGCTTCGCTGGTGGCTTAGACAGTAAAGAATCCGCCTGCAGTGCGGGAGACCTGGGTTCAATCCCTGGACCGGGAAGACCCCTGGAGGTGGAAATGACAACCCACTCCAATATTCTTGCCTGAAGTATCCCATGGACAGAGGAGCCTGGTGAGCTGCAGTCTAGGGGGTCGCAAGGAGTCGGACGCGCCTGGATGACTAAGCACCATGGGCAAGATCTCAAATTATTCACTATCAGTTTGTTAAATAATTTTTCCCATCAAAACTTTTAGTGGACTTCTCTACTTTTGTTAGTTTCATAAATAGCAATAACATGCAGTAGTTTTCTTTGGGAGTCTCTTGTACCCATGAAAACAGCATGTTATCTTCTGAGAATGATTAAGGATGGAAAACCACAGAGCTGATCTCAGG
This sequence comes from Bison bison bison, assembly GCF_000754665.1. Lineage (NCBI taxonomy): Eukaryota > Metazoa > Chordata > Mammalia > Artiodactyla > Bovidae > Bison > Bison bison. The sequence continues at coordinate 5,584,537 of NW_011494867.1, forward strand.
GTGGGCGTTGGTCTATCAGCCACGCTCACCCATTGTTTCAAAGATTCCATCTTCCTCACTAGTTTCGGCAGAGACACTGTGTGAGTCCATTCACGTTCACGGAGCAGCGAAAATGACAGGTGAGAAAGGCACAAAGTTTTGGATTCTCAGAAACTTAGATCGGTACAAGACAAGGGTTTACTGTACTAGATCCTGAGCTCCTTGAGGGCAGGGAGTAGGGACTGTTTCATGTACATCTCTGTATCTCTGGCAATCAGCAGAGTGATGACAGCTGTGGTGAATGGGTAAATGGCTGGATGGATAGGTAGACGATGGGTGGATGGATAAATACAGCTTTGCGAGATAATGAATAGTAATTCTTGGAAGCAAGTCATAATATGTGACACTCAAGACATTTCCTCACAGTACGCAGTAAGTTATTTCAAAGATGATGCAGCTTTGGCAAAAGTTTACAGTATTTCCTTTCACGAGCTCTCTGAGACTAGCAAAAGTCCTTATTCCGGTGTAAGCATCCTTCTCTATGTTGTAAGAAAACCTCCAAAGCTTAAGTGACAGCCCCAAAGCTTGATAAACATCTCCCTTAGTTCATTGTTACTTTTTTTTTTCAATTATTAAGGAGAAAGGGAAACACAAACTTTTTCATAAAAGTGCTTTAAAATAATTTTTTGAGAAAACGTCTTGCTTGTCTTTGAAGCTATGTCACTACGGCTTAGGTGGTTTCTGAAAATTGGCCAAATATGGTCACGTGTTGTGACCAAATGCTAAGCAGTCATTACCGACTCGGGGTTAGACCTGATAAAGGAACTAATATTCTAAAAATGAAAGTGTGTGCACACCCAGCAGAGGCCACACCAAACCTCCAGACACTCTGCCTTGGGCACTCATCCTGCCTTTAGAAAGCTTGGGCGACCGCAGCTGAATTTTCATCAAGCTGGTTGACCCTCTTCGTAGACAGAAGTGCTCATCTCCTGGACGCGGAAGTAGATGGAGGCACCATTTTGCCCATATTCCATTTAAATGAAACGATATTTTGCAAAAACCAAACAAACAAAAAATAAGAAAGAAAGGCACGAAGGTAGTAGTATTGGAGGGAGGGTCCTTTTAGGACCACTTGATGCTCCCTGTGTTCCTCAGCCATGGGATCTTGTTTTCCCTTTTCCTTTCTTTTTTTCCTTTATGGCCACTCTGTCTGGCTTGCAGGATCTTAGTTTCTGACCGAGGCTCTAACCTATGCGCCCTGTGGTGAGTACGGAGTCCTAACCGCTAGACGACCAGGGAAGTCCCGCAGGTTCTTTTAAATGAAGGTAGTCTCCTGATATTTATGGGAAACAAAGGCTGGAAACCGCCAGCATTAGTGGTGATTTAGCAAAATATCACTGTCTCTTCAGCAGTTTCTGAGCCTGTGAGCAGAAGGTAAGCAAACCAGCGCTGACAACCACCACCTTCCTCAGGACTAGGGCAAAGCTCCCTTCATTCTGTAAGATCTTTCCTTAATTGGCATCCTTGCAGCAAGCAACTCCAGAGACAGAAATGACAACCCACTCCGGTATTCTTGCCTGGGAAATCCCATGGACAGAGGGGCCTGGTGGGCTATGGTCCATGGGGCTCCAAAGAGTTAGATGTGACTTAGCGATTACATCAGAGAAGGAAATGGCAACCCACTCCAGTGTTCTTGCCTGGAGAATCCCAGAGATGGGGGAGCCTGGTGGTCTGCCGTCTATGGGGTCGCACAGAGTCAGACACGACTGAAGCGACTTACCAGCAGCAGCAGCAGCAAGCAAAAACCAAAAGATGGCCTCCTTCCCAGTAGATAAGGATCCAAAGGAAAATGCCAAGTTCACTCTGCAAAGTGACCCCCAAGAGGTCCTACTGGGTAATGACAAAATACCCGAGTGGCAGCCATGTGCTAGGCCACGGCGACAGCACCAGGAGAGACTTGTCAGAAACCCTCCATCGGGCCCACTCCAGTCCTCTGCAGCCAGGCACACCTAGGGAGAAGAGCAGGAGCTTTCCTGGTTCTGCTCCCGTGTGTCAGTCATGTACCTACACTCCGACAATAATCCTAAGGGTCACCATAATAGAAAAGTCAGTGATAATCATAACAAATCAGTGGTGGGTTTGGGAAAAAAAAAAAAAGACGGGAAGTTGTTTTAAACCAACGAAGGCTGGTGTCACAGCACAATGGATGTTCGACTTTTCCATTCTTGACTTCCGTTTTTCGGGCAGGGGGATGTGGCTGCAGGGCTGAGCTCAGCTATCCAAGGACTCCAGAAGCCTCACCACACACCTTCTCTCTTCTCTGCCCATCTCTCGACTCTCACCTGGACTCGTCAGAACACAGAACACCAGGTCCAGCCAAGCAGCCCAAGCCTGCATTTCCACCGGGGCACAGGGCTCTCTTTACAAACTGCACATTTACATGGCAAAAATAGAAACTCACGGCATCACATGTATATGCAAATCTGCCAACCAGACTCCGCACTGAAAATAGCTATTTACTGTGCGGCTTGCATATTGGCCCAGAAAACCCTCTCTACCTATTTCATGCTCATTTAAATTCTTTAAGAGTTCCTGACCCATTTAAATTCCTTAAGGGATGCCTGGCTTCTCATGGGCATTGGTCTGCTCCTCTCCCCCAATGGCTTGTAAAGGAATACTGCCTGGCATTGCAGGTGGAACTTTTAGAGGAATATATTGGCCCCCACTTTACGGCCCATTTGGGACACTGCTCAGCCACGTGTGCGTTCAGACCAGGCTTCCTTCTTAGCTGCAGGAAGGAGGGTTCTAAAGCTAACTCCCTGGAAAGGATGGAGGGCAGTTTTTCTGAAAATATGGTCTTGAACACTCACATCAGAGTCAAGGAGGGAGGGGGGCTGGTGGAAAATGCAAGCTTCTGGCTCCCCACCACCCC
>NW_011494867.1:5587547-5595472 GCF_000754665.1 Bison bison bison
ACCACCCCCACCCCCGCCCCACCGCACTCCCGAGCACCGAATTCTGATCTCTCAGAGTGTGACTCCAGACTTCTGGAGTTTGACACCACTTCCTCAAGAAGCTCCCTGGGGTGATCTTGCTGGCCTCTGAGGGGTGGGGACTCAAGAGTGAGAAACCACCCCGAAATCTGCAAAAAGAGGGCTTAGGGAGCTGGAGGACTCAAGTCCAAGCAAAGGCAGAGGGCAGTCAGGATGGGACTCGTGGGCAGTGAGGCTGCTGATGTCCCACAGGGAGGCGGCGTCGGAGCAGAGGTGAGCTTCCCAAAGCCACCCATCTCTGCCCTGGGGCTCTCTCCAGGACTGGTTCTGATGCTCATAGACTCCCTGTCCCTAGAGGCCGTGGAGCAAATTACATCCACTGCAAACCTGGCTGTGCAGAGGGGTGCGTCTTCTGTCTCCATTCTTCAGGACGCTGACTTGGTAGATCACGGGGGTTCTCACACCCAACAGTGTGCTTTGAGATCCCGCCTCTTCCACCTCCCAGCTACTCACATCTGTCAACTCTACGGAGGAAATAATAATGGTTCCTGCGATGCAAGGTTATCCAGAGGCTCAAGTGACGTCAATAATGAAAAGTGCCTGGGGCCATACCAGCCGCTTAGTACGCCCTTAAAACGTTATCTGTTGTTTTGTTGTTGTTGTTTTAATGCATTCATGCCCCCATGGATTTTTTAAATGTGCCAAGGATTCCCCAGAAAGTCCATCCAAGTGAACAAGTCTGTTCTGGAAGTAGAAGGGAGCTATATGATCTCTGAGAGTCCTTTTAATCATCTGCCACTAAAGAAGGAAGCGAAGCTTACTTGACTTTGAAAGGACACCTCCCTATCAACTGAAATATCTCTCCAGGCAGACACACCAGTGACCCTCACTCATGGCTGCCCACTCATGGCTGCCTATCTCCACACATCTTTAACACGTGCGACAACCCAGCCCTATGTAACCATCCCACGCAGACATTCTGATCACATGGTTATTACACCTACGTGCAACTGCATTAGCTACCTCCAGACCGTCTATGCGTTTGTACAAATATCTGTGTATGGATCCAACGGCGTGAATTCACGCAGCACTCCCCCTCCCCACCCCCCACACACACACAAAGGGACCATGCCTAAGAGTATGGCACAGATTTGACTCTATAGCAAATAAACAAAATGAAACAAAACTTTGGAAACCCATTAAAAAATAAAGTCAGAAGTGAACACCCCCTCTGCGTTATGTCAGAGAGCCGGGGCCGTGAGCACAGGATAACAGTCCAGAGTTGGCTCTGCTGAGGATCAGAGAGCCGGGGCCGTGAGCACAGGATAACAGTCCAGAGTTGGCTCTGCTGAGGTGAGCAGCCATGATGGTGGAGTAGACAGCCAGGAGCCCTGGAACTGGGAGGACGAGCCCGCACAGCAGCTGGCTTTGAAGGCCAAATGTGCGGCTTGACTTCAGGAGCCCCACAGGATGGCGGGAAATGGAGGCTTCACTCTTGAAGGACCACACACATCCTCATGAGCACCAGGACCTCAGGCAAAGGCAGTAATTGGATAGAAGCCTGGGCCAGACCCACCTGTGAATCCCAGAGCATCTCCCTGAGAGGCGGGAGACAGCTGCATCTCACCCTGGGGATGGGGACACTGGTGGGTACACATTTGGGAGCGCTCAGCCGCATGGATGCTGATGCTGGAGGCTGCTATCTTGAAATCTACCCTCTATCTCATTCGCACCAAGACCTGGCCCCACCCAACAGCCTGTAGAGTCCAAAGCTGGGACAGCTCAGGGCCAACAGTTACCTTGTGGGAACACAGCCCCACCCATGAGCAGACAGGCTGCTGCCTAAAGACTGCAGCGCCCACCACTGCCTCAGACACTCCCCCTAGACATGACCCTGCCAACCTGAGGGCCACTTCGTGGCAACCAGATGGGGAAAAAATGGAAACAGTAGCCTACTTTATTTTCTTGGGCTCCAAAATCATTGCAGATGGTGACTGCAGCCATGAAATTAAAAGATGCTTGCTCCTTGAAAGAAAAGCTATGACCAACCTAGACAGCATATTAAAAAGCAGAGATATTACTTTGCCAACAAAGGTCTATATAGTAAAAGGTATGGTTTTTCCAGTAGTCATTTACAGATGTAAAAGTTGGATCATAAAGAACGCTGAGCACTGAAGAACTGATGCTTTCAAACTCTGGTGCTAGAGAAGGCTCTTGAGAGTCTCCAGGACTCCAAGAAGATCAAACCAGTCAACCCTAAAGGAAATCAGTCCTGAATATTCATTGGAAAGACTGATGCTGAAGCTGAAGCTCCAATACTTTGGCTACCCAATTGGAAGAACTAACTCATTAGAAAAGACCCTGATGCTGGGAAAGATTGAAGGCAGGAGGAGAAAGGGATGACAGAGGATGAGGTAGTTTGGTGGCATCAGCGACTCAATGGACATGAGTATGAACAGACTGCAGGAGATACTGAAGGGCAGAGAACCGTGGCATGCTTCAGCCCATGGGGTCGAAAAGAGTCGGACATGACTGAGCAACAACCACCAGCTGAGGGCCAAGACCCAGTGGGCAGGCACCAGCCCTTCCCTCCATGAAGGCTGCACACGCCTCCAGACCAGCCTCACCCACCAGGGGGCTGACACCAGGCTCAAGAAAACTGTAATATGATCCTGCCGGAACCAGCTCTGGGATCCCTGGGCCCTCCAGCCAGACTCCAGGGACCAACTTCACCTGCCTGTTGGGAAGCAACAGCGTCGATGGAGCCTTCCAGACCCTGACGCCAGATACCAGAATGCCAGCACGGGCCTGGGGCCTCTCACACGGCTCAGAACGGTCATCAGCAAAAAGTCTACAATTAAATGCCAGAGAGGGTCTGGAGAAAAACCCTCCTACACTGCTGGTGCGAATGTAAATTGGTGCAACCACCGTGGAGAACAGTATTGAGGTTCCTCAAAAAACGAAAAAAGAGAACTGCATATGAACCAGCAATCCCACTCCTGGGCATATCGAGAGAAGACTCTTAACTTGAAAGGATCCATACACCCCTATATTCACTGCACCACTGTTTTACAATAGCCAGGACATGGAAACAACCTAAACATCCATCAGTAGAGCGATGGATAAAGAAGATGTGGTACATGGATACGATAGAATACTATCAGCTGTGAAAAGAACAAAATAATGCCATTTGCAGCAATATGGATGAACCTGGAGATTATCATTCTAAGTGAAGTATTGTCAAAGACAAATATGATATCACTTAACATGTGGAATCTAAGAAACAGTGATACAAATGAACTTATTTACAAAACAGAAATAGACTCAAAGACATAGAAAACAAATTTACAGTTAGCAAAGGGGAAAGTATGGCAACAGAGTAAGACTTTGAGATTAACAGATACACGCTGCTGCTGCTGCTGCTGCTGCTAAGTCGCTTCAGTCGTGTCTGACTCTGTGCGACCCCAGAGACGGCAGCCCACCAGGCTCCCCCGTCCCTGGGATTCTCCAGGCAAGAACACTGGAGTGGGTTGCCATTTCCTTCTCCAATGCATGAAAGTGAAAAGGGAAAGTGAAGTCGATCAGTCATGTCCGACTCCTAGCGACCCCGTGGACTGCGGCCTACCAGGCTCCTCTGTCCATGGGAATTTCCAGGCAAGAGGACTGGAGTGGGTGCCGTTGCCTTCTCCGAGATACATGCTACTACGTACAAAACAGGCAAACAACAAGGACCTACTCCATAGCACAGGGAACTACATGAAATATCCTGTAATAAACTATAATGGAGAAGAATCTGAAAAAATATATGTGCATATATTTATATATATAACGGAATCACTTTGCTATCCCTGTGAAACTCACACAACATTGTAAATCAACTGTATGTCAGTTGCTCGGTCGTGTCTGACTTTTTCAATGCTCTGGACTACAGCCTGCCAGATGCCTCTGTCCATGGAATTCTCCAGGCAAGAATACTGGAGTAGGTAGCCATGCCCTTCTCCAGGGGATCTTCCTGACCCAGGAATCGAACCTGGGTGTCCTGCATTGCAGGCAGATTCTTCACCATCTGAGCCCACCAGAGAAGCCCCAAATCAACTATACTTCAATAAAAAAAAAAAAGCTTTACAGTGTCGATCACTGAAGTAGAGTGATGACTATATGGGAATCGACTACTTTCTTCTGATTCTGTGTATATTTTGAGATTTTCATTTTAAATATTGAAAAAGTAATTTACATGGAACAGTTGAGAGGCGGGGGACACAGAAACGGCTTTGTAGCCTCCGTTCATTCTGTCTTCACTTTTCCCCCCTGTGGCAACCACAGAGATCAGTGAGACGACTGAGGGTGGTTAATTAAGCATTGCAGCCCATATTCCACTGCAGCTTCAACTGGATACGGTGCTCTCTTTCACTTCCTGTTATGCAGGATTGCAGCAGGCTGTTAGACACCTGCCAGCCTCCCAGCCCAGCTGCTGCTCTGCGCTCGGGCGGGCAGGAAGCACTCGGGCCCTCGGCCTTGGGAGGGTCTCACTGTGCAAACTGGCCCCTTCCTGGTGAGGCAGGGGGCGGGGAGGGGGGAGGGGGGGACAAGGAGGACGGACACAGCTGATGAGTCCACAGCGGAGGCTCAAGGACCCGCAGCTGGCGGTGAAGACCTCAGTCTATTGTGAGGGTTGTGGGTAGAGGCCAGCTGTTTTCCCCCGACCTTCCAGGACCTGTGTGTAATTAAAGCTGGGGCATCTACACAAGCGAGAATCTCAGGGAACTCATTAGTTAGCCTGGCTCCCTTAACCTCAGGAACAGGACTGTGTGCGGAAGCCTTGGCTCACTTGTTCATTCACTCGCTCGCCCACTCCTCCATTCATTCCATAGCCGCATTCCGGGAACCTCCTGTGAGTGAGTCTCTCTGTGCTAAGACGGTGAGCAAACCAGAAGACAAGACACAAATCTCTGTAACTCTAACACTCCTCATTATACTGCCGAGGTATTGAGAAGCCATTATGTGCCAAATAATTTATCAAGGAACTCCGGTCCTTTATTCAAGGAAATCACTCCCAGTTTAATGGGAAGACTTCACACCAGGGGTAATTATTCAGTTCCTAGAGGAAAGCAGATAGAGGGAGGTGTAGTGGCATGGAAAAGGGGAGGGAGAACCAAGGACAGCTTCTCCAAGGAGGGATGGGCTATGGCCGATCAGAGATGGCCACAGGGACCTCCCTGGGGGTCCAGTGGTTAAGAATCCGCCTTGCAGTGCAGGGCATGTGGGCTCAACCCCTGGTCAGGAACTAAGATCCCCCGTGTCGTGCAGCAACCAAGCCCACGAGCCACAATTAGACAGTCCATGCACCGTAATGAGAGATCCCACGTGCCACATCTGAGACCCACCGCAGGCAAACAAAGATGGCTTCACAGTTTTGACGTGCCCGCCTTCAACACGTGGGCTTGGGTCCCCTCCCCCGGGTCTGGGCAGATCGGCTCTGACCAGGAGTCAGTGGTAGAGCTGGTACTGTCCAGGGTCTGGCCGTTCAAGAGGTAACTCCCACCTCCTTTCTCTTACAGACCTGAGATCCACATGAGGACCTGAGGCCACCCTGCTGCGGGGAAGCCCAAGCTGGCCGCCTGGAAGGGCCCGTCAGCCCCCAGCCCCTGGGGTCATCTCGGCCTGGCCCCACATGCTGCCGGACGAAGCTGCCCCTTCCGCCGTCCTGTGAGTGACAGCTGCAGCCACGGTGCAGCCCTCATACGAGGCCCTGCACTGTAAGCCCGTGGCTTTCCTAACAGTTTTACCAAGTCACCTAAAGGGAGGCGTCTGGTACCCATTTCAGAGATGTGGAGACTGAGGCCTAGAGAAACCAAGTCATTCTTTCAAGGGAATTGCAACCTCTAGAAAGACAACCACGGCTGGACTTCAAGCGCTCAGAGTCCAGAGTGTGCTCTCTTAGACAGCCTGCCCTGTCCTTAATCAATAAACTGCCGGACACTTGTTTCTAAGCCCTCTTAAAATCCCAAGCCTGAGACCCGCATGGGAAGGGAAGCTGCTTCTCGTCAGATAAAAGCGTGGTCTCCCAGGCAGTTTACAACAGAGGGCAGAATATGCAGACGAGGCCCGCCTCTTATCTGGTAAGAGATAACCGGCCACCTCTACATGTTAATTTCCCTTGGAGCATTAGGGCTCGATTAGACATTATCTTTCCCCAGGACTGCTTACATGGGTCACTGGATCAGGGCCCGAGATGAAGGAAACTCTTCTTTCTGAATATGCCTTGGGTTAAAGAAGGTAACACCAATCTGAGAGGCAGGGTGGTCTCTACGGAGAGTTTAGTTGCGGAGAACTGAGTTTCAAACCAGGTTCAGCAGACTGGAGAGCCTGTGTGCTTAACGTCTGTGCCCTGTGTGTGCCTGACTTTAGTCTAAAATAAACAAAGGCATTTTGCGTGCAAGACTTGGGCTGGAGGGTTGGCTCCAAGGAGATGGTCTTGTTGGTCTCACACACAAACTAAGTCCACTCTCAGGCACTGTGTGATCTTTCTGTTCCACACAGCAGCTTCCAAAGGTACCTGCTCCCTTCCTTTGGAACCTAGAACACTGTCCAAGTCCTGGAGCTAAGTTGGTGTTTCTCAAGTTTTTGGCCTTTAATCATGGCATGGCAGTAGAATCACCAGGGCTGGTCCTCCATGAGAGGGCAGCCTCTATTGTAAATACAGATTCTCAGTCCCTGTCCTGAAGGTGGTCTGAACCACACTCTGCGAGTGGGGCCTGGGAATCTGAGTATCCCACATCTCCCCTGAGATCCTCTGCACAGTGACAATCGAGGACCAGTGGGAAGAAATACGAATTGCCCATCATACACATGCGAGTCCCGGTGAGGCTCAGCAGAGACTGCTTTTTCTGCGTCATCCGTGGGGCCTGCTGCACTGGCAGGCGGCCTGCAGCCTTGGGGACGGGGCAGTCATCCGCCTGTTTGCCCGGCGTCCCTTCCCTGCCCTGCCCGCCTTTGCTCTGCATGGCAGGGGATGACATTTCTCAGCCCCTCAACTCCCAAACCGCTTCCTGATGGATCCGGACAAAGGCAGGCGCTGGCAGGGAATCAGAGGGAGTGAGCGGCAGGGGAAGCCAAGGATGCCCATCCCTTCAGGTGTCACCTCTCTCTCTGAGTCTGGTCCCCGCGGTATGGTCTGCCCCCTGCGGTCCTGCTTCTCTCTCTGCATGACTCCTGCCTCTGGGTTCTGGTCCCAGAACAACACACTTCCTATGTGCTAGTGGCTTTCTGCCCTGGCTGATCTCTGGGCAGCCTGACCTTTCCTTTTATTCCTTTATAGCTTCCTAGCCATTTGGGACTAGATGCTCATATTCAGTTTCCTCCTCTGAACCTACTGGGGGTGAGTTCTGTTTTTCTGACTGGCTCTTGATCCATGCAGGGAGTAACCTGGCAGAAGTCACATCCCACAAAGGACTAGCTATAGCCACTAGTGACCGTGTGACCTCAGTGGGCCTGGCATGTGATGTTCAAGGCTTTGTGTGCATTCCTTATCCATTCTAAAGTGTTTATGGGGCACCTGTTAGATGCTAGGCACTAGGCTCGTTGTCTGGGATACAATGGGAGCCCATATATATATATATATATGAATCACTTTGCTGAATAGCAGAAATGAATACAGTATTGTGAATAAAATCTACTTTAATTTAAAAAAACATCAGCTGAAGTATATGGCCTGCATGGCTGAGACGGAACCAGGGAGGAACAAGGTCCGTTCCTCACTTTGCTCTCAGTGTCTGAGGTTCTGCAGTGTTTGTCCTCCCCTTGAAAAGAGTCTACAGCCCACTACACAAGTTAAAAGGATAAAGCTAGCAACAGTAATGCTGGAAGCCCACGCAGCAAATGCAATTCTCTCTGAACACACCTTTGTT
>NW_011494867.1:5595572-5605996 GCF_000754665.1 Bison bison bison
GGAAGACGTGTTTCTAGGAATAAGGAAGACAATCAACAGGCAGATATTTGAAGCTGCTCAGACCTTGCAGAGCGTCAGCCCACACTGTGCTGTACTGGCCCCAAAGCCTCTGACGTCATTCACAGCCGGGGATCAGGTGAGCACAAACAGCTCCAAGGCATAGCTTGTCTTGCTATGCTTGTCTTTCTGAAACCTGGGGAGGTTTCAGAAAGTGAGGTTTCATGCCGGGTGGTGGTGGAGACCCTTTACGAGGTGCTCAGTCTGTGTCAGGCACTGCTTGTTGTGCCCAAAACCCCTTTTCTCGCTTTAAAGTCTCTCAACAAACCACTGAGGCAGGGCCATTAGCATCCCTGCCTCACGGATGGAAACTGAAGCCTGTCCCTTGCCCAGGGTCCTTAGGACAAAAAGCCAGCGAGGCCCGCTCTGCTGCTGGCCCCTTCGCTCTGTGGCTTCCCTACAGCCTGGTAATGGCCTCTCTCACTCTGCACGCCAGACTTTGCTCCCAACAGTGATGGCTGGGGAACCCACCCGTCTACCTCTCCACTTATCCAGGCCCCCCACGGGCCTTGTGAGCTCTCTGAGCACACTGACTGATGGCTGTGAAACAGGAAAAAAGGTCTAGAGCTGATTCCAGCCTCATCTAACTTGATTTTTCTTAGCCCATCTGTAAAATGGGACACTCACAAAACCTTCCTCTTCACATTACTATGGGATTAAATAAGTTATTACATATCAAGCAGGGCTTCCCTTGTGGCTCAGCTGGTAAAGAATCTGCCTACAAGGCAGGAGACCTGGGTTTGATCCTTGGGTCGGGAAGATCCCCTGGAGAAGGGATAGGCTACCTACTCCAGTATTCTGGCCTGGAGAATTCCATGGACTGTATGGTCCATGGGGTCAAAAGAGCCAGACACGACTGAGTGACTTTCACTTTCACTACATATCAAGTAAGTACATAACAAATAGAGTTAAGTGTTTGAATGTGATCAGGAAGATAAATATCTGAGGAGGTAGGAAAAGCTGAAAAGTCCTTTGCAGGTTTAAGGGAGCAGTCTATGAATTAACGTACAGATCTGAAAGTTGGACCCTAAAGAAGGCTGAGTGCTGAAGAATTGATGCTTTAGAACTGTGGGGCTGGAGAAGACTCTTGAGAGTCCCTTGGACAGCCAGGAGATCAAACCAGTCCATCCTAAAGGAAATCAAACCTGAATATTCATTGGAAGGATTGATGCTGAAGCTACAATACTTTGGCCACCTGATGCGAGGAGCTGACTCGTTGGAAAAGATCCTGATGCTCTTTGAAGATTGAGGGCAGGAGAAGAGGGTAACAGAGGACGAGATGATTGGATGGCATCACCGACTCAACGGAGATGAGTTTGAGCAACCTCCAGGAGATAGTGAAGGACAGGGAAGCCTGGAGTGCTTCAGTCCATGGGGTCACGAAGAACCTGACATGACTAAGCAACTGAACAACAACAAAGTCGCCTCCGTAAACAGATTTCAGCAGCTTCCCCGTCACAGCATAGTTACTCTATATTTCAAGACTCATGATTTTTTTTTTTTTTTTTTAATGTCCGTCCTCTGCTCTTTAAATCTTTTGACTGCATTAAGACCTTGATCTGTTGCCTCTCCTGCCCTGGGGTCAAGGGAAGCAGAAACCCCAGGACCCAGGAACGGTCCTGCCTGCCAAGCACAAAGATTAACAGGAAATGTGGGTCCATTTTCTCTCCAGCTCTAGGTATTGTTTTCCCCTGAAGTTCAAGGCTACCGAGACGGTCCAGTTGGCCCTCCTCTGTTTTCCTGAGCTTGCAATTTGGCTGCTCTGCTGCATGCAGGCTCCTCTGCCTGACAGCTTTTCTTGTTGGGAAAAGCAGAAGCCCTGTGCCAGAGAGCTTTGCTCAGGCCTCCCTGTCTCCAGTCACAGCCGTGAGCGACAGATGCTGTCCTGCCCGCTGCCTGGCCCTGCCCTCTGTTCCTGACAGAGGGTTCTGCTTTCACCGGCCGCTTCCTGTTCCCAACCAGTCACTTCTCCGGGATGATATCCGTGGGGGCATGCGGTCTCGATCAAGTCAAAGTTCATGTCCTGAGGTCCTGCCTCTGTAGTTGAGCTCAGTGCTATGGGTAGTGAAGAGGATCCAAATAAGGCAACATGGAAAACATGTACATTGGAGGTTTTTTCCGAGGCAATGCTGCTCGACAGCCAGGACGCAGCGTCGCGTTTCCTACCCAGAGAAAAAGCAATGATATGGCAGGTCTTCCATGGGAAGAACTGATGGCATGGGCGTTTGCTGAATGCCTACTGTGCACAGGGCATGATGGAGGCGGGTGGGACTCAGAGATGAACAGGGCACTTCTCAAGGCTTGGAGGGTGTCGCAATCCCCTAAGAAAGTTCAGACTATCGATCGGGAAGAGGAAACTCAAGTCAACGGCACTAGAGAGCTGTGCAGAGTTCAGAGTTTCAGCTTTCCGTCTGTACATGGAGAAAGTAACGGGACCTGCTGCATAGAGAGTTTGTGAAAGTCAAACGCAATGGAACGTACAAGTCCTTGGAAGAGCGCTGGGCTGATGGTGAGCACCCCATAAACATCATTGCCATCGCTTGTATTTTCATCATGGTGAAGTATTTCCAGCATTTTGAAGAGCCAGAGTTGAGTCCGATAGCAATACGGACCTAGCGTCTTTGGTGTGTCTTGGGGCCAATGCACATTCCCCGTCCTCTGGTTTCCTTCCACAAACAGTTTTCTGCTGAGCAGTGGGACCTACACCTGGGCTACACCCCAGGGTCCCCTGGGGAGTCCCCTCTGGTTAAAGCCAAACAAACCTCCTGGGTAGGTTTTAAAACCTTTGTAAGTGAGTCTCATGCACAGCTGAGGTCAGGCTCTGCTATACAATCTGGGGTCCGGTCGTGATAAAACCGCAGGACTCCCTGTTCACAATGATTAAGAATATTCACGTCAAGGACAGCACAGCACACACCCAGGGCCAGGGGTCCCTGCAAGGGGACTGTTGGATGAAGCCAGCTAGGGCGGAGCCTGGGAACCTGTGTTCCTGGATCATTCTAGCCTCTCTCTGCCCGTGGAGCCTTTTGTCCTGGGAGAAGGGAGAGGGGCTTGTCTGGTTGGTGAATTTGAGGAAATGAGCTACCATGCTGGGCCCGGTGGTTACCTGGTCTCATCTGGGGACGCAGGCTCTGCAGACCGCCCCCCTTGCCGGGACCACCGGAGGAGGAGAAGAGCCAAGTATGTCCTTTGGAGGCGGGCTCCAGCTGGGGAGGGTCAGAGGCGGGTAATTCCTGGCTGTGGCACCAGGGCTTCCAGTGATCAGCCCCCCACCACGGTGGGCAGGCAAGTGGGGTGCAGATAACCCAGAGACACCAGCGCACAAAGACCCAGGGAAGGATGATCTGGTCGTGGGCAAGAGCACTCAGGCCAGGACCTGCTGCAGGTGCGGGGAGGGGCGCGGCGTGGGGGCTGAACTCTGGCGAAGGCAGGGCAGGGGCGTGTCAGCCAAGTTGTCCGCAAACCTGGCAAGCCCCTGCTGGCTTTGGAGGGCTTCGAGGGGACCCTCAGAGGGTTCCGGGCAGGGGAACAGATATTGCAGAAGCAGATCATCACACAGCAGGATCCTGCTCCTGTCTGGGTACCGAGAGAGGCCCCAGGGCCCGGTCTGAAGGTGGATGCGGGGCGGGGGGCACCATGGCGTGGCAGCGGAGCCCTGGAGCGCCCTGCCCGCCAGCCCTGGAGCGGCGGCCCCTCTGCCCAGGGTGCTTACGGGCGTCCCGGCCGGGGGCCTGCAGGTCTGCAGCCCCAGCACTGTGTCTGTCATTCTCTACGCTTCCCTGAACACCCCTGGGGGGAAACTAACTTGAGAATTAAGAACAAATATTTGACTTTTTCTCCCTCCCCTCCAGGTCATTTTACACAGTCCTGTTTAGACTGGATGCTGGTTAATGGGCGACCTTTGCCCCCTGGCTAAAAGCTGTGACCAGGAAACCCACCTCCCCGTTAATGAGGGTTTTGTTCGGGACCCAGGGAGCGCCCGAGCACACAGCTTCTGCTCTGCAAACGCATTGTCCCCCTGGCTTAGAGAAAGAAAACGGAAAAGAAAAACAAACAAAGAGAACGACAAAACCTTCCACTGGTGAATTAAAACAGCAAACTCCAGGCCCTAAGCGGGTTTCAGCCTCTATTAAGACAACAAAAGGTCCTACGTGCCAGGCCCGGGCACAAAGACTGGGGGGAAGCTGATGGGGAGGGTGGTTCAAGGAAGAGAGGAAAACCAGGCAATTAACTTTTTTTTTTAAGTTATCTCCAGTGCCTCTGCTACGCCCAACAAGCCGTGATGCGCACGCATTTCAGACTTAAAGGAAGGGTTCCCCGTCAGACCAGGGGGCCCACACAGACACGCCAGCCTCTTGCTGCCTTGACCCTGATCCTTCTCAGGTAGTGAATGCTTCCTTTTGGCTCTCAGTGGATGCCCGCACCTTCGCATTGCATGGTCCAAGTTATTTCTTCCTCATCGTCTCTCTCCTTTGTTGATGCTGAGTACAACTTCAAAAAGGCTCTATCCTCCTGTTTTATGCTAAACCACTCTGGCCCAGAGCTATTTCTTTCCACCCCCACCCTGCAAATTTTAGTCCCTTAGAAGCAGGGCTGTCTGTCCCACCATCCACTGGACTTGACTCACCCATCTTAGGACAGCTAAGTGACCAGCAGTTGCTGAGGGCAGGGGGCCTGCCTGACATGTCCCCCACCCTCCCCTAGCATGCAGGACCTTGCGTGGCATGACAGACACGCTCCAGAAACGTGTGGTCATGGGCGACCTGAATATTAATACACGCAGGTTACTGTGTGTATCATACTAAGCGCAAGGGCTCATGACGGTTCTTCAGCCAGATTGGACTAAAAGGCTAAAAACGGCCAACATGTATTGACTGTTGACTATCTGTACATTAACGAGTTAACTCTTAAAAAGCCGCATCCTCGGGCTTCCTGGTGGCCTAATGGTTTAAGAATCCACCTGCCATCAGGAGACACGGGTTTGACGCCTGGTCAGGGAAGACCCCTGACCAGATGCCTCGGGCAGCCAAGCCCCAGGAGCCACAAGTCCTGAGTCCATGTGCCCCAGAGCCCAGGAGCTGCAGGCAGAGAAGCCACTGTAGGGGAGGCCCGCACTCACAAGCACTGTGGCCCCCACTTGCCGCAAATGGAGAGGCCCTCAAACAGCCACGGATACCCAGCAAGGCCAAAAGCAAATAAACGTTTTAAAAATTAAAGACATTCCTTGAAAAAAAAAAAATCTCATCCTCATCTCAAGATTATCCTAGGATTTCAATGAATCCCTAAAAAAAGAAAATTCCTTTTTTTTTACAGGAGCAATGTCTGAGGTTTCTTTCTGTTTAAGAGATCCTTTCAGAACTCTCTTGAGTTTTATGTCAATAAAAAACTTGACTTCAACAGCAGGGTCTGCCGCAAGCTTTGATAAAAATCCAAATGCTTGTATTTGGGTTGGTTTTGGGGCAACAGGAGCCGGAGGAACTCAGTCACAAGGCAGGTCCCCAAGCCAAAAACAAAACAAAACAAAAAGCTGAGGCTGGACTACAGGAGAAGTGAGTCCTCAGGAGGGTCCTCAGGAGGGTCCTCAGGGTCCTCAGGAGGATGGGTCCCATAGGTGCCTGCTGTGACAGGACCCTGTTTCCCCATCTCTGCGGGGCAACCACCATTCCCGAGGAGGATGGAGACATGAAGCACGCCAGGGTTTGCATGCCCGCCGGTCCACAGACCCACCAGATGCCGGGGAAGCGACTTCTCCCCGCCCGGACTTCATCTTGTCCCCTGCAGGACGGGCGCACCACAGCAGTGTCCACGGGCGCCGGCTTTCAGGGTGACAGGGAACCCTCAACGGAGCTCGACTGCCTGTTATGAGATGGAAGGAAAAAGTCTCTTCCCATTTGAGAGTATGAACGTGATGAGGCTGGTGGAGGACGAGGAGGGTGTCCCCTGCCGGCCTCCTGGGGAGGGCCAGAGGACTGAGGCTCCATCACAGCATTTCAGACCTTCACGTAGTCACTGTGGGTAGATTTCACCTTTACACGTATGTATTTACACACTCAATATATATGCACTGTATTGTATATTATGTATGAGTGTGTATACACATGCTCACAGGTAACACATTCTATTATGCATCTTATGATATGTATGTGTATGCACACATATGAACCACATATAAGAAAATGCATATAGTTTTACACACACACCTACCAGCCATTACTGAACACTTAACGATGTTCTGCGTAAGGAGCGCTGTTACGGCTTTTATACACGTGATCACATTTCAGCTCCGCAATGATGCTGTCACATGGAAGCTGCACTGCTCTCCCTATGTTGTGGATGAGGAAACTGGCTCAGAGAAGCGAGGTCACGTCCACTCCCTCTCACAGCCTTGTAGGGGCAGAGCTGAGGACCGAGCTGTGGTTTGTCCATTGCCAAAGTTCCTGACTTGAGCCACCAAGGTTCCCTGCCTCTTACAGAACAGATGAGGCTCAGAGCAGATAGGAGGGGGCCGGACTGCTGGGGCGGGAGGTCCATCTCCCACTCACGTCTGTCACATGCTCACGGGGCATGCCCTCCAGCACCTGAATGCCGCAAGGATGATGCTAAGCAGGGGCTGTGGTCCAGCCTCTGATACCCACGAGAGGCCGTGGTGGGACCACTAGAGGGGCCTGGGCAGCTGGGCAGTCAGAGACCCAAAGATACTGGATCACATGCTGGCTGACTTGAAATCAAGCCATTAACTTTATAATTTCAAGTGAGAAATGGCCTCTTGGACGGCCTCCCTCTTAGAGAAAGCTTTCAATTAACCCACCGACCACTGGCTACTGAGAAAAGTGGCTGGTGTGAAAACGACTTCTCTCTTCTGTCACTGCATATTAAGACCTCGCGCCAGAATCAGATCCACTAATACGGTCATCGCCTCCATCACATCGAGTGTTCTCAGATCAAGCTGCCTGCTCCCGGCAGTGCTACAGCCCCGCGTCTTCCCCACCACCTCCCTTGATAAAATTCCCCAAGCTTGTGATCTCTCGCAGAAAGTTTGGTAATGAACATGGCTTCTCTGTGTTCTGCTGTAAACAGCAGAAATCCCCCTGCAGGCGCTCTCCTGGACCTTTTATCCATACTCAGGAAAAAGAAGTGATTGATTTTGAAGTTCGGTGTTGGCATCTGCTGTTATTCAAAACCAGGACCTTGGCGGCAGCCATCCACCGTGCTTTTCAGCCCTGCCACCCGTGTGCGGCAAATGAAGACAAGCTGTTGTCAGATGAGAAATGCAAAACAGTCAATCTGTTTGTCTGTTTAATGTAACTGGGAACATAAGCTGCTCAAAGTGGCACCATTCGGTACTGTCAGATGGGAGACACTCTCCAGCAAACAAAAACCTAATGACCCGTTTTACTCGGCGCTCTGGAGTTGCTCCTAATGGTACTTTCCATATGCACTTGAACATGCTTTTATCTGAAACTGCAAATGGTACGATTTTCCATCCAACACAAGCGTGTAATCTGTGTATGTCGGGGGTGGGGTGGAGGGGAGCGAGGCGGGTGGGTGGCACCCCTCCATCCCACCCCCCACCCAACCGGCGCCATGGAGGAAGGCTGATGCGCTAAGACATCTTAGAGCAGGAAGCATATTGCAGCAGCATCTGACTCTCATCTTCCCTTTACACCTGTCATTGTACTGTATTAAAGGGAAAAAATCAAGTCATTAACCATGATAGATATGTTTTTAATAAGTAAGTGTTGTGCCTCGCCGGGCGGATAAATAGCGGGGTTGCAGATAGCTTCAGAGCCTGGTGTGGGATTGCGGTGGGGAGTTGCAGGCTCTGCCTGAATTTCCCGAGGGTGTGTCATTTGGGGAGCACTGGGGCTCTCAACATGACCCAGGCTGCGACTCCTCCATGGTGCTCCCCGCTGGGGCTGGACTCTCACTCGCCTCTTCCTTTTTGTTTTCTCTTCCTTTTCTCACTTTTTGTTTCTTGGAACTTTTAATGCCTGGAGAAACGGGTCTGCTCCAAAGGCTGCTATCCACACCCATGTCTTTAAAAATGTGTCTCTCCAAGTGAATCCATCTATGAGACAGCAATAGGATCATGGACACAGAGATCCGACTGGTGGTTGCCAAGGAAGTGGGGGTTGGTGGAGGGATGCGAGGTTGGGGTTAGCAGATGTAGGCTTTTATATAAGAGAATGGATACACAACAAGGTCCTAGTCTATCACACAGGGAACCATATCCACTATCCTGCGATAAACTGTAATGACAAGAAAACAAGCCAATAAAAAAAAAGAATGGATGTATATGTATAACTGAATCACTTTGCTATAGAGCAGGAATTAACACAACATTGTAAATCAACTATACTTCAGTTTTAAAAACTGAGAAAGATGTAGGGTTTCCCTGGTGGTCTGCTGGTTAAGAATCCGCCTGCCAGCGCAGGGGACATGGGTTCGATCTCTGGTCCAGGAAGATCCCACATGCCGTGGAGTAACTACCTGCTCCTCCGCAAGCCCGTGCAACACAGCTACGGAGCCCATGCGCCGCAACCACTGTGCTGCAAACAAGAGAAGCCACTACAAGGAGAAGCTCGTCCACCACGACGAGGAACAGACCCATTCGCCTCAACCAGAGACAACCCAAGGGCAGCAAGGAAGACCCAGCACAGCCCAAAATAAATAGATACGTAAATCTTCTAAAAAACATGAAGTGAAGTGAGAGTCGCTCAATCGTGTCCAACTCTCTGCAACCCCATGGACTACACATGGAATTGTCCATGGAATTCTCCAGGCCAGAATACTGGAGTGGGTAGCCTGTCCCTTCTCCAGGGGATCTTCCCAACCCGGGGATCAAACCTAGGTCTCCCACACTGCAGGCGGATTCTTTACCAGCTGAGCCACAAGGGAAGTCAAAAAATGAAAAAAAAAAAACAACATGGACCAACATCAAACAGATGTCTCTCACTGGCATGGCAGATAAGGACACCTAGAGATTTGTATGGACTGCCAGGAGCACTGTGTTGAGAAGGATTCTGAGGCACACCCATAGAAAGGAATATCAGGATTGGGTAGGAGACCCTGATGTCATTTGCGTGCGGCCACAAGCAGCATTTATTAACGACAAAAACAACTTAGCACAATCAAAATCCAGTTCTTCATGTTCAGGATCCAACAAAGACTCTCTTTTTAATTTTTGTAACGGAACGTCAAATCTACTTGAGTCATGACAAAATGTGGAAGGAAAAAAAAAAAAAAGAAGAAGCTGAGCAGGCCAATGCCTGCCGCTCAAAACACTCATTGCAAAAGACGACGTCTGGCCTCAAACGGTGCTTGGATACATTCGGTGGAAATAAGGCTAAAGCATATGGTTTACATTTTCTCTATAAAGAAATATGGGTGGGAACCTCGAGGGGCCCAAGATGCAATAACAAATACAGGCACTTGACAAGGCTTGGCAGGCGAAGACAGAATATTTCTGTGTTTACCTGACAATCTGACTGGAGTCCGGCCCACTGGGGAGCAATCCATTTGGTTGTGACCCGTCGCACCCTGGCAGAGCGTCCTTGCAGAGACACTAACGTCAGCCTGGGAAGCATCGAGCCCCCCCACTTCCAGGCGAGCCCTCCCTCCAACGAGCAACGCTGCCACTGGCTAACGATGCAGTCAGACCTCTCGGACTCGGGGCGAGGCGGTACCGCGCTGCTGTGCAATATTACCGTGTGATAACACGTGGGCAGGAAGTGGGGACTTCTTTTGTTTTCCATCTTCCCTTCCAAATTCTTTTTTTTTTTTTTAATTGAACTCTGACTTTTCTTTTGGCGTGTAATCATTTGAGTGGATTGATAGGTTTGAATGTTTGATCCTTAATTTTTGTTTGCCCATTTTTTTGTTGTTTTTTTTTTCTTTTTATTTTTGGCCATTTCATTCTCAGGACTAGCCTTTTCAATTCTGAAACTTGGGGAGAACTTGAAAAGAGGAGTCAGTGAGAGAAAGAAAAACAAAAGTGTTTTCTGTATTAAGATTCTGAGATAAGCAGAGGTTTGAAACATTGAGCTTACAGGAATGAGAGATGTCACCCTCCCAATCATATATTTTGTTTCAAGACAAAAGCGCATTTGTAAGCTAGAGACTAAATGACTATTTTGTGTCTATCACACCTTCAGTCAGGAAAAAGCAAAGTTAATAGATGGGTTTTGTTTTCCATCTCTTTCCATGACAGATCAAAGGTCACACGAGTGGGGTTCCCAGGCATCTGCCTGGATGGTGCTTGGCCTCTGAATAATAAAGAGGAGCTTCTAGAACCACCAGCTCATTAATGAGCGCTCATTCAGAATGGATGGCGCAACATACAGTAATTTAAGTGTCGCAGACAATGC
>NW_011494867.1:5606096-5621313 GCF_000754665.1 Bison bison bison
AATGAGTAATTACAGCTAATATCCTTTCTGGCTTGTGGAGAACATCCAAAGAAACAAGGTCGCGGCCAAGGGCCAGGAGCTGGTCCCCGGGAGCCCCGGAGTCAGTGGGGCAGGTGAACTGTTCCCACTCCCCGGGCTTGTTCATGAATAAGCCCCTGCCAGCTCCCGCCAGCACCGGGCGGCAGAGATGCGAGGGCTCGGTCACTGAGAATCCAGCAAAGGAGCATCCAGCAAATGGTGGTCAAGTGCAGAGGCGAGGTCTGCAGCTTCCAGCCAGACCAACTTGCAAACTGAGAGTGAAGTTCCGGATGCTTCTCCCGTACCCCCCCGCCCCCGCCCCCCGCACTGGGGCCTGTGGGAAAGGGTTTCTGTGACCCAGGGGTGCCCGCTCCCAGGGCCCAGCCCTGGCTTTCTCTGAGGTCCACGCTGAGGGTCGGCGAGGCTTCAGGAGGGGAGGTCCTCAAGCGGACAGGGGTCACTGGGAGGGGCTGCATGGCAGCTGGAGGACTTAGACCCTCGGGGCTCCCTGGATGAGCCATGCCTTCGAATCTGAGCTGTTACAGGCATGGCTCTTGGTTACCAGCAATTGAAGCTGACTCTGGGAGATTTCAGCAGAGAGAGGAATTTATCGAAAGGGAAATGAGGCCTTCTGGGGCCTTGAGGGGAGCCAGACGGCGACTGGGGCACAAAACACGGGGAGGGGAAGTGGAAGGAAGGGACCAACTCTTCGCGGCCACTGCCTGGCCCTGCCTAGGGATGCAGGGGCCCAGCGTGCTTCCCTGCCCTCGGGGACCCTGGATCCTGGGCTCCAGCACAGACACCCTGGGCGCTGGGGGCCGCTCTCGCCACTTCTTGGTGTCCCTGATGACCAAGTCCAGGTCTAGGATTGCTGAGTGCGACTGGTCAAGGCCGGCCACATGCCTGCTGGCTTCCGTGCCGGAACAGGGTCTGTTGTGAAGGAGTAAGTTCCCCTGAAATGAGACCAGCTCTCCCACACAGGACTGCATTCAAGTGCCAGATGTCTGCACCCACTCCTCATCACTGTGTGATCTGTGCAAGCCACCTTCCCAACCTGAACCTGCCTCCTGTGGCCCAGTGGAGACAACAGGAGCACCTCCCTCACAGGCTGTAATGATGACGAAACCAGGCACTGCATTAACGCACTGCACACACACGTACTGAGTGCCTGCAATGGGCAAGGTTCAGGGTGGCTCCGTAATGGTGCATATAACAGGACAAGCCCCTCAACAGCAAAATAGCCTTTGGCCTCCTAGCAGAGATGAGGAGAGGCAGGCAGTTCCCAAGGAAGCAGGAGGCAGATTTAGTAAGTTCTGCTGATGAACTGGATGTGTGGGATGAAAGAGAGGAAGGAAACAAGAGACGTCTCCCGTTTCTGGGAGATTCCATCGGTAAAGCCACTGGCTCTGTTCTTGGCACACAGTAAGTGCTCAACCAGTATTCACTGCCAACATGATTGCCGGCGCAGTTATCATCAATATCATCATTTCAATGTTTATCTCCTGCTGGCCAGCCCGCACAGATAACTTTGATAATCAGTATGACATAGAGATTACAGGCTGGGCTCGGCCTATATGGGTTCAAAACCTGACTCTGCATTTCCAGCTGTGTGACCTTGGGCAGACTACATAACTTCCGTCACTGATACTGGTCTTGGCAATAATTTTGGGGGGGCAATAATATCAAAAACACAAACAAAAGAGAAACAAAACAAATGGGATACATTAAGCTCAAAAGCTTCCGCATAGCAACAGAAACTATTCACAGAATAAAAAGACAACCTACAGAGTGGAAGAAAAGTTTTGTAAACCATATATTGAATAAAGGGTTAATATTCAACATATATAAAGAGCTCGGTCAACTCAATAACAACAACAACAAAATGAACAATCTGATTTTAAAATGAGCAGATCTAAATAGACATTTCTCCAAAGAGGACATCAAAATGGCCAACAGACACAAGAAAAGATGCTCAACATCACTGACCACCAGGAAAGGGAACGTCACAGTTGCAGTGAGACATCACCACACACCTATTAGATGGCTAACCAAAGACTAGAAATAACAAGTATTGATGAGGTGGGGAAAAGAGGCCACCTGTGCACTGGTGGGAATGCAAATTAGCCCAAGCACTATAGAAAACATATGGAGGTTCCTCAAAAAATGAAAAGTAAGACTACTATATCTAATGCACAATATAATGAACACCTACGATAATATTGTGCTATGATTATATAATGTGATAGGTATTGTTCCATTCACAAGTACATTACCATATATAAGCGCATCAATGTAATACACTGTGTGCCTTAAACTTATACATTGTTACACATCAACTTTATTTAATTAAAAAAAATGAAGTGAGTCAAGGTATATGCTCTCAGTCGTGTCTGACTCTCTGTGACCCCACGGACTGCAGCCTGCCAGGCTCCTCTGTCCATGGGATTCTCCAGGCAAGAACACTGGCATGGGTAGCCATTCCCTTCTCCAGGGGATCTTTGTGTGCCTGGAGTGTCCTACATTGGAGGCAGATTTTTTACTGTCTGAGTCACCAGGGAAGCCCAAATGATTCCCTCCCCCACAAAAAGAATTAGCCTTTCTATACCTCAGTTTCTGCCTCTGTAAAATAGAGATGAGAAAAGTAGCTACGTCACAGGGCTGTTAGAAGGATTAAACGTTCTATTTCACGAAAAAGCCTTCGGATGGTGCCCAGAACGCAAGATCGCTGCACGCACAACCAGCCGTGTCCTCGACTGTCCCGTGTCAGTCACATCCCGCCCTGCCATCCAAACTGCTTGTCTGAAAAACGGATCCTCAAACATCTGACCCTCTTTTTCCACTTGAGAATGGAAGAGAGAAAGTAGATGTCCTCAGCCCACACTGAAATGAAATCCTCCCCTGAATCATAAACCAGAACTCTGTGGTGAGTCTGGTGATTGTGGGTGACTCTGTGGTTCAGGCTGGGGTCACTCTGACCCCGCCAAGGCCTGCTCATCACCAGCTCCTTCCACAAACGCTCAGCCCTCCGAGCGGGGAGGGCATGACCTTCCGGATGGCCTCGCTTCGGAGCCGGGTGCCATGGGGTCTCCGCGACAGGAACGACAGTCCTGAGGTTAGACGGGAGACTCAGCCCAGGTCCCCGAGTGTGAGGACACGGGCTGGACTTCTGCTTTCAGGCCGGGCTGGAAATAACACATCAGCACCTTTCCACGTGATGGTGGGATGCTCGCAGTTCCTGCGCCTGCTCGAAACGAGAAGTGAAGAAACACAACCACACTCGTGCCATCACAGCCGGAGTCAGCCAGCAACAACGTTAAAGAAACACAACCACACTCGCGCCATCACAGCTGGAGTCAGCCAGCAACGACTTTAAAACACGCCAGTGTCCACAGCCACCCCTTCACCTTAAAAATATATATATATTAACAACACCGTCTAGCCAATGTTGAATCATTTTCCAGAATTAAGTCTTCTAGTTGACCTCAAACACAGCGCATGAAATTGGCCCCTGGACTGTGTTCCGGTGACTGTGGGTCTGACCTTCATGTGCCTGATCTTTGCATCCCTGGGATTTGCATGAGGCGTGGGCCAAGACGAATGTACACAGGAGTGACAGTTAACGCGAACACGTGACTCAGCACCGTGGCCGGCAGATCACTTATCTGGTGCACCATACAATTTACACACAGAGAAACATACCAGGAAGGCAGAGGTCTGCTGAGCTGTCTCAGTGGAACAGGGTGATCTGAGCTTAGCCAGGCTGGGGCAGGCAGAGGTGCTGGGGTCCCCTTCCAAGTAGACATGTCATGTCCACCATCCTGTCCCCCACAGCCTCGCTGTTCCCTGGCCGGGCAGCCCTTGCTCATGGTGGCCAAGGGCTGTGAGACTACACACGAAGCCCCCGGCAGCCAGGGAACAACGGAATCTGCCTCCTGCAGGTCCCTGAGGGGGTTACGAGGTCAACACTTCTTGCTTTCTCTGTCCACTTTGATGGGTGGAAAACGCATCGACAGACAGGGACACCAGCCGCGTGTGCAAGCTTGCTGGGAAATGATTTCAGCATCCCTAACTGCCAGCCTTCACTGAGCCCTTCTGGGCTGGGTTGCATGGAGGTTACCAGTTCTCCCAGGGTTAGTCCTGAAGCTTTCACATCCCAGAAAACGCCTCCTTCAGGACTAACTGAGGTTGGTATCATTGTTTTACTCATTACGTTCATACGAAGAAACAGACTCAGTGGGCTACGGGCTGGTCCCAAGGTCACGTGGCTCAGGGGAAAACAGAGCTCAGGGCCAGACCCAGGCTCCCGGCATTCCCTGCTGGTGCTCTACACTGTCCATCGGATCACAGCCTGTGGAGACGCCGGACGTCATGGAGAACCTTCTTCCCTAGGACGCCGACAAGCTCCACAGGGTGGTGCCTCCCACCCCGCCCTTCGACCCTCTATACTGTGGTGAATCCTGGATTGGATTTTGCAACAGCAGACCTACCTCCCTGGCCTCTAAACCCGGCCATGTGCCAGGAGACTGCCTGTCAGTGCCTCAGTTTCCCTTGTTCTAAGGACAATGGTGATGAAATCTGGCAGAGCGAGGGGAAGGTCCAAGCCTGTCAAGTCCGGGTGTCCGTGAAGACAGAGGGCCCTCCTGACCAGATCGACAGGGCTGTCTAGACAATCAATACTGACCACTGTGGCTGAATTGACCCTACTCAGGTCCACATTGATCATTTAAGACACGTGGCATTGTCGCACCAGCTGCGCCACGATTCGGGAACTTTGGTCCCTAAAGCCCTAGCTAAACAAGGAACCAGCCTTTTAAAAAATATAGTGTTAACTTAAAAAACCCCTTGGACTTCATGAAGGCCCTTGATGGCCGGAGTTGGGTCTCTGGGAGGCAGAGCTGAAGTCAAGTCTTGTTCTATCATATAAGGGCTGGTGTGGCTGCAGGAACTCCCCTGCCCCCCGCCCGGAGCCCCAGTTTACTTTTCAGCAAAATGGGGGTGAAAGGGTATTTGTCTCATGGAGTCACAGAGACCTGGCAATGTGATGAGGTGGTAAAGTGCTTATTATTGACCTGGAAATTATCAAGTGTTTGGTAAAATTTGGTTTATTGGTATGATTTATTTTGCATAGGAGTTTTCTCCCCTGCAAAACATCTTTTCCATCAGCATCTTGAAATACTGAAGTCTGCTAGAAATTGCCTGGTCCTGTACTGATGTCTGGGGCTTCCCAGGTGGCTCAATGGTAAAGAACCCGCCTGCCAATGTAGGAGGCACAAGAGACGTGGGTCTGATCCCTGGGTCAGGAAGATTCCCTGGAGGAGGAAGTGACAACCCACTCCAGTATTCTTGCCTGGGAAATCCCATGGACAGAGAAGCCTGGCGGGCTACGGTTATACCAATGTCTGTCTTTCACAAGCACACCCCTTCACCCTCAGAAGGATGCTCTGAGTTTTAAGAGACAGTGGACATCAGTTTGCTGACAGTTGAAGAGCTGGGAAGTAGCAGGTATGAAGCCAGAGTCTTCTGACTCTGGAATCTGTGTTCTTTCTGTGGTCCAAGCTGGGGGAGATGAGAAAAGACAGGAGTCCCACCTTCCAGGAGCTTGGGGGTCCTCTGGGTGATGAGCCACTGATGCAAATAATATTGTGTGGACAACAGCAGGAAGTAAGTGCTGGTTGCCCGACAGGAAGGAGGTGAGGCTGTCGCCAGCCCTGGGCACAGAGAGGGGTGGGAGATGGGTGGGCAGAACAGGCTTTATAAGCACAAGTTGGTATTTGGTCTGAGCTCCGGCTGCCCAAGTGAGTTCCAGTAAACCGCAACCCAGGGGGACCCTGAGGCCACAGGCAGTGTGGATAACGCTGTAGAGGTAGGGAGATGCTGGGCTCGTCCAGCCAATGGCCTCCATGGGCTGGTGCCTGGGTTCTGGCCAGCTGCTCACCAGCACCCTCTTACATAATCACCATTATTGGCTATTTGTAGAAGATTCACAGAAGGTGACCATTTTGTCAGGGTTGCAGTTCTCTCTCCAGCTCTCCCTGTTTCTCTGTTTCAATATCCACCTGGCTCTCCCTGAAGTTCAACCTTCCTCAGCCCCCACTTCCTTTCTGCTTCCTTGTGAGCAACCTTAGTGATGAACCTGTGTGTTCATAAGCAAGTTGGCTTTTGTATGTCAAAGGTTTTGCCCTAGATTTTGGCCAGTCGCCTCCTATTACACAGAGCGTGAATGTTTTATCTGGGCTTACATTTCATTTTTTCAAAGAGGCTCGTAATGCTTCTCTAAAGCTAAAATGCTTCCGCTTTAATACAGACCCTATGGCAATGCCACAAGATCTGATCCAAGTCCCCCTCTGCAGAAGGAATGGATGCTGGGTTTGTTTACAAAGATGCTCCCTGCACTCAACTTTGAGCATGAACAACATGGCTGCTGTTGGAGTACTTCCTTCCTGGCCAGGCACATGGTACAGATCATCTGCTCCCTTCCGACAAAAACCTTCGGGGCAAATTGAGAAATATTTATTTCAGCCCTATCTCCATGCTGGGGGAAATTCATACCATGAGACTCCCGGCTCCTGCAAAATGGAAAAATCTCTGTGGCAGCTTTAACAGCAACCAACTTAGGAAATTGACTAATAATGCAAATATCCAGAGGTTAATAGCCTGGTGACATTACTGCAACTTACACGGTCGCTTGAAGGGCATTATCCATCACCCGGCCATCAGTGGTCAGTTAGCAGAATGTATGGAAAAATAACAAAAGAGGAATGAACGCCCAGAACGGGGAACTAAGAAAATCTGGAATTTCTTCCCTCTGCCCCCTTTTCTTTATTTCACAGAACTGGGCAACGTGCAGTCTCCATCTGACGTGCACAAGGTCCAGACACCTATTTTGCACACGAGGCCAGTCCCTGCCCCCTGCATTCTCATTCTGCATTTATGGGGAGGAGGAAGGTCAGTGAGCTGCAATCAAGGGAGAAGTCAGAGACAAGCCAAAGAGAGTCCATGCGATGCCTTCGGCTGTAGCTGTTTTGGACAGAAGGAAGCTAGCTAGGAATCAGCTAGAAAGGGCCCTGAGTAAATGTGGTTAAGAACTAAGCCAGCTGTGCACGCCGGCTCTCTGCACCTAGGCTGACCGCCCTCACTAATTTATTGTCTTCATACTTGGAGTCTGGAGACGGGCACTGCAGTCCCGAAGAGTGGCCCATTTCAC
The DNA here is from genome assembly GCF_000754665.1 of Bison bison bison. NCBI lineage: Eukaryota > Metazoa > Chordata > Mammalia > Artiodactyla > Bovidae > Bison > Bison bison. The sequence continues at coordinate 5,613,319 of NW_011494867.1, forward strand.
CACGGAGGCAAAGGCACGCCTCTGGTCAGGACCTGAGATCCCTTCCAGTGTCATCCGCTCTCCTGGGTGGGTTTCTCTCCCTCTACTGCCCATTTGTTGGGCTTCTCCAGAGAAGGGCAGAGCGGTATTATTTTTGAGAAACTAGATTCCCAGCTCCTGCTGCTAAAAGGAAAATTACCGCCCTGAGCAGCCCCTGGTCAGGTTCCAAAGGCGTCTTGTCGCATTGTTTAAATACTGAATTGCGATATGATTGAAGCTGGTACCAAGTGGCTCTGGCAGAGTCTGTGGTGCTGGCAGGTGCTCGGCATCAGAGCCGCGAGGCTTCAGCTCACTGCTCTGGCTCCACTGGTCCCGGGAGCGCCGGCCAAGACCCAGGCGGCTGCTGCTTTTTATTTTATTTTCCTGCAAAAGGCACAGAAGCCAAACGCCCAGTGCATCAGCACAGATTGCTCCCTAAGCGGTGCCTCGTGGGCTCCTTAACCCGGCTCTCTCCCTCGGCTCCAGCCCCGTGCCAGGCTGCGTGCCCCGAGAGGCCCTCTCTCCTGGCTCTGAGCTGCCTCACTCACGCACAGAAGGAGGAAGGGTGTCCCCAGCCGAGGAGCAGCCCACTTCCACTTCATTTTTTCTTGCCTCGTTTTTTTTTTCCTCCAGACTAGCTTGAGTTTGCACCATTTGGCTCCAAGAATGGCACACTGGCATTGGCCTTTCTTTATTTTTTTTCACATCTTTCTTGACATGGAAAGCCTGTATCAAGCAGCCTTCTCCGTGATGCTTTGGGAGTAACCTGAGTTCTTCTGGAACTGTAAGGAATGTCCAGGGTTTAGTATGTGGTTTTACCAAATCTGGGCTTGGAGGTGTTATGTTTAACTTTTTGAAAGTGAAAAGTGTTAGCTGCTCAGTCGTGTCCGACTCTTTGCGACTCCATGGACTGTAGCCCGCCAGGCTCCCCTGTCCATGGGATTCTCCAGGCAAGAATACTGGAGTGGGTTGCTATTCTCTTCTCCAGGGGATCTTCCCAACCCAGGGATTGAAGCCAGGCCTCCCACATTGCAGATTGTTTGCCCTCTGAGCTGCGGGGGAAGTCCTTGTTTACTTTCTGGCCCCTTGTGTGTGGGGCAGGGTGCTGTGTGTGAGAGGGGCCCTGGCTGGAAAGAGAAGGGATCCGCCAGGGTGAACCTACTTCAGCAGCTGGGTCTCAGTCCAGAGACTCCTGCCGCTCTGTTCAAGAGACGCAGGTTTCACAGCTTAGACGACCTTTGTCCCCTAAGCCCTTCAGCCCACGTCTCCTGGCTTGGCCTGTGATTACCTGGGCATGTCCGGGGCCACTGAACTGCGACATCCAGAACGTGGCCCGTGTCTCTGTGGGCACGAACGAGACAGAAACACATCCCTTCTGCCCAGACAGACCCCTGGATCTTGGGGGTGTCCTGAGCTGTCACTTAGCGCTGTGCGCCCCCCAGGGGAGAAGGCAGGATGGCTGAGGAGGGAAGGGAAAGGCTCCCAGTGAAGCTGCTGATAAAAGCCCACTTTCCTGCGGCCCTCCTCACCTTGAGTAGCTGAGAAAACTCCTCTGAAACTTGGTTTTTCGCCTCCCATTTCTTTTTGCTTCCTCCCTGCCTCCCTCTCCTCCTCTCCCTCCCCCCTTCTCCATGCCTGTTATTATTACAAAAGGGGCACAGCTTCTCCTACAAAGGAAAATGAGGACGGAAAGCAAAACCTGGCGTTCGCCATCATCCGCTCCAACCATCCTGATGGGTAACCCCTATTAATAGCTTCGCACACACCCTTCCAGACTTTTCTCATGTGCAACCACAAAGCCACACATTTGCAAGACAGAGTGAATTGCACCCACATTCAAGAGCCATTTGCGAGCCTGAAATAAAAATGGCTGTGAAACAGATAAATCAACAACGGGAGCCGGCTGAGAGCAGACGTCCAACACACGCTTCTCTCATCGGCTTCTCCGCCAGGGCCCACCCCCAACTCCGAAATGTCCCTCTGCTATTTTGCTGGAATTTCCACAAGACACGGCAGAGAGTGAGAAACCCCTTCCTTCCAGAGCCTACAGTCCCGGGCCTGTTCGGGACACACAGGTCAGTCTCAAAAGCAAACATCTCAGCTATCAAGGTCAGAAGAACATGGCAATTATTCTGTAACCCAATGAGCCGCTACCTTCCTATCTAATCACACGGCCTGTCTTCATGCCTGTCTCCCCGGGAAGAAAGCAGACCTTCCCTTATCTCCGGCTGCATCTGTGATAAGGAGATTTGATGAGTCAGATCCTCTGGGCTACACTAAGACAGGCCCCTTTGCGAGCTTATATATTCTGCAACCGGGCCTGGGTCTGTTTTATGTTTGTGTTTGGGACCCAAAAGCGAGTCCTGAGATTATGTGTCTTATGGCACCATCCGCCCTATGTGGGATGGGAGGGGGTTGGCGTGGCCGGGACGGGGGAGGCAGAAGGAACTGCCTGTATTTCAAGACGTGGGCATTATTTACAATATCTGAGACACAGAGACAACCTAAATGCCACCAACGGATAAAGAAGACATGAAATAGACACATATCCACATACACGCAATGGAATACTACTCAGCCATAAAAACAATGAAATCTTATCATGACTGACAACACGGATGGATTTTGAGGATATGCTAAGTTAAATAAGTCATACAGAGAGGGACAAATACTGCATGATTTCACTTATACATGAAATATAAACAAACAACATAAATGAACAAGCCAAACTAAACAAGAATGAAGATACAGAGAAGAGAGTCATTGTTACTTTGCTCCTTCCATCGACGGAGGGGGCCAGGGAGCAGAGAGTCCAGTGCGTCAGGGAGATCAGCTCTATGGTGATAGACAGAAGCTAAGGCTCTGGTGGTGAGCATGCCTGCAGGGTATTCAGAAATAGAAACACAAAGTAACACACGCGGAGCTTATGTCACGTTACAAATCAATGCTATGTCAATAAAAACAAACAAAACCCCGGGGCTTAGAGTCTGAGAGAGGTGGACCAGCCGTACAGCGTTAAATGACCCTGGAACAAAGATGGAATATCTGGGCCTCAGTTTCTTAATCTGTAACAGGGGGTGATAATACCCATTTCCCGGCCTGTTATGAAGACTGAATACAGAAATACTTAGGAAGTGGTTAACCTCCTCCCTGGCACATGAGCGCGTGGTAAGAGCTCAATAAAGAAGTGATCCTACGTGCAAGGCAGCAAAGGAGACGCAGCCATAAAGAACAGACTTTAAGACACGGTGGGGGAAGGAGGGGGTGGGATAATTTGAGAGAGTAACATTGAAACATACACAGTACCAAATGTGAAACAGATAGCCAGCCTGAGTTTGCTGTATGATGCAGGGAACCCAAAGCTGGTGCTCTGGGACAACCGAGAGGGGCGGGATGGGGAGGGAGGTGGCAGGGGGGGACTCCCGAGGGAAGGGACATACGTGTAAACATGACTGATCTATGTTGACGTGTGGCAAAAATGACAATACTGTAAAGCAGACATCCTCTAGTTAAATCAATAAACACAATTTTTTTTAATGCTTAAAAAATAAGAGGAGAGAGGATGGCAACATTTTCATTCAACTACCATGACTAATTTTCCCTGAACAGCGGGAAGGGGAAGGAAAGAGTCTTGCAGAATGGAAAGCAGAAGCTCTACTCTTTTTTTTCCTGAGCCTGTCTGACGAGAAAGGCAGAGTGGAAGGGAGTAGGGGTCAAGACAGAAAACCAGGGCCCTCAGGACATAAACAGCCTCGGAGCTGGAGGCCCCAGGCAACACCACCTGCTGGGAAAAAACTGAAAAAAGAACCTGTAAAAAACTGATGCCAAAATTTCAGTGGCTCTTCAGGGGCTTGGATCAGAACTTTTCTCGCCACCCCCGCACGCCGCCCCCCCCCCCAACCTAAGCTGTCTTCATCTGCCTCTCCTTTCCTCGGAATCCCAGGAACCAGACGCCCGTCTCCCTCTTCCCTGTTTGGGGCCACATGTCGGGCCATCTTGATTTTCTGTGTCTCTTGTTCCTTTGCTTTGAGCATCTCCTAGTGCTTTGGGTGAGACCTCCCAGTGTTAGTCCTGCTTCTGCAGAACCTGAAAGCCCTTCCGGGGATGCTCTCCAGATCTCATTCAGCTCCCCAGGGGGTGAAGGCCAGGTTTCTGGCCATGGACACCAACAGCCCAGGCCTGGAGTCAGGCAGACACTCACACGTTGTGTAAGCCTCAGATCACCCTCGCTGAGTCTGGGAAAGTCCCAGAGCCTCTCTGAGCCTGCCTGCTTGTAGGGGCGTTTAGCATAATGGCACTGACGTGCTCAGGGCTCCTGTGATGGTTCAAAGACCCGTGGGCAAATGGCCAGGGAGAGCCTTGCGGATGGAACACAGGAGCCTTTGGTAAACAGTGGTGAGTCTCCCCAGACTTCTTTGCTTAGGAGAGGTGGCAGATACGTGCGGTAACGTTTCTAAAACTCTTAAACTTGCTGGGCCCATTTCACACAGTGGAGCCCCTTGCTCATGTTCGCCTCCGCAAAGCTATTGTTAAATCCACGGTCCCATCTCATGACACGCCTGAGTTAAGGAGCCTGGAACTGTCTAGTCAAGCGCCTGCAAGGCGCCCCACGTTCCTGGAGGAGCAGTGCACGGGGGGAGTCACCTTATGATGACTCACTCCACCCCTGAGTCAGTCTGGTTCGGGCCACTTTCATGGGCACCCAGGGCTCTTTCTGAGGCAGAGTGAAGTGGCTCAAGACCCAGGCTGCAGATGAAGTGGAAGCACTGGGATGTGATGGGCCACACCCTAGCCAGGCCTCTCATCCAACATCAGGCTCCACCCTCCGCCAGGGAGATGGTGACAGAGAGGGGAGATCGGAGGATGGGCTCCTCTAAGAGGCAACCCCCCAAAGTTTTACAACCGGGGATGGGGGAGGGGGCGGCTCCTGTTTGCTAGGTTAAGAAGGAGCTGATTCAGGCTTCCCGCTGCAAGTTCCGGTGGGAAATGCGGGTTTCCCTAGTTGCCCTGTGCAGGAACTGACTTTTGGAATGAATGGCAAGGGAAGAAGTGAAAGCTTTTGCTTCTTCTCTTATTCCTCTGCAGGATGGAGACATGGGTCCCTGATACAGGTAGGAGAAGTTGGTCTGGGCTACACACCATGCTGGCCCCTCTGTGTCTGTTATTAATTTCATTTATTAATTCATGCAAGCATTTACTGAGCAGCTACTATGTGCTGGGCATGCTTCTCAGATAGGGGATGTAGCAGTGCCCTAAATGATGCCCCTGCCCTCACAGAGCTTACATCCCAGTGGGAAGAACCAGGCAATAACACATAAATAACCATGTAAGATGCTAGAGGTGAGACGCGTAAGAAAAATGAAGCCAGTTAGAGAAATATGCAATTGGATTGGTGGATGGGGGAGAGATGAAATGACTACTATTTTAATTCTGAAACTATTCAGACTCTGCTACTACTAAGAGAAGCCAACATCTAGAGATTATAAATGGGGTCATCATTAAAGTTAATTGTCAAAGGCTTCTACTCTTACAGTGGAAGCATCTCTGTGCTGTGAATAGGTGCCACACGATGATTAAACACTGGAATGTACACCGTTATTGAATCAACCCATTTTACAGAGGAGAAAACTGAGTCCAGGCTTGGTTAAGTTCATGATACTAATCAGTGAATCTGAGTTTCACAACCTGCTTTGTCTGGATATAGAAAGTTGTGTTTTAACCAGGCTGTTATAACAACCCTAGGTGGGTGGTATTTTGACTCATAAACATGAAGAAGCTGAGGATCAGAGAGGTGAAGCTAGCAAGGACAGAATTAAAATCCAGAGTTGTTGTGCTCCAAAGCCGAAGTTCATTCCTCTCTACCGCAGCCCCTCTCATTCATAGGGGAACCTTAGTGACCAAGAAGGGGCTGTGACTGAAACATCTCAGCAGGGCCCCAAACACATGCCCAGTGGCCCCAGTCCCCGGCCATCGGCTTCCTCCTGGTCCATGCTGTTCTGCAGGGCCCATGGAGGGCCTGAGAACAGCACCTGCTGCCCTGATCATCTCGAGTGAGTGGCTGGTCCTTGCAAGGAGGAGGGCTTCATGCTCATGACCAAGGATCAGTTGTCATTGTCACCAACATGTGAAACCCTCTATGCAAAGCACGGGCTTTATTTTGGGGAAAACAGAGTCCAACTGCACCTCAGGCTGTGGGCGAGTGTCAGAACGTGACTCACCCCTGTGCGAGCTTTTTCCACTCCCGATCTGCTGTTGGAGATGGCTTTGAAGTTGCTGGGGACCTGACTTAGCAGATGAGCGAAACAGTGAAGATTGTACCGACAAGCTCACCGCATTCCATTTCCCGATGCGTTTCTCCCCAGAGCCAGGCTCACCACAGATGGAGAAGGCGGCTGCCCACACAGTGTGGTCTGCAGGGCACTGGCTAGAGCTCTCTGCAAACCCAGGCTGCCTCCTCCCCGGCACACACACACACCTGCTCTGGTGCCCACAAGTGCACCACGATCCAATTTTCATTTCTCAGAGCCTCAGTTTCCTTTTCTGCTAAATGAGATAAACGAACCATCTCCGAGTCGCTGAAGCATCGTCTCTTAGGTTGTCCTTGACCCAGGGATCCCTGGAAATGGTTATCAGTCACTCCACACCCGAGTGTCAGGCCGCTTTCCACCTCTCACAGCTTGCCAGGAACTTCCATCAGAGGAAAGAGAAATGTTGCAAGAGGAAGGGTGAAACATGTGGGCTTGGGGGACCTCCAAGAATATTCAGGGGGCATTACATAGCTCTCCCACTGGAGACAGGGGGAAAGATGGGAGAACTCAAGACAAGAGACATCACTCACCCTCTCCTTCACTCTGAGCTGGCTGCTAATAATACCGAGACGAGGCTGAGAGGGAGGGAGTGAGGTTGGAGAACCAGCACTGACTGATCACCAACGTGGAGGCTGCTTGAAAAAAGCCACCTCCTAAACCCTCATTCCCATCCCCTAGGGAAGCTTTCTCACCCCTCTTCAGCGAAAGTGGAAAACAGGGTTCAGAGAAATAAAAACGCATATATCACAGCAGGAGAGTGACAGTCAGGGGTTCCCGAGCCCTTCACTAGGTCCTGGATTCCTGTCTTCTCTCCTCCCTTTGCCTTCTCTCCTTCTGGTCCTTTCTTCTTCTCTTTTTTCCAACCTTTTTTCCTGCCTTCTCTCCTTTTACTTCCTTCCTCCCTCTCTTCCACAAATTCTTTTTCTCTTCTTTCTTTTTTTGACATTTTTATTGTATACTGGAGTATAGTTGGTTATACTATATGCAGAAAGCAAATGCAAAAAAGCAAAATGGCTGTCTGAGGAGGCCTCACAAATAGCTGTGAAAGAAGAGAAACCAAAAGCAAAGGAGAAAAGGAAAGATATTCCCATTTGAATGCAGAGTTCGAAAGAAGAGCAAGGAGAGATAAGAAAGCCTTCCTCAGTGATCAGTGCAAAGAAATAGAGGAAAACAACAGAATGGGAAAGACTAGCAATCTCTTCAAGAAAATTAGAGATACCAAGGGAACATTTCATGCAAAGATGGGCTCGATAAAGGACAGAAATGGTATGGACCTAACAGAAGAAGAAGATATTAAGAAGAGGTGGCAAGAATACACAGAAGAACTGTACAAGAAATATCTTCATGACCCAGATAACCATAATGGTGTGATCACTCACCTAGAGCCAGACATCCTGGAATGTGAAGTCAAGTGGGCCTTAGGAAGCATCACTACAAAGCTGGTGGAGGTGATGGAATTCCAGTTGAGCTATTTCAAATCCTAGAAGTTGATGTTGTGAAAGTGCTGCACTCAATATGTCAGAAAATTTGGCAAACTCAGCAGTGGCCACAGGACTGGAAACGGTCAGTTTTCATTCCAATCCCAAAGAGAGGCAATGCCAAAGAATGCTCAAACTACCGCACAATTGTACTCATCTCACACGCTAGCAAAGTAATGCTCAAAATTCTC
>NW_011494867.1:5621791-5622256 GCF_000754665.1 Bison bison bison
CAGCATCACTTCATGGCAAATAGATGGGGAAACAGTGGAAACAGTGTCAGACTTTATTTTGGGGGGCTCCAAAATCACTGTAGATGGTGACTGCAGCCATGAAATTAAAAGACGCTTACTCCCTGGAAGAAAAGTTATGACCAACCTAGATAGCATATTAAAAAGCAGAGGCATTACTTTGGCAACAAAGGTCCATCTAGTCAAAGCTATGATTTTTCCAGTGATCATGTATGAACGTGAGAGTTGGACTATAAAGAAAGCTGAGCGTCGAAGAATTGATGCTTTTGAACTGTGATGTTGGATAAGACTCTTGAGAGTCCCTTCGACTGCAAGGGGATCAAACCAGTCAATCCTAAAGTAAATCAGTCCTGAATATTCATTGGAAGGACTGATGTTGAAGCTGAAACTCCAATACTTTGGCCACCTGATGTGAAGAACTGACTCATTGGAAAAGACCCTGATGCT
>NW_011494867.1:5622356-5646902 GCF_000754665.1 Bison bison bison
ATGAGATGGTCGGATGGCATCACTGACTCAATGGACATGGGTTTGGGTGGACTCTGGGAGTTGGTGATGGACAGGGAGGCCTGGCGTGCTGCAATCCATGGGGTCGCAAAGAGTCAGACACGACGGAGCGAGTGAACTGCACTGAACTGAACTGAAGTGCCAGTTGGTTAACAGTGTTGTGTTCTTTTCAGGTGAACAGCAAAGTGATTCAGTTATACATAAACACGTATCTATTCTTTTCCCATTTAGGTTATTACTGGATATTGAGCAGAGTTCCCTGTGCTCTACAGCAGGTCCTTGCATGTGTCAATCCCAAACTCCCGATCTATTCCTCTCCCCACCCTTCCCCTCCTGGTAAATTTCATCTCTAAATCTGTGAGTCTGTTTCTGTTTTGTGAACAAGTTCATTTGTATCTTTTTTCCTAACTCCCAGGCACTGTGAGTAAAACCCATGGGATTCCTGACCTCCCAGAGGTCCAGCCCAGGGATGGCGGCAGTAATTGTTTTCACCTTTCTCAGCCACCATTGACCCACATCCTCCCACCTGGCTGCTGGCTTCGCTCTGGGTTCCCACTCACTTGGAGCTCACCGGACACGTGACACTGTCTGAACCTTTCCTTGTAGGGCAAGCTGACTGTACTTTCTAGCTCACCTGCTCTGTTTAGCGGGAGCTTACAATCTGTGAAGACTTCCCTGGTGGCTCATCTGGTAAAGAATCTGCCTGAGTGCGGGAGGCCTGGGGTTGGAAAGATCTCCTGGAGGAGGGCATGGCAACTCAGTCCAGTATTCTTGCCTGGAGAATCCCCATGGACAGAGGAGCCTGGTGGGCTTCAGTCCATGGGGTCAGACGGAGTCAGACACGACCGAGCGACTAAGTACCCACGCACATAAACTGGGAAGCAGAATTCACGCACTCCCATCGCTGTGTACCAGGCACGTTCTGTAACACGATAGTGTCACGATAGTGTCACGGAGCCCTTCTTTTAGGGCCTAAGCTGAGCATGCCCTGTAACTCACTCATGTGTTCTCCAAAAATTCCCGGAGCAGTTACAACATGACAGAAATCAGCCTGCATAGGCACCGAGGCTTGGGAGTGAGCAGGGCAGTACGGCCTCTGCCCCTGTGGCCTCAGACCATCCAGAAAGAGGATGTCCATTGTGTGACGACTCACCTGAGCACACTTGTTCCCAGCTGCACTCATGATCGAGGTGCTCTGGTTGGGACCACCACCGTGTGGAATGCTAAACAGTGGGAGAAGGGCTCCCACCATGCTAATCGGGAAGGGCTTTCTGGAGGAGGGGAACGTGATCCCTCTGACCCAGTGCCCAAGCCATTTCTAAAGCATTCACCACTGCCATCCTTTACATTCCCCAAGGATGCAAAGACGTGAAGACAGCAGCCCCAAGCCCGCCCTAGCACTGGACAGGGGGATTCGTCAGCCCATACCTGCACCCACCAGAACCCCATCGCAGGCAGCGGTGTGATTTAATCATGGGATGATTTACTGCTGACAGCCCCTAGCGCAGCACCACTGATTCTGGGAAGAACACATTAAACATTATATTTTTGTTGGCTACATCCATTTTATGACTCCTTCTAACATCATCTGTGTGACACATTGTATCGCTTAACAGTTTCTGCACCTGTTCCCTAAGTATCAGAGATGATGCCATAAAGTACTCTTAAGGCTAAACAAGCACAGGGCAAAAGGCCTTCTAGGATACCAAAAACACAGCCTCTGTTCCAAGATGCCCCTATTTTATCAAGTCCAAGACAGCTGTCATGTGGAAGAGAAAAGCTTTAGAGTCATCCTTCCAGCAAGCCAACTTGTCTGAACCTCCACAGCCAGGCTAGCAATTAACAGATGTGGTCACCAATTGGAACCCTCAAAATCAGTGCAACTCACAGGGAAAAATGTTTAAGGGGCAAAAACAAAATCAAATAGCTCTTCCTGTGCAACTGTTTGATTCGGCAAGGAAAGGTGGAGTTCACTAATGTGAGGAGCTCAGGTTTTCACTCCCTCAGATTTGTCCTTCTAGCAGCCCATTTTCCCCTGAGTGTCCTTTTTGTGTAGTTGTTACGTTGGGTCTGACCCTTTGCAGCCCCATGGGCTGTAGACCACCAGGCTTCCCTGTCCATGGGATTTCCCAGGCAAGAATACTGGAGTGCGTGGCCATCTCCTCCTCCAGTACATCTTCCTGACACAGAGATCACACCAGCGTCTCCTGCATTGCAGGCGGATTCTTTACCACTGAGCCACCTGGGAAGTCCTACATATTCTCAAAGTCCAGGCAGAGAACCAGGAGTGGACGCCTGCTTTAAGGGGGCTCCCCCTCTAACTCTTCCACCTCCAGATTGAAGCCCAGCCAATTACTGAGCCATCTAGAAAGAAACAATGGCTAATTAAGGTGAACTTTCCAGGGTGAGGGGAGAACTTAATTAATTTGCTCTTTCTCTGAAACTCTTTCTAATTGAAGTAAACTTTAGAAGTTCTATGGATCAATGCTTCAGACGATCCGTGAAACTGTACACAGTGCTTCTTTATAAAACCGAAGGTTGAAAGACTGGATGTTAGCTTGGGTATTAAATTAACACTGACCTTCAGTCCCCCTCCCTGACCAAGTCCAGCTGCTTGAGAAAAAGCTCAGATACAGGAATAATTAGAAAATTATGGCTCTACCAGACATGGGAGAGGTGGAAGGGGTCTGAGACCATAAGAGTGCGCCTTAAAGTAGGTGGGGTTCATGTCATATTTTGCTATGTAAAAAATGGTAATTCACCTATTTATCCATGAATTGATGCATTCGCATAGTCATTCCTCCAGTAACTACTTATTGAGCGACAAGGACGAGCTGGGCCCATCTGGGGCACACTGGGTATGGAGAGAAAGCATCCGGGCACCTCTCTGCCCTCCTGGAGTTTAGAGTCCAGTGAGGGATGGAGACAATGGGAAGAACACAGAAGGCACTCGGCGCAGCTGGAGGGAGGGTGCTGAGGGGCTGAGGATGTCGTGGACCATGATTCAGCAGGCTGGTTGGAGAGGGGTTCTCTGCAGAGACAGCACTGCAGCTGAGGCTTGCGTATGGAGAAGATCCTTAAAAGACGCTGCTACCAGGAGCTTCTGTGGTAGAGCCAAGGGGGCCACCTGTGGCTTGGTGCAAGGGCAGGAGGCTAACCAAGCATGGATTGTGGGGCAAATGGAAGGAAGCCCAGTGTCAAGGTTCAGAGGGAGACAGGTACCTACCAAGTGAAGGTGCCCGAGAGGCAAAAGCCAGTCCAGGAGACCCTCATAGACTGTGGCTTTTATTCAGGCTCAATGGAAGCCAACGAAAGGGGTTTGCTATGGTATAAAATGTATTTCTTAAAGGATCATCCGTGGACAGATTAGAGGGAAGTAAGAATAAAGACAAGAACTGCTCTTTTTCTGCTAAAACATCAACTAAAGGAGACACTGGGTCTCTTGATACAGCGCGAATGTCACGTTAGGGATGGGGGTTCTTTGTTTATATGCATAAAGGTGTTATTGAGTGTCTCTAAGGAGGTCCTGGCGAGTGGCCACTTTGAAGGTCCCCAGGGGACCAGGTGACTATGAATGAGTGAGTGGCTCCATAGATTAGGTCAAGGATGACAATTAATTTTTCTGGATCGTGCTCGTGATCCAATGAGAACAATAGTTCTGCTGCAGAGAAAGGCAGGAGAGAGGTGCCGGGAACTCTCCACAGAAGATAAAAAGAAAGCGACCAGAAATCCATGAAGGGTCTCCCACGAGCCAGGCTCTGTGCTGCGTGCCAGGAACAACAGGATGAGCAGGAAGAGGTCTTCCTGTTTCCTGGAGGAGACGGGTGAAGGGTCACGCCAACAGATGGCAGATTGCAGGGCGCTCAGGTCAAAAGATCGATCTGGCCAAGTTCAAGGTCACGGCTGGGGGTGTGCACACCCCACAGCAAGAGGCGGGTGGAGGAACTCAGTCTCACGGTCACAAAGGAGTTCAAGTTCTGACTTAAGTAGGGGTCCCAGGGGTCTGCCAAGGGGCCACTGGTGCCACGACCTCCTTAGAAACACTCAACAACACCTTTACGCGTATAAACAAAGAACCCCGTCCCTGATATGACATTCATTCCATATCATGAGACCCAATGTCTCCTTTGACTGATACTTTAGCAGAAAAGGAGTTCTTATTTCCTTACAATCTGTCCGTTGATGACCTTTTAAAAACATATATTATATATATATACTTTTCATGTTCTTTTCCATTATAGGTTATTACAAGACATTGAGTATAGTTCTCTGTGCCATATAGTAGCAGGTCCTTGTCAGTTACCTATTTTGTCTTTTTAAACAGCTCTCTGTGCCATGGGTTTGTTTTTTTTTTTTTTACACAAAACTATATCGCTTATGCAATTAAAAACTAATTTAAAAATTAATTCAAGGAAAGGAAAGGAATGAACTTGAGGGTGCAAAACCCACGGAGACAATATGAGTACAGATGAAAGGAGGGAGAAATAGAAGCCGCCCGATCGTGTAAACTCCTGTGCTCCGGAGGCTCGGTGTGCCTAAGGGCCCCTGGCCTCACCACTGGGCCTCTGGCCCCACCGTGGAGCAAGAAGGACCCTCGGGGCCTTCCCCGTGGCCCGCTGCTTCCTGGATATTCACTCCCCCACCCCGTCCCCCCCACTCAGGGCATCTGATCGCAGCACGAGCTCAGATGCTGCGGCGGGGGTTCCCAGAAGGTGAAGGAAGTAACAGGATGGGGCGGGGGGTGGGGGGTACTGCCGGCCCAGGAGAAGGAACCGCTGGTTAAGTAGAAGTGACAGGGCCTTGGGAGAAAGTGACCGTGAACTTGAAGCTCTTCAGTTTCTCTCCTTTCTTTTCCACAGTGGGGTCAGAGAGCAGTGGGCAGACATATTTATGGAATGATTACTACGGGCCGGCAGGATGCTAGGAACTCTCCAAAATTTATGTCTCCCCAGTTAACACAGAAGCTCCGCTACGGGAGGAACATTGATTTCTTCGCCTCTTTGTCCTCTGTGATCACGGCAGAGTTCAGCCTCAGTAAGGACTTGCCCAAACTGTGAACGCTAGGATTAGCCACGTATACGACTGCGGACAGGTTACACTGTCTGCCCTGGTTTCTTCATCTCTAGCATGCAGGTCACAGCAGTGCCCACTCACGGGGCTACTGTGGGGATTAAATAAGATGATGCGTTTGATGGGTGCCTGGTCATTGCCAGAGCTCAGTAGACAGCAGCTATTGATATTGCTGTTACTGTTGTTATGATGATGACGATGACCTTACCAGCAAGCATTATCATTCATGATACATTAAGAAATGGAGGCTCAGGGAGGCAAAGGAATTGGACCAGAAACACAGGGGAGAGTAGACGTGAAGCTCTGTGCAGGACCCTCAGACATGTCCAGAGGAATGGGCTGGGGTGGGGTGTGCAGAGGGTGGAGTTGGAGGTCACGGCTGCAAGGTGATTAGGGAAGAGGCAGGGAGGCTGTGCTGGTTTCGGCTGCTGTGACAAGTGACCACTAACCCAGTGGCTTTAAATAACAGAAATGTAGGGACTTCCCGGGTGGTCCCAGGGTTAAGACTGTGCTTCCAATTCAGGGGGCGTGGGGTCCCTCCCTGATTGGAGAACTAAGATCCCACGTGCCATGTGATCAAAACAAAACCCCAAACTCCAAACTGTAAACCACAGAAATTTATCCTCCCACAGCCCTGGGGGCCAGAAGTCCAAAACCCAGGTGTCAGCAGGGCCCGGCTCCCTCTCAGGGCTCCAGGGCACAATCGTGGTTCACCTCTCCCAGCTTCTGCTGGCTGCTGGCAATCCTTGGTGTTGGCTGGTTTGTGGAGACATCGTGTCAAACCTGCCTCCAGCTTTACACCAGCTTCTCTTCTCTGTCTTCTCCCCTTAACTAGACTTCTGTGGACGTTCGTCATTGGATTTAGGGCTCACCTTAATGCAGGTTAATCTCACCTCAAGATTCTTAATTTCAAAGTCTGCAAGGAGCCTTTTTCTGGATAAAGTTGCATTTACAGCTTCCAGGGACACATCTCTTGTTTGGGGGTGGGGGGGACTATTCCACTCACTACAGAAATCGTAGTGTAAATCAAAGAGTAAATCGAACAGGAAACCTGATTTTGGGGAAGACAGAAGCCTGGAATCACCTCTAAGTAACAACCACCAGTTTGACTGAGTGCTTCAAGGCACAGCTGGCTCCTTCCTCAAATTGCAGCCTTCAGATGCAGTCATGTTGACTCAGCTACGATCACAATCCTGCCTTTACAGAGGAGGCGTGAGAAGCACAGAGAGAGGAAGGAACGAGCCCAGGCCCCACCACTAGTAAGTGGGAACCGGGGTTTGAATAGAGACAGGCTGTCTCCAGAACCCTGGGGCTGGTAAGGTGTGCACTTTACACAGACCTTTTGAGGCCTGGGAAGAATCAGAATCAACCCTGAATACTCATTGGAAGGACTGATGCTGAAGCTGAAACTCCAATACTTTGGGCACCTGATGCGATGAGCTGACTCATTGGAAAAGACTCTGATGCTGGGAAAGATTGAAGGCAGGAGGTAAAGGGGATGACAGAGGATAAGATGGCTGGATGGCATCACCGATTCGATGGACATGAGTTTGAGCAAGCTCTCAGAGACACTGAAGGGCAGAGGAGACTGGCGTGCTGCAGTTCATGGGGTTGCAAGGAGTTAGACACAACTGAGTGACTGAACAACAGGAACCAGAACAAAGCAAGATATAAGTACCCTGCAGGAGACTGGCATGTAAAGTTCAAAGATGACAGTGCGAAGACAGGAAGAGCCAACCTTTCATTTGCTTTTGTCTCATCCATCAAAGGGAATGAGCTTAGACAAGAAAGAGCAGAACCAACGTGGTTGGGAAGCCCAAGATAGGTGAAATGATTAAAAAAAAAAAAAAAAGAGCTGGTATATAACCAGGATCCTCACACGCTGGTCCTACTGAACGCAGATGCTCCCAGATGCTGGACTAGGAGTCACAAAGGA
This sequence comes from Bison bison bison, assembly GCF_000754665.1. Classification (NCBI taxonomy): domain Eukaryota; kingdom Metazoa; phylum Chordata; class Mammalia; order Artiodactyla; family Bovidae; genus Bison; species Bison bison. The sequence goes on from NW_011494867.1 coordinate 5,629,381, forward strand.
GCCATGGGGTGAAAGCTACAAGAACTTGACTCTGACATCCAATCTGACCCTTCGCTCCCTCACGTAACCTCCTGTGCCACTTCTGGCCACCACTTTCTCAGCTTCATCTCAATGTTTAATTGCCACAACACAGCCCCATCCATAAAGCCTAAAGACACAGAGTCTATTTTTTTTTTATAGACTGAAGATTTCCTTGGCGACATTATGTATATTTCCCCTGTTTCCAGAATTTATGCTCTCCTGTGAAAATAATAACTTTCTCAACTTCATAGGGCTGTCATGACAGTTAAATGCATTAATACCTGTAGAATTACTTACCAGGGTGCCTGGCATACTAGGTATTCAACACGTTTGATTTAAGATGTTTTGCCCGATCCACCATCCAGAAAAGTTGATGAACAAGGTATTTTTCTTTCCCAATTTAAAATGTTTCCATCCCAAACTGCAGCTTTTAAGAATTTGCACTGTAAATGACATCCAATTTAGCACAACATCTATATTTAATGAATTTCTGTTGGATGTAGTGACAGTTATATGTTTCAACAGAAATGATCATGACATTAGATTTTCAACACCCGAAATGAGTTTTAGAGACACAGAACCAGAGCAAGGATTGGCAAGCTTTTCCAGTAAAGGGTCATCTAGAGAGTATATAGGTCAGGCTTTGAGGATCATATGGTCTCTGGCACTATAGTTCAACTCTCCAGTGAAAGCAGTCTCAGGGAATATATAAATAATGGAGAGTGGCTGTTTTAATTAAAACTTTATTTACAAAAACAGGTGGGGCCAGGATTTGGCTAGAGTTTGCTGACCTCTAAACTAGAGTACGCCAAACTTCTGCAGACGTAAACAGTAATTTCTGACGCATCCAGGGAAACAAGGTCATGTCCTGGAGCCTCTGGACAGGAAATGAGAAGATTCCGAGAGAGAAAAGCAGATGAAGGATCAGTTCAGTTCAGTTGCTCAGTTGTGTTCGATTCTCTGCAACCTAATGGACTGCAGCACGCCAGGCCTCCCTGTCCATCACCAGCTCCCAGAGCTTGCTCAAACTCATGTCCATCACGTCGGTGATGCCACCCAACCACCTCATCCTCTGTCATCCCCTTCTTTTCCTGCCTTCAGTCTTTCCCAGCATCAGGGTCTTTTCAAATGAGTCAGTTCTTCGCATCAGGTGGCTAAAGTATTGGAGTTTCAGCTTCAGCATCAGTCCTTCCAATGAATATTCAGGGCTGATTTCCTTTAGGATGGACTGGTTCAATCTCCTTGCAATCCAAAGGACTCTCAAGAGTCTTATCCAACATCACAGTTCAAAAGCATCAATTCTTTGGTGCTCAGTTTTCTTTATAGTCCAACTCTCACATCCATACATGACTACTAGAAAAATCATAGCTTTGACTAGATGGACCTTTCTCAGCAAAGTAATGTCTCCGCTTTTTAATAAGCTGTCTATGTTAGTCATAGCTTTTCTTCCAAGGAGTAAGCATCTTTTAATTTCATGGCTGCAGTCACCATCTGCAGTGATTTTGGAGCCCAAGAGAATAAAGTCTCTCGCTGTTTCCACTCTTTCCCCATCTATTTGCCATGAAGTGGTGGGACTAGATACCATGATGTTAATTTTTTGAATGTTGCATTTTAGCCAACTTTTTCACTCTCCTCTTTCACTTTCATCAAGAGGCTCTTTAGTTCCTCTCCACTTTCTGCCATAAGGGTGGTGTCATCTGCATATCTGAGGTAATTGATATTTCTCCCAGTAATCTTGATTCCAGCTTGTGCTTCCTCCAGCCCAGCATTTCTCATGATGTACTCTGCATGTAAGTTAAATAAGCAGGGTGACAATATACAGCCTTGACCTGCTCCTTTCCCAATTTCCCAGTCTGTTGTTCCATGTCCGGTTCTAACTGTTGATTCTTGACCTGCATACAGGTTTCTCAGGAGGCAGGTCAGGTGGTCTGGTATTCCCATCTCTTTCAGAATTTTCCACAGTTTCTTGTGATCCATACAGTCAAAGGCTTTGGCATAATCAATAAGCAGAAGTAGATGTTTTTCTGGAATTCTCTTGCTTGTCCTATAATCCAAAGGATGTTGGCAATTTCATCTCTGGTTCCTTTGCCTTTTCTAATACCAGAAGGGAAAAGCGGTCCTGAGGGTCAGAATAACTTGCCCACGGCAATTCTTACTGAATGTGGCAGCTGTGGGGTTTGAACCCAGGCTTTCTGCCTCTGTCGTGCCTGTTCTCACCTGCTCTGTAGTGCGGTGGAAACCACTGAAGCTGTCCACTGGAAGATGATGGGATTTCTACATTTAAAAAGGCTTTTTAAACATTGTTTTCTGGAGGGGATTGGAGTGGGAACTCTGGGGGCAGCAGGTGGCCATTTGGGTAGTACCCCGAGGTGAAAAAGTTACAAAACCAGCCCCCATGCACGTCTCTTACAATGACACTTATTTTTTTTTTTTATGACATTTATGATTGAGACTGTGTTTGATATTCTTCAAGCACTTTTTACCCACTTGTGGATCGATTTCTCAGTGACAGGCTCTCTCTTGGAGGCAGATGGGCTGAGGATGGCTGTATCCTGTACAGATGGAGCCCTGAATTATTGTTTGACATCAGATGATGTGGTGAGGCATTGACGAAACAAGGCATAGAATGAGCTTTCGGGAAAACCTGCTGCAGGTAAGGAGACTTTACCCAGGGCAGCCCCGGAGTTTGCCAAGCTGAGGTGAAGCGTTCTCTCTCTTTCTATGCAAATGATATCCATTCGCCTTCATTGTCATCCAGTGGCTTAGCAAGCCTTGCATCATCACAGGGTCCGTGCCATGAGTCTTGACTGGTTTATCTCTTATGTTTTACAACAAGCCCATGAGGAGAATATTCTTAGAATCCCATTTGACAGAGGAGGCAATGGAAGCTCAGTCACAAGAATTCAAGCACTCACAAGAACAGTGAGTATCTCTAAGTTGCCTTCATGGGGTCCTCCCCGCTCCATCGTGGTTTTCACTTCATGAAGTCTTGTTACATAACCAGACAGAGGGGCCAAGCTTCACTCTGCTGTTTCCCTAAGATCGGTGAATCTGAGCATACCCAGGACATTCCCCGAGTCTCAGTTTCTTTCTTGGTGCAACGGGAATAAGAACATCTAAGTCTGAGTAGTAAGGATTAGGTGAAATGACAGATGTTGCCAGGTGCCCGGGTTCTTTCATCCCTGAAGCATTCAGCGGGCATGCATTAAGTGCCTCTGGAGGTGATTAGCACCTGGCCTACGATAGATGCCTAATACATATTGCCTCCCTAAGCATCTCTCCTTTTTTTCCTCACTGATTTTCAGAGGCCACTGCCTGGCCAAGAGCATCTTCCTGATGTGTGGCCTCCAGGGGTTGTTAAGTCAGAGGCTCCGTTAAAACAAAAAAAAGAAAAATCAGATTTGTTTTTTTGTTTTTTTTCTGGAACAGCTTCCAGACCAGGAAATGCAATTTGGGACATTTAGGACAACTCCTCTTTTCAGGATCACTTGCTTGTGCTGAAGAGGAGAAAAAAGAAATGGAGAATTTCAAGAGAAGAACAGGCAAACGGAGAATTTCAAGTCCTAGTGGGTTCTTGCGGTGCAGTGGAAATCAGGAATGTAGAGCCCTGTATGAGAACATGGTCTTTTTTTTTTTTTTGATCTCGTGCCAATTTCTTAATGAAATAGGAGGCAAGAGGGAGTGAATTCTCTGCAGAATCTAAAATCCCTCGAGCTGAGCCGGCGCTTGTGTGAAGACAAAGCGTGGTGCAGGGGGCGGGGGGTGTTGTCACTGTGACTTGAAGGCTTTCCTTGGGCCAATATAACTCCATTAGGTTTTGGAAGTGAACCCAGGTAGCACGGGGGTTTGTGAAAGTCATACTCGCCGAACAGTGTGCAATTAAAACGGAGCCCTTAGAGGAATCCCTCCTCTCTCAACTGCGCCAGGCACCCTCCATCTGATTGAACGCCAGGAGGCTGCTGCCTCCAGCTCGGCTAGCTTTCTGCCAAACTGTTTAACTATCGGTTCTGCATTGCCTGTATCCTAAGCGCTAAGGACACACAGCCAGTCCTCAGCATCCACAGGCTTCACATCGGTGGCTCTGACCAACCGCAGATAGAAAATATTCTGGGAAAAAATTCCAGAACGTTCCAAAAAGCAAAACTTGAATTTGCTGTAAGCTGGGTTTCCCTGGTGGCTCAGATGGTAAAGAAGAATCTTCCTGCAACACAGAAGATATGGGTTCCATCCCTGGGTCGGGAAGATCCCCGGGAGAACGGAATGGCTACCCATTCCAGCATTCTCCCCTGGAGGATTCCATGGACTTGAGGAGCCTAGAGGGCTACAGTTCATGGGGTCGCAAAGAGTTGGACAGGACTGAGGGACTAAGCAGCAGCAGGCAACTATTTACACAGCAGTTACATTGTATGTACATAGAGTTTACATTGTATGCGGAATTAAAGTAATCTAGAGATGATTTAAAATGTATCATATCACAAGGATATGAGAGGGTTCCAGGCAAATGCTGAGCCACTGGATACAGGAAGGAGCATCTGCGGGTGCAGGCATCCCTGGCGTCTTGGCACCAATCCCTGGCAGACTCTGAGAGACGGTGGTACCTGGTGCAGAATGCAGCACATCCTTGCTGGCATCTGTCTCTAACTTGTCCTGATAACCACAGTGCTGAAACACCAAAGGCAGCTTTGCAAGCTCTGTTTCTCTCCCTCTCACCCCAACCTGCCCCTTTCTGCTGTAATTTTTTTTTTTTAAACTCATGTTTCACTTCTACATTCTGCTTCTTGCTCTTCCTGGAGACCCCGACCAGGCGAAAAACATCAGGGCACATTAGGTTAAAGGAAACCTTATTTCCCCCTCTCTGCTGGAAAAGCCAGTGGTATCAGAGTTGACTGATGTTCCAAACCCAGTTCCTCATAAGATGGGGGCTGCAAGTGAGTCTGAGAAACACATGAAAATAATCTGACTCTGGTCTGACCAAGCTTATCTTTAGAGAAGCAAGAGTTTGTATCAATTCCATGCTTCCAAAAGAAACAAAATATATATATAGGAAGAAAATGCCACATAAATAAAATGTCACACCTTGGGTATCTGGTGAACAGTGCCATTCTTTCTGGGTCTACAGTGGAATTCATAAAGAAAAATGCGAGAACTACATTACTGCAGTCTGAAATTTGCTTTCCAAAATCTCCATTTACTGTCTTAAAATTCCAAACCTATACAGCAAAGAACAACATGGAGGAATATATGACCCTGAAATATGATAGAAATGGTTCCTATCGGTGATGGAGCCTCTCCTCAGATGAATAACCCCTTCCACACTGCATCCCTCTGTTGTGACATGAACACAGATATTTGTTCGGTCTTTTTAAAATTTGTATGTGTATACATGCTCAGTCTCAGCCATGTTCGACTTTCTGAAACCCTATGGACTGTGGCCTGTCAGGCTCCTCTGTCCATGGGATTCTCCAGACAAGAATAACAGAGTGTGGCTGATTCATGTTGTGGTTTGATGGAAAACAACAAAATTTTGTAAAGCAATTATCCTTCAATTAAAAAATAAATTAAAAAAAAAAAAAAAGAATAGGGAGTAGATTGCCATTCCCTTCTCCAGGGAATCTTCCCAAACCAGTGATCGAACCCAAGTTTCCTGCATTGTAGGCAGTCTTTACTGTCTGAGCCACCTTTATGAACATAAAAGTAACTTTAGGAAACTGTACTATCTTATTGACCTAAGTAAAAACACTTCAAAACATACTTGAAATTGTCCTTTCCCCCACTGGATCGTCTTTCCTGATTCCTTCTGATGTGGAAATATTGGTTAATATGGTTATTATCCATATAATGTGAGGAACAAGTGCACACTTAAGATAGACAGTAAGTTGCCATGGAAAAAGCATAAAGACTGTAGATTAGGATCCGGTCAAGAAATCAACCAACAGAAGTTTCCTCTTCCTAATAAAGCTATCTCAGTTAAAATACACTTGCATCATTCTCACTGATCAAATTAAGCCCATCTATTTTGTCATTGATTGACTCGAGGCAGGTAAAAGTATGAGTTATAAAGGCTATCACTCTGCTGTTGTATTCCAGGAGGGCAAAGGTCATCCATAAATGCAGCATGGCAATCCAATTTTATGGTTCAACCCCTTTTGTGACTGGATCATTCCAAGCATAATTGGACGCTAGCACGCATTTAATTTTTTAGAATAAAGTCCTCTAAGAAGTAGATCTGCTAAGGAAACTCAAGTTCCAGGGTCTTAGAATTACACAGACTTCCTCCCAAGATGCCAGGAAAGATCCTAACAGCTTTGTATTTATAATGTGATAAGGGATCCAAAAAAAAATTTTTTTTTCTTTTGTAAGAATTGGGTCTCATAAGCTCAGTGTGCCTTTGAGCAGAGCTGGAGGAGAGGTGAGAGCTGTCAGGGGAACAGCACAAGCTGTGGGCAAGACTTGTGCTTTGGGTCAACTGGGCTTAGAGGAAGCTGAGAGATGGGGACATGGGCCACCCACAGGGTGGGAAGAAGCGCTCCTGGGTCATGATTGGAGGCTGAAGACTGAGTGAGCAGCGGGGAGGATGCCCTGTGAGTGATGCAGGGAGGAGATGCTCAGATGAAACAGCTCCCATTCATGCAGCAGCAGCATGGGGGAAGACACAGGGCCGGCTAATCCGAGCTGGGACCCGGAATCCTTCTCCAGCTCCTCCACGCAGACGTTGTCCTCCTCAGTGTAGAAAGAGAACGTGGGTCTCGAGGGAACGTGTTCATGGTCACAGAGTGAGTAAGCAGCTGGTTAAAGTTAATCCCAGCCAGGCCTGCCTGACTCCGCCAAGTTCCCTTCCCCTATGCAAAGCCACCTTTCTTATCTTGCAAAACATCGTAAACCCTTGGCTATGAAGGTCAATCCTGTGAGCAACGGACAAGGGCCTGTAACCATGTAAAGTTGTAAAACAAGAACTAAAACTAATCCTCTGGGCTCACATGGGAAATTGCTTCAGATTTTTCAAGAAATAAAGTTGGGTTGTTCAAGGAACGGAGTACCTCAGTTTCCCATTTACTTGATACTCAGCAAATTGACCCATGATGAGATCAAGTCCCTTAATAAATAAAGGGCTAATGCAAGCCTAATCCCATGCAGAAGATGAAAAATGTATCTCAATTTTTTTCCCCTGGCCTGAAATATCAGAGCTTGGCTGTCCCTCTGGAAAGTCAAGGAGACTTTCTCTGCTGGGGAAGGGGTGGTGTTGACTTTCACTACTTCATGTCTCTACTACTACTCACTGCTGCAAAGTAAGAATTCTAGACATGTCCTTTATTCCGTGTATCAGGGTACTTTCTGTTACAGTGAGAAATGAGTGAGATCCCTCCTGCCCCAAGAAAATGTAGGCCTGTGGTCTCTGCCTTCCACACTTGGCTTCATGGACATCAAGTCATCAGGTGACTCTGTTCCTGATCAGTAGCAGCCCAAGTGAATATTTAACGGCCCGAGAACCATTTTTCACATTTTGGATGAGCATCCTGTCATTGCCTGCATTTCCAGGTCTTCCTCCATCATTCTTAGAATCTCCAAAGGTCTCCAGCTGGTACCATGGGTGGGTGTTCATTTCCTCTGAGCTTTCTGGACCCAGTGGCCATGGGTACCAAGAACACGGTCCCTGCCATGTACCATTGATCTTAAAGGGAATTCTGCTTTTCAACATCGCATGGATACGGAGCAGGGCCATATCTTGTTAGAGCAGGCTCACATCTTATTCTTCATTGTGCCTTTAACATCCAGCACTAAGTCCTCAAAGACTTGAAGGAAAGAACAGAGATTGGGATATGAGAGTTTCTTGTCACTGGAAAGAATGTCTGGTTACCACTCCAGGGCACCACAGAGTAGAATGTTTCTGAGACGCCCACCACACAGCCTGCTGTGAGTCAATGTCATCTCTGGCCTGGACCACGATGACAATCTCCTGACTGCGTCCCTGTCTCTTTTCAGGGCATCCTGTCTTCTCTGCTCTACACAGAAGCCAGAAATATCCTTTAAATATCTAAGTCTCATTATGACTTGCCATCTCTCCTGGAACAGAATCCAGATCGCCATGGCCCGAGCCCCCGGTGTCTGCCTGGCTCCCTTACTTCTGCCATCTTTTCACTCTTCACCTAATTTCCTCCATTCCGGCCTCACTGGCACTCCCTAACCCGTCTTCCTGGAACCCTCCTCCTCAGGGACTTCCCTGGCTCCCCGCTTCCCTTGTACAGCTCTTCATTCCAAACACATCCCCATCAGAGGCCTTCCCTGACACCCATCAATCACGATCCCACCCTCCCACTTTCTAGCATTTATCCCACTTTATTTTTCTTAAAACGGTGTCACATTTTGACTTATGATAGATGTCTATGTTAATTTGCTTATTGCCTGTCTTTTAAACATGAGGGCAGAAACTTCATTTTTCTCATTGTGATATTTCCAACGCCAGAAGGAGTGCTTAGCACATGCTAGGTACTGAATAAATATTTATCAAATGAATGATTAGATAACAATAAAAATAATAACTAAAATACCCTTGCTCCAGTTCTGCTACTTATCAAATGTGTGTGGTTTACTTGGCACAAAACTGACCCCGTTACATATTCATTTGTCCATACCTATCACCTCATTAAATACTTACAACTCTCAGATAAGACAGTGAAGAATGACCACAGTCATAATAACAACAGGTAATATTTATCAAGCAACTGCTTCATGCCAGACAGCAATTCCAAGAAGCCTGTACTATTTAAGTCCCATTTTACAGATGAGTAAACTGAGGTTACTGATGAAAAAAGCAGCCCACACAATCAGGAAATCAGTGAAGTCAGGCTTCAAGGCAACTCAGCAGATGTCCAAAGCCAACACTATATGCAGGTCAGGAAGCAACAGTTAGAACTGGACATGGAACAACACACTGGTTCTAAATTGGGAAAGGAGTATGTCAAGGCTGTATATTGTCACCCTGCTTATTTAACTTATATGCAGAGTACATCACGAGAAACGCTGGGCTGGAGGAAGCACAAGCTGGAATCAAGATTGCCGGGGGAAGTATCAATAACCTCAGATATGCAGATGACACCACCATTATGGCAGGAAGTGAAGAACTGAAGAACCTCTTGATGAAAGTGAAAGAGGAGAGTGAAAAAGTTGGCTGAAAGCTAAACATTCAGAAAACTAAGATCATGGCATCTGGTCCCATCACTTCACAGCAAATAGATGGGGAAAGAGTGGAAATGGTGACTGACTTTATTTTGGGGGGCTCCAAAATCACTGCAGATGGTGACTGGAGCCATGAAATTAAAAGATGCTTACTCGTTGGAAGAAAAGTTATGATCAACCTAGACAGCATATTAAAAGCAGAGACATTACTTTGCCAACAAAGGTCCATCTAGTCAAAGCTATGGTTTTTCCAGTGGTCATGTATGGATGTGAGAGTTGGACTATAAAGAAAGCTGAGTGCCGAAGAATTGATGCTTTTGAAGTGTAGTGCTAGAGAAGATTCTTGAGAGTCCCTTGGACTGCAAGGAGATCCAGCCAGTCCATCCTAAAGGAAATCAGTCCTGAATATTCATTGGACGGACTGATGCTGAAGTTGAAACTCCAATACTTTGGCCACCTGATGTGAAGAGCTGACTCATTTGAAAAGACCCTGATGCTGGGAAAGATTGAAAGCAAGAGAAGAAGGGGACGGCAGAAGATGAGACAGTTAGATGGCATCACCAACTCAATGGACGTAAGTTTGAGTAAACTCTGGGAGTTGGTGATAGATAGGGAGGCCTGTTGTGCTGTAGTACATGGGGTTGCAAGGAGTCAGACGTGACTGAGCGACTGAACTGAACTGAACTGAACCCCGCTTGACTGGCTAGAGGGGAAAACGCCTGGCTGAAGGTCAGAGTTTTCTAAGCCAGGGTTCACATGCGGGTGCTGCTGGTTTCCAAGTCCAAGGTGCTCTATGCACTGCACCGCCTGGGACATCCCCTGCCCACCACCCCCAGCCCAGCAGGTGGCCTGACCCACAGCAGGTGCTCCCCGCCGTCGGGCAGGTGAGTCGGGGATGACCTGCAGAGCGTCAGGGCGTGCATGGTGCTCCAGGGCCCTGGTCCATGTGGTCCCTGTGGTTCCGTGGAGCAGGGGAACGTTCATGCATCACTTGAGGTGCAGCGTCGAGTCCCTCTGGGACCAGGCCTGTTTTTCTTTGCTGATCTGACCCCACGTGATCTCAGACCTCCGGGTCTGTTTAATCCGAACGCTCCTGATGGCCTTATTTCTAACTCAGTGCCTACACTCCCTGCCCTCTAGAAGGATCAGCAGACTAGCAAGGACTTGGTCAGTGGCAGGGCTGTAAAAACAACAGAGGGCAAACCAAAAAGAGCATCTGGACGAGTGGAATGACGCAGCAGATGCTGTTGCCAGTCCTGAGATGAACAGGGTGCCACCAAGATGACCCAAGACACCAGGAGGCATTGACGTCACTCTGACTTCCACAGGCGAGTCAGAGTGGAGAAAATTTATCTCAACTTCACTTCCGATAAAGCTTTTAGAAACGGAAGTCTTTCTGCACGAGACACCATACGAGACAATACGCGGTCTAAGGCTGGATCCCAGTGTCTCTGAGAGCTGGCGACATCACCATGACCAGAACCCAGCCTGCCGTCTCCACCAGTGATCACACCGTCCATATGCTACATGCCTAATCCCCAGGAAACGGACACAGACAGGACTGATGCTGAACAGGAGAGTTGTCCCTGACACAGCAAAGGACCCAGGAGAAATCAGCGTGTGAGAGCCTGCCCTAAGACACGTGTGCGAATAGTTGCAGCAGCTTTGTTCATAAACAAGAGATCAGAAAACCCCCCATGTGTCCATCAGGAGAACAGATCACGCACTGGGGAAGAGTCGTGCAGTGAATGACTACCCAGCAAAGCAACGCAAGAGCTGCTGGGTCATGCAACGAGGTGGGCAAAGAACCCAGACACTGCAGCACCATGGGAGCCCCAGCAAAGGGACACGCACACCAAACTGACCCCCTCTGCCTGCAAGCGGTTCCAGGACGCGGGGACGAGAGTCAGAAGGGCGGTCACCACCAGGGGGGTGGTGGGCAGGAGGGGAGGGGCAGGAGGCCATTCCAGGCCTGGCAATGGTCAATATTTTGATCAAGGAGGTTAGTCACCCGGCTGTGGACAGACGATACATTGATCTCAGGATGGATGACATCATTTGCAAGATCTAGTGCAAACTGAAAATGCAGGTCTCTTCAGAGAAGGCAATGGCACCCCACTCCAGTACTCTTGCCTGGAAAATCCCATGGACGGAGGAGCCTGGTAGGCTGCTGTCCATGGGGTCGCTAGGAGTCGGACATGACTGAGCAACTTCACTTTCACTTTTCCCTTTCATGCATTGGAGAAGGAAATGGCAACCCACTCCAGTGTTCTTGCCTGGAGAATCCCCTGTGCCTGGTGGGCTGCCATCTATGGGGTTGCACAGAGTCAGACATGACTGAACTGACTTAGCATTAGCATTGGGAGTACACTTTATGCGCTTTAGTTTAATAAAAAAGCAAAACCAGACACGTATAGAATCAGAAGGAAAGAAATCTTGATTTGGGAGGCTATTGAAGAAGGGACTGATTTTTTAAAAAAAAGACCTCGCCCTCAATCTTTCCTTTATGTCTTTTCTGTTTGACTTGACAGGGTTAATTTCCTGGTGCCCTTGCCAGGACAGCCTTCCAAAACTTGTTAGAAAGGCTTATTTGAAAAAGAGCTAAATCAAGTTGAAATGTACATGAGAAATTTATATTTGTATTTAACTCAGGTGGACTTCAGAAGGAGCAGGGTGGCCAGGAAGGATGGGACCCTTTCCTGATGTGACCAGTATTCCTGCCCTGAGCACATTTAGAGAGAGAGAGAACTCCCAGAGTGCAGACAGGGACACAGCCCGGCTTTCAGGGGTGCATAGGAATGAATGATGGGCCCCCCTTGCTGCAGGGGCGCCTGGGGACATGGCAGCAGAAGCTACTAGGGCTTTGGAGAATCAGGGTCAAACTTCACACTCCTCCCCCGTCAGTTATCCCCACCCCCCACCCCCGCCCTGAGTAGCTTAACCTCAGGGCACAGTGTGTAAGTCTCTAAGCTTCGGCCATCTCATCCCAAAACCAGAATCACAGCAATGAAAACCATTCCTTGTCACATAGCGGCATTACATAAAGGCATTATATACATGACCTCATGTGAGCTTCACAACCAACTCACCAGAGGGTACTGAGAGGTCATCTTCATTTTGCAAATATGTGAACTGAGGCACAGGGAGGTTAAGGAACAAGGTCACACAGCCAGCAAAGGGCTGAGCAGAGGTTTAAACCCAGGTGTCTTGGCTATAAAGAAAGCTGAGTGCTGAAGAATTGATGCTTTTGAACTGTGGTGTTGGAGAAGACTCTTGAGAGTCCCTTGGACAGCAAGGAGATCAGACCAGTCAATCCTAAGGGAAATCAGTCCTGAATATTCATTGGAAGGACTGATGCTGAAGCTGAAACTCCAATACTTTGGCCATCTGATGCAAAGAACTGATTCACTGGAAAAGACCCTGATGCTGGCAAAGATTGAAGGCAGAAGGAGGAGGGGGTGACAGAGGATGAGATGGTTGGATGGCATCACCAACTCGATAGACACGAGTTTGAGCAAGCTCTGGGTGCTCGTGATAGACGGGGAAGGCTGGCGTGCTGCACTCCATGGGGTCAGTCGGACACAACTGAGCGACTGAACTGAACTGAGCTGATCTTGGCTGCGGAATCTGTGTTCCTAACCACTCCAATGTCCTCTTTAGGGGCTATATGGAGGGAAACAGTGTGAAATCCTAAGTAAAATGGCCTGCAATGTGGCTGGAACTCAAATTTAACAATGACCTATTTTCTTCCTTTTCTCCGAAGCTCAATGGTGCTGTGGCTTCATTTAACCACTCCAGCTCAGAATTTAATTAAGAAGGGACAGCCCAGAAAGGTTAAGTAATTAGCCCAAGGTCACACAGCCTGTGTATACTGAGGCTGAGAACATAATCAAGCATTTCATATTTTACCCCAGAGAGATTCATGACTTTCTACTGGGGCCTACATGTCACTTAATTTTGAATTCCCTTTTCTTCTGTAATTTGGTGAGGACTTTTCTCTTTCTCAAGCCTGACAAACAGGGCTGCTTCTAGAGCTGCAAATTAATGAATGTGGACCTAATCTTGGTTTGGATTTATTTACATCTTCCATAAATCATATTTATTGAGTGCCTGGGGTGTACAAGGCATTGGGAGCAGTCCCACACATTAAGGCAAGGAAGAAATAAACATTACAGACACTTGGTGTATACTGCAGACTACTTAAATATCCAACAGCATCAAATAAATCATTGGACTGTTTAGAAACAGGCTCTGGCATGCTCCCTGCAAAGCGTCATACAAAACCCCCAAATTGTGTAACCTGGAGGAAGGCTAGGTCTCCGCGTGGCACTGGGAACATTTGTTAACGGGAGTGAGTGGGTCAGAGGTCCTACAGTCAGCCGTGTTTTGGAGTTTGGGAATACCGTGGCCTCCGTTTCAATCTCCCTACTCAGACGAACATCTTCAAACCAGTAATAAAAAAGAAATGGAGTCGTAAAGCACGGGCAGCCTACAATCTGTAATTTAGTTGACCGAATACAGAAACAAGCTCTGGGCCGTAACTTTAAAGGTGTTGAGAACACGGCTGTTCGCAAGAAGCTGGAGAGCTACAGGTGCCCATGCACAGGTGCACAGACAAACACCAGGGCCACCCCGCCTCCTCCCCCAAACCCTTCCACGCAGACACAAAGCTGCTTCCTATGGCTCAGAATACGGCCAACTCCCATTACGAGTTCAAATCAAACAGATTTGCTTCAGACAAACCTCCTGTAGGTGAGAGGTTATTCAACAGGGATTATTTTCGAGCCTCCCAGAACAATCTCATAGAAAACAAAGAGACAGGAGCACAGTCTCTGTACTCTAGGAACTGTCGAGGTTTAGAAGCGAAGCAAGGAAGAAGCAAAGGAAAGAACGAAAAAAAGAATGAAGGAGGGTGGAGGGGAGAGGAACAGGGGAGGCAGGAAAGAGAGGGGAAGAAAGAACGGGGAGATACAGGCGTATCACCTCTATGGATGTGAATCTTGACCTGCCTGTTGCCAACCGCATATACCTGGGTCACTTGCCTCCATCTGCATCTCGAGTACTCTATTTTAGAAAAGGAAAAATCCTAACGATTTCTCATAGGGTTGGCATGGACTGGATGCTCAGAGTGGCAAAGCTGTCCATCCAGACCCACGCTCTCCCTTTCACAATATGGAGCAACCGCCAGGAAAACACAGGCTCACCCTCTCTCTCCCAGCCAGGTATAGCTACAGGACTAGCCCCCACCCCTGCCCAAAAGGATGTGGGTGGATGTATTCTGGGCCACGCCCAGGTCAAGATGCTTCAACTGAGCATGTCTGCTCCATGCCCTCCTTCCCCTCCTACTGGCTGGGGGTAGATGCCACTGAGGCCCCAGTGTATGATGGAACCACGAGACAAGAGGAGCCAGAGTCCCTGAGTCACTGCCTGGAAGACAGCCAGTGTCCACTGGGGAATCTGAACGGACTCCTCCAGGAGGGAGAAATCCCGTGTGAGCCACTGAGACTGTGGAGCTTATTTGTTACAGCAGCTGACACCCTCCTGATGCAAAGAGCAGGCATGCATAACATCACAATAAATAACACACATTTAAAACGCACCAGACGAAGGGGCAATGCAGCACGCCTGCTTTTAGCATTTTCTTTCTAAGGAAAAGAGACAAAGTCCAGTTTCCAGAAGACTGTTTTTCCACCAGTGTCTTCGGAAGAACTTCCATTGAGCAGCCCCTAACAAGATTACCTCTTTGAGGTGCTGGGGGGAATAAGGCCAAGGCCAGGTTCCTCTCTTCCCCATCCCCCGACCTCCTTAAAAACATCCTGCCAAGTTCTAACTGCCATCGTTTAGCAAGTTCTTCCATTTACAAAAGTTACCATCGACTCACCGTCCCGGTGAAGCTGTCAGCTGCTCAGGAGTGGAACACGGCCAGCTGATTAGTTTTGATGGACTGCGGTGTGGAAATGCAGTCTCTGTCAGTGAAGTGCCTGTTCATCCAATTAACCAAATTACTACGGGGAGCTCTGGCCGAGGGCAGCACCAGTGAACGGCCACTGGAGGGTCAGGGAGGGGACCGAATCGAGCGCCTGCCTCTCCTTCCCCGTGCACAGGCCAGAGAGAGCTGTCGCAGAGCCAGAGGCTCGCGCCCACCAGCCCCCTTTCCTGCCTGGCATGAACACGTCCGTCTGACTTTTTACAAGGGTGTCTCAGTGGATGTTTAGTTTTTGTTGTTGCTTTTTGTTTTTAACTGAAGTATAGTTGATTTACAGTGCTGTGTTAGTTTTAAATATGCAGCAAAGTGATTTAGTTAGATAGATATCTGCATTCTACATACAGCTATTCTTTTTCAAATGCTTTTTCTCTTATAGATCATTGTAAGATATTGATTATACTTTTCTGGGCTATATAGTAGTTCCTTGTTCATTTCACGTATAGCAGTGTGTACATGTTAATCCCAAATTCCTAATTTATCCCCACCCACCCCGCCTTCTTCTCTCTTGGATAACTGTAAGTTTGTTTTCTACGTCTTTGGGTTGATTTCTGTTTTGTAAATAGTTTATTTGCATCTTTTTTATTTTTTTAAGATTCCACATATAAGTGATACCATATGACATTGGTCTTCCTCTGTCTGACTTGCTTCCCTTAGCAGGGTAATCTCTAGGCCCATCCATGTTGCTGCAAATGACTATTTCATTCTTTTTTGTATGGCTGTCTCAGTGTTATCCTCATCATCAGTGGTGATGCTGTTTTTCATTTAATCAGTTGACACCTACTTCTAAGGCACCTACTCTGCACCAGGCGCGGTGCTTGGAGCTGCCAATACACAGAGGGCACAGTGGCTGAGGCAGCCCTCCTGGAATTGGCATCCTAACGGGGAGAGGAACAGCAGGATTCGTCAACCTCGACTCTACCGGCTCTTGGGACTGGGTCATTCCCTGTGGTGGGGGCTGGCCTGGGAACCCGAGATGCCAGCAGTACCCTCCCTCGAGCCGTGACAGCCGAAAACGTCTCAAGACAGCAAGTGTCCTCTGTTACACACAGCCACGGCAACCAGGTGAAAACTGTGTTGGCCTTAGAAAAAGAAGAAAGACAGCCAAGGCTTATCAGAGTAAGTGGTACAGGAACGGAGACATGCTCAGGTCCCTCTGGGTGACACATGCCAGCCATCGGGGCAACGGGTCCCGGGGCCACACATTTAGGAGTGTGACGAGCTCTGATCCGCCAGGGAAAATGACAGCGACCCCGTCTGTGTGCTCCTGCCCCTCTCATCTCGTTATTCACCGTCAGTGGCTCACAGAGGCGGACACCTTTCAGAGCACAGCACCTTGACTCGTCACCGTGGCTGAATGGTCTCTCCAGGAGGGATGGGACAAACAAATGTGGGACCTAGCAAAAGTGTCACATTGCTGAAGCCCAGATACGTGTAGGTTCCCCTTCAGATGTTCCGCAGAATCTCGAAAAAGTACACACACCACCACGCCAACCGTAACCGTAAGTGGAAACTTTTTTTTTTTTTTCATTAGGCTTGAAAACAGATGGCTTGGTCTGTATCATTATCTGTGTCGGTTGCATCGATACTTTCCCTGGGCTCAGAGACATGCGTAAAGGGGCTGTCGTGAATGCAAATTTTGTGGTTGAGGCCATTTATATTAGCAAACTCTTGACTTTTCAATCAATAATCTTTCAAACGCCATCTGGATTATGTCTCTCTTTGGATTATTTATGAGAATTCTTTCTGCTACAAACAGGATGGCAGATTCGCCTGTCTTTGGCAACAGGTCTGCAAGTTTCTAAATGGCTTATTGACTTGGTCTTCCTACCACCACCTCCCCCAGCACACATTTTTTTTCCCCCTTCCTTACTAGGTTGGTATAGTGACATGTAAGACAACCTCAGGGTGTGGTTCTGCCAGTAAAAAAAAAAAGAAAAATGTACTTCCTTGGTGAAATCAATCTGAGGCTTGCATTTACAGGTCCCCTGAAAACTTTAGGACCCCGGCTCGGTGTCCCCTGCCCACCAGAGGGGAATGGTGCCCGTGACCTTGAGGATGCTTCTGAGGACTGATGGGAGAAATTCCCTGACACTCCTGTGGGAAAGAAGCCCATGTTTGCTAATGCCTTAACCACTCAGCTTCTTCAGGAGGGATGAACCATGCGCTCTCACTCTTCAACAACCCAGGAGGCAGGAATCCTAATACCTGTGTTGCAGGCGAGAAAACTGAAGCCGCAGGGCAGTTAAATAACTCACCCAAGGCTACGGGAATAGTCGTCTTGGCTCAGGGAGACCGAACCCGGGTCACGGACATCTTTCAGAGCCGTGCTCACCGAAGTGTT
>NW_011494867.1:5647002-5649122 GCF_000754665.1 Bison bison bison
ATACGAATCTCCCTGGGTCCAGGTTAGACATATCATGCACTCTTCAGACTACATTTGATAGGTTTGATCAAGAAAAGGAGTGCTCTTCAAAGTTATGCTCATCGTTAACATCATTGACCCCACACGACCAGGACAGGAGGTGACTGCAGTTCAAAAGGTAGAGTTCTGTGCCCCATCCCAGGCTGCTGGGCATGAGACGCCTAACAGAGGGACTTGCACACCATCCGTTTAGTAAGTCTCCCAGATGATACTCATCACTGCTGAGTGAAGCCTGAACCCTGGACTGGCCACTTCAGAATCAGCTGCGGAGCTTATTAAAATACTATCTGGGGGTCTGCTGCCCCCGTGGAGTGTCTGGTCTAGGGCACAGAGCTTGCCTTCATAACAAGGGTATCTAATATTCTTGCTAAATGAAATAGTCATTATTATCAAAAAGCAACAGACTGATTTTGAAAGACAGCTTCCCGCTTTGTTATATATGGGGAGGAAGGGAAAGCTTTATCTTACCTCTTTTTAAAAACAAGGTGTTACATTATTTTGTGAAGAATAGAATCAAAAAGAAGGAACACCCTCTGCCCCTCCCTGGCTGTTATGTGACTTTGGGGCAAATCCTTTACTTGTCTGTGCCCTATTTTACTCATGTTTACAACAGGAGTAGCAACAGGGATATTCCAGTTTAACTGGCTAACATATAACTTACTTAGAATCATGCTAAGTCTGTAGACAGAGCTCACTGAACGAAACCACCATGACGACTTTTATCTGTACTTGATTTTTCCCAATCTGCTTTGCAATGTTTAGTCTTTTTTTCTCGTTACATAGATGGATGCTATTGTTTAGTTGCTAAGTCATGTCTGACTCTTTTGTGACCCCACACGCTGTAGCCCACCAGGCTTCTCTGTCCATGGGATTTATTTCCCAGGCAAGAATCCTGGAGTGGGTTGCCATTTCCTTCTCCAGGGGATCTTCCCCAACCAGGGATGGAACCCACGTCTCCTGCATTGCAGGCAGATTCTTCACCGCTGAGCCAAATGGGAAGCCCACACAGATAGTATTTTATCTGATTACAATATGTTTTCCAACTCTTAACACACTATATGGCCACCTGACATTTGGCTACCTATGGTCACTCTGCTCAAAACCAATTTTGTGCAATTTTTCTTATTCTAACTTCGTCCTAAAATGTAAAAGCGATAAGAACTTGCTAAAATTATGATGTGTTGAAAAAGAGTAATAATTGGATTCTGAAACAGAAAAAGATGCCACTAAAAAGATTTCTTCAACACACTTTATAGTGGCTGTATAATATGCCATTGGGATACTTTAGTTTTCCAATTGTGTGCTGCTGGGCATTTAGGTAGCCTTGCTGTTTGGATACTATTAGTATTCATTGATTTGCTTTAATTAGCTATGATAATTTTCTCAAAATAAAGTCAAGAGAGTGACTTTGAATTTGGTAAATTTATTTCAGTTAGGACTGGAGCCTGAAACGTGAGTAACACATCCCCCACATTGCTCTGACTCAGAACTCACCCTTTGTAACTCTCCTTTGCACCCCAATCGGTTCTAAGGAAAAACAGGGCCAAGAATTGGCTAAAATGAATACTTGCTCAACAATAAAAAAAAAATAATACTCTGAAAACAGAAAAAAAATGGGTCACTCTTTGTTTAATGGAAAAGAGTTACAAAAAGGCTTTCTCTTTCATGTTGAAATCCAAGTAATTCCATCTGAGGCTTTAGTCTTCAACTTCAAGGAAGAAAGAAAGATTTTTTAAGCTGAGGATGGACTGTTTCTGTCTTTTACTGTACGGTCAAAAAAAAAAATTGTCACAGCAGATCTAAACTACACTAAAGAAGACATGTGTCTTCTTCCTGCCTATGTGTATCCTAATATCCCATAGGAATAGTATCTACTTATAATACTACAGATTTATGATAGAGCCTGAAAACACTGCTGTACATTTCTGATATTTAAACACCCAAATCCCATACTTTTGCATAGTTTGCATCCTAGGGAGATTTGACAAATGATGCTCTTAGTATTTGACAAGATTTAACCTGCTGTCAAAATAATCCTGGTAGGTTTTTTTTTTTTTTTAAACTCACAAATGAATTAGCAC
>NW_011494867.1:5649222-5659631 GCF_000754665.1 Bison bison bison
AGCTAACTGGCTGAGCTACCTGCCGCAACGCGGAACCTCGGTGTGGAAGACGGGGCCTTGCGAGAGGACGCTCCCCTTCTGTTTTGACCGCAGCTGCGCAGACGAACATCTGGGTGTGCAGGAATGAGTGTGAGGGGGTGTGCAGAGCCCCGGGGGCTCTCTCTGCCAGGGCTCTGCCTTCCGACGAGCTCACTCCCGTCCCACCCAACGGGCCACTAACGGCGGATGTGAGCTGCGGAGCAGGAGATGCTGTTCATCACATTTGCATAGTGTGTGAGAGTTGACGGAGAGCGTCAGCTCCAAGCCCAGAGCTAAGCGGTCCCCTGGATCCCTTTTAATGGGCATTGGTGACTTTTGTCCTTGCACGGCTGGAGTACATCTTCCTTGACACTGCTCCCAGCCCTCCCTATTATCGAGAAAAGTTCCGGTGCTTCGCACACACCGAGCAGGGAACAAAAGCGACAGGGGAAGTGTCAGAGAGACATCTGAGCTGGGTTTAAAAATGATATGCTGGCAGTCAGCTCTGCTGGGCTGGGGACAGGCTGGCCATTAGGAAGGTCTAGGGAGGTTGCATTAGCAGGCAAAATTCCGGCTCTGCTTGCCTGCGTCCTGTGTCCCTGAAGCTCCCCGGCCAGGAGCTTGGGGATCTCCTCTCTTAACTTCCTATCTCCCGTTCCCAAGCGGGTCACCATCATCCACCAGCGAGCAACGGTTCCCGTATCCCAGCCAAGAACCGCAGGTCAAACGTAATCACCCTTTTCTTTTACGCTGGAGCAAGAAGCCATCTGTAGAGATGTGTAATTTTTAAGTTAGGAAATGAAAGTAAACCCACTCTTTCTTTCCTTTTCATATTGTCCTTTCAAGGATGTCTCTATTTGCATAGTTCAAGCCTCTTCCTCTCCACGGCACCAACATTAGCGTGACCTTTTCCTGCTAATTGGAAAAATCTTACGGAAATAAACCCTGTCAGAAAATGAGAAGTGACTCCCCCTCTGGATGGCCAAACGACCTCAGAGGGGGAAAGAAGTTCTGAATTCCTGTTCCTTTTGCACACACTGCAAAATCTTTATGACTTCGGAGAGCCCTGAAGCTCGGTAATGCCCCTCCAGTGCAAAGCGGAGTAAATAAATTTCTTCTTATGACCACTTTGGAGAAACACACAAGCAGATTTACTCAGCAGGGATAGATAGTGGACAGGATAATGAAGAGAGAATAAGAATATGATCGGGCTTTACAGCCTCTTCTGTCTCTTTAAAGGGTTTTAATCCTTCAGAAACAGGATACCGGGTCCATTGCCTTAAAGATACAGTATCCCTTCTGGGACAAGCCGTGTTATAAAAAGCTAAGATGTAACATCTATCTCGCAATATTGATTGGCACTTTAGTGTGATAAAAGGGGTTGAACCTGAAGGGGAAAAAAGGCAAAAAAAAAAGGTAAGCGGGAACTACTCTTTGAAGAATTCAAAGTGTCCCGATATTATCGGGCCAAACTTGAACGATGGAGAAATAAAAGTGCCCGCTGGGGCTGGGGACAGTCATCGGCGGAACTGGATGACTAGGGCGGGTTTCGGGGACAACTGATTCACCTCCGCCAGGAAATGACTGTTGTTTTAAAAGCGAGTCTGACGGTTCTGATGGGACATTCTGATGATGCTCACACTGACCCTAAATGAGTCAGGTCAGATATTCTGACCCGCAGCCGCTGGCCCAAAAGGCAAAGACCCACCTCTCGAGAGATGAGGCGAGTGTGCCAGCTGGTTCAACTCGAGCCCTAGATTCAGTGCAGTCAATTTTGGGGACGCTCCTGTACATTCCCCCCAGTGTAGATAAACCATCGCTCTCACTTCTGGAGCCATCATCATTGGTTCCTTTTCATGCAAATCAGCACACCTAAGCTGCACTGAGGGGCTTCCCTGATGGCTCACGGGTAAAGAATCCTCCTGCTAATGCAGGACCTGCAGGTTCGATCCCTGGGTTGAGAAGATCCCCTAGAGAAGAAAATGGCAACCCACTCCGGTGCCTGGGAGAGAAGCTACAGTTCACAGGATCACAAAGAGTTGGACACGACGGAGGCTACTAAACAACACTGATGTCTTACTACACATCAGGTCCCTTAGTCCTCAAAGTAATCTCAGTGGCAAGGTTATTAACCCCAGCTCTCAGACCAGGAAAAGCAGGCTCAGCGAGGTCATGCGTCTTGTCCATAGATTCCAAGCCAGGTCTGCCTGAATCTGAAACGCACACTCACCACCCCGCCCGCATCACGCCCAGACCAGGCTAAGAGGGCCCCGAGGCTGTGACTCCTCTGACACGCTCCATCCTCACACTAGGCCCGTCGTCTCTGATTTACTCTGTGTCGCCTGCACCATAGGGCATTGAGCCCGCTGCCAGCAGCGTGCCCCTCCCATCCAGGTGTGACAGCCCCAAGAATTTTCCAGCATTGCCGTATGCTGGGATATAGAGTACAATGATGTTGGGAACCACCGAAATAGAGAATAAGATGGGATGCCAGTAGAAAGATGCAGTGTCTAAAATGCAGGGTATGAAGATATGTCATTGCTATAATTCAATATATGGAGCCCTCGCCCTGTAACTAATGTCAAGGGCAAGGCACGGAGAGAGGAGAGGAAGCAAATACCAGGCTTCTCTGACTGCACGTAACAAATCTAAGGCTCAGACAGCAAGCTCTGAGTGGAAATGGTAAGATACGCAAACTCGCAGAGACATTTTTCAAAGTGTGTTGAGGTTATGAGCCTTGCCGTGTTGTGTGCATAACTGCTACCCACACACTCCATGGCATGACTCTTACTACAGAAAGTGACCCCCACTCATGGAGCTGGAGGTGAGAGATGGCGGGAGGCTGGGGTCGTCTGCTTAGGGACCAGACCGACTGGGATGTACCTCTGTGTTGAGTGCCCCCCTCCTCCCAAGGGCCCTGTAAGCTGGGCCCCCATTTCTCTCCCTTTCTGGAGGGGGCACTGAGGTTCTGGGAGGTGAGGATCTCAGCTGAGATCATCCAGTCTGTGGTGGAGCCAGGATGGAAATGAAAATCTTTCAGAGGAAGGTCCTAGTGCCCTGGGCCCCCAAAGGGAAAGAGAAGTTGGCTCCCAACTCTTTATTTTTCGCATCTTATGGCTGGGAGTGACCATTCATCCGCATTCTCGGCCACCCTTCAGGTTTCTAGACCCACGAGGTCCGGGAAAGCTGGAGGATCCTTGTATACCATGGCATTCAAGAAGCCTAGAGAGGCGTGCGGGCGTGGAGATGCACACAGATCATCTAAGGGCAAGGTAGAGGGTGCAGGGCAGGCGTGCAAGGGGAGCATGGGGGCAAAAGAGATGGGGCATGGGTCCTGGGATACGTGTGTGTTGGCAATGTGTGCAGAGTGATGGTCACAGGTGCAAAATCCCATCTTTTTGGCCAAGGTGGGGGGTGGGAGTGGGTCAGGGATATTTCCCAGGAGAGGGAATTGCCAACAGAGTTTTGGAGAAAAAGCCCTGAGGTTCCAAAGAGAGGAGCAGGGAAGGTGTAGCCGGCACACCGACGACCAGTGGGAGCAAAGGGCAGCTTTGGGAAGAGAGGCGGGCCTGATGAGCACCCTGACCGCTGACTTCTCCTCGCAGGAGTGAAAGGGGCTGGGAAGCAGGGTGGGAAGGAAGCACCGCCCCAGTCTGCGCCCATCTGTCCAAGCAAAGACAGTCCTTGGAAACGGCCGGGGCCTCGCTGGTGTGTTTTCATCAGGTCTTTTCTGCTTTCAAGTGGGATTTCTATGCCGTTTCAGTGCCTAGGCCCACGGGAAAGACAAAGCTGTCTCAAAAGTAAGAGGAGTTAAATTTCTTCAAAGGGGCAAGGGACAAGAAACGGGGGCGGGAAACCCTACAAAATAAGCTGTGTGTATAAGAAATTCAGGAAGTGTCAGATCAGAGAAAAGAAAAAAATAAAGACAAAAAAAAGACTGAACAAACAGTGGGAGAGAACCCAGGCGCTGACAGAGGTCTGGGGAAAGGTGGGGTGGAATCCTGTTTGGGATACCGTCAGAAATTGTTTCAAAACATTTTAAAACCAAAATTGGCTCAAATATAAAAGATTTCTCCTCTCTTGATAAGATTACCTTTCCCCCCTCTACCATTTCGACAGCGCTAAAATAATCTTGACTTTAGGACAGTTAATCCAAAGTCTGTCTTCTTGAAGGATCCTTATTAAAACTCCTGCAGGCGCTGGCGCTGCTTGGAGACGTCTCCCCAATATTTCACAAGCTCTCCTCCTGGAACACGCATCCCACATTCTGAAAATAGAATCTGATCTCTGGCTGGAGTAGCTGATGGGCAGGGTGCTGAATTGTGGGCATGAAGGTGGTGGGGGAGGCCTAGCCGAGGCCCCGCTAGGGCTGGGATCGGGTGTCCCCAGAGAAGAAGCAAAGGGGAGACAGGAGGGGACGAGCCCAACCATCGCTTTCCTTCTGGCCTCTCTGTTCTTTCAAATGCTCAGAAGCCTCCGCATTTAAGGGAGTCTTGTCCCAGTGGGACAAGCAGAACCCAATGGAGTCCAGTGAGAACCCCAGGGGACAGAGAGAGGTAATTCCGGATTCTTCCAGGGCTGGGGGACTCTGACACCACACGGTCGAGAGAGAAGAGTGCCTGACGTTCAGTGCTGGAGGACCTGAGTTGGAGCCACGGATCCACCATCCCGTCTGCCGCCTCTTCCATGAACTAAGTCCTATCTCCTTGTCATTTCAATGGTTAAAGGAGAAAGACACCCAGTAGGGGACGCAAATATGATGTTTGAATCCAAACTGAAGTTGTTTCTCGTTTCCAAGAGGAAGCAGCTGGAAAAATCATGCCCAAGATTTTCATTACCACCCCTGTGGTCATCCACGCTGAACTCTGGAACGTGGCGGGGAGAGCCACAGTTCAGGGGAGTCAAGCACCCTGCCTCCGTCAAAGTGGCGACGGGGAGGACAGCGGTGGGGGGAGACGGGAATGGGAGTGGGCCCTCAGTCCTGAGCAGCCACGTTCATATTCCCAAAGAGAGAAGTTCTGGATTGAAATGACATGGGTTTCAAAGAAGGACCCCAAGAAACTAGCTTCTTACTGTTCTTTTCCACAGCTCCTGTTTCGAGGGAATTCTCCACACCCTGCTTCCTTCTCCTTGAAGCCACATCTCCCCACACATACACATTTATACTCAAGCACATACGTATAGAACACAAACACTTACACACACAGACAGGCATGCACACACACACTATTGAATGCACCTGCATATGGGCTTCCCTAGTCGCTCAGATGGTAAAGAATCTGCCTACAATGCGGGAGACCTGGCTTGGGAAGATCCCCTGGAGAAGGGCATGGCAACCCACTCCAGTATTCTTGCCTGGAGAATCCCCATGGACAGAGGAGACTGGCATGCTATAGCCCATGGGGTCGCAAAGAGTCGGACGTGACTGAGTGATTTTTCAACTTTGACATATGCACTCACCTACATACTCACACATATGTACACAGACACATGCACGCAAACACTCATGCATGGCCACTGTACTCACCAACGCTGGAATCCACAGTTACGCACCACACACTCACCCATGCACACTAGCTCACATACCTTCACACACACATGCACGCACAGCCAATGCCACACTCACGGCGTGTGTCCAGAACCCCATTCTCCGTGCAGGCTCCCCATTTCATCTGAACAGGAGGAAATCCTCAGACCACACCCTCATCTATCCAGATGCCTGACCCAGCCCAACCACTTGCTGGTTTCATTGAAGCCGATGCCACCGGCCTTTCTGGGAGTGCGTCTTTCACTCTCTCTTCCACCGTGGAGCCTTCGTCACTTCGTATTAAGGGCACCCAAGGCGTGCTCCCTGCCCCCAACCCTCAGTCCTGGGCCTCACGTTTCTGCAGCCAGGGGCCACATCCCCCACGGCATCACTCCTCCGCGTCTCCGGGTTTGTGTTTCTGCCTCTTCCTTGTCCACCTGGCAAGCTGCGTCTCATTCCTGCACCACTAGCTGGACAATCGTTCCCCGAGTGCCTCCCACATGCCAGATGCTGAGCTGGGTGTAGGTGTGCGGCGGGGGACGTGGGGAGAGCTGGTGCACAGCTACCCGTCCTGAGACTCACATCTCTTTATAGCTTAGCTTCAAATACTGCTTCTTCTCAGAAGCCCCCCATGATGGCTTCTCTCCCTGCCCAAGTAAAGGCGGTCACATCTTCTCAAGGATTCTTGTTATCTCCAGGACTACAAACCAGCTCATGCTTTTCACCCCTGATCCCGGTGCTTCTCCAGCGTTCCCTGCATGTCAAAGGCAGCTCTACCAGCCAAGTGCACAAGGCGACCCCTGGGGGACACTTTGATCCCTCCCTCCCGCTCCTTTATCACCTCCAATCACCACCAGCCCTAAGCTTGTCACCTCCCAAGTTTCTATCATATTCACCCTTCTCTCCATCTCCATCACCATCGTCCTAGTCTGAGCCACCATCAGCTCCTGCCTGGACTGTTGCAGTAGACTCTTCACCATTCACCCCTGTCTTTCGTGGGCCAAGCTTCTCAGAGCAGCCAGGGCAATTTTTTGAATTTTTAATGTGATATTGAAAATAAACAAAACTATGAATGTGATAGATTGGTCTACCTGCCCTTAATTACTTCTCCTGCCCCCACTTCTGCCATCCACACTCCTGGTTTCCCATGGCTCCGATGTTAAACACCAGGACCGCTTTCTCCCTCGGCCTTGACCCGCACCGCGGGCCCTCCCACTCCTTGCACAGCCTTTGCACGTGCCGTTCTCTCTGCTTGGGACACATCCTTTCCCCTGTGGATGACCCTGCTTTCTAACCCTTCTCAGTTTAATGATTACCTTGCAGGAAAGCCTTCCTGAACCTCGGGACTTCATCATCCTGCCCTCATAAAAGTCCTGACTGCAGGACTTCTCCCCAAGACCACATCCCAGTGTTCCTGGGACCTGGGCACCCCAGCATCTCTGAGTCCCTTTCTCCACTGACAAATACTTAAAAATAGATTTAAAATTGGTGTCCAGGTAAATGTCATCCAGACTGGGTTCATGATTACATACTCATCAGACTCATATTTCTTCTTGCTTTCAAAAGAAACTAAAATCAAAACATTTTCATGGGGACTTCCCCGATGGTCCAGTGGTTAGGAATCTGCCTGCCTTTGTGGGGGTCATAGGTTGAACCCCGACTCAACACAACTAGAAAAGGCTGCACACAGCAACCAAGACCCAGCCCGGCCAAAAAATTAAAAAAAAAATTTTTTTAATAGTTAAAACAGAAACAAAAAACAACACCAAAAACATTTCCATGGGCCTCTGCAAGTCTCACGGGCATGGCCCCCTCCAGTCTCTGATAGACACGTCAGCCCTGCCGGGTCACCCTTCATGGCGCTTGGCGTAGGTAAATGTTTACGGTTAGGGGCACGGTCTTCCTAATGGACAGCAATCTCTGTCTCTGAGCTCCAGGAGGACGGGGGCCACATCTGTCATCTGCACTGGCTCCCCAGCAGCGAGGGGTCCACAGGTGTGAACTCAGGAAATACCTGCTAAACGGGTGAAGGACGGGCTGGTCCCCTCTCCCAGACGCTGAGCCGCAAGCAGGCAGGGGAACAATCTCTCCTCTTGGGTCTGACAAGTGCCACCTGCGGGGGGAAGGAGGCCTCTCCCCTCCCCGAGGAGCTCTGCTGACCCCGCGGCGGGGTCAGCACCCCAGCTGCTCCACAGCCAGCGCACTCTGGGCTAGGGCTTCTGAGCAGGACACATGGTCTGAGGACAGAAAAACCAGCCCTGCTCCTGGACGCCACACGCAGGGATTCAAATGGCCAATTTGCAGGCAGTGTCACCTCTGAACCAGCGACACCTCTTGGGCATGTGGCAGGAACCCCCAGGCACGGGAATTCCAGGGCACGGCCCCCGGCCACCAGGAAAAGACCGCAGGACCCAGGCCCAGGAGCCCTGTCCACCTGCAGCTCAACTGCCTGCCTTTCCACCCACCATGCGATGACAGCCGGGCTTCTGGAGGAGAAGGAGCCTGCCCGCCTGCTTGAACCCCCAGGTGCTCAGGGTGGTGGTGCTTTCGGGGTGGCCCCCCTCCTGGCAGGCTGCAGGGGGACATTCGTCAGGATCGGCCCCTGTTCCCACAGGCTGGGGTGCCAGGCTCATTGGTTGGAACTTCACGTGTCTTCAAGGTCAAGCTTCAAGAACATGAGAGGAGCTTGACCCTCGACCCCTCCTGCTCACTGCTTCCAAGCTGGGATTATTTTTAATTTTGATGACGTTCATTGGGGAGAAGGCGGCCCAACAGAGCCACATGATCCCATGCCACGCCGAGGCTCCTGGCTGGGGCCTGGGTATCTCAGGAGGCAGCCCAGAGAGAGGGGTGTTGGAGTCACATGAACCCCATCTCGACCAGCACGTGTAAAACCTGGATGGCTCACTTAACCTTTTGGCAAAAATGAAAGGAGACAATGTGGATGGAGGGTGTGTGCAAGCCTGGCACACAGCAGCAGTAAATGCTACTTAACTTTCAGGGGGTGGCTCTGCTGTGAAACAAGAGTACCTCTCCAGTGACAAAGCTCAGCTCCTCGAGTCTCAGAGTTTTGCTCTGGAACCCAATTCCGGCGGGTTCTAAGATCTAGGAAGCCCAGGAAGCAGTCACCAGCCTGGCTGTTGCCAGGACCACTCAGAAGCTGCTCTGCAGCAAGGTTGGGTGGGTTTTCTCAGCAGGACTGGTTACTGCCTGTGAGCAGCAGGACAGTCCACCTCCAGTTGCTGAAGGCTTTGATAACACACCCTTGGCGAGGGAAGCCTGAATAAAGCAGAATCGAGGCAGGAGGGGGGCAGTGCTCTGGGCCCACACGGGGTCCCGGAAGCCTGCAGGGAGAGGGAGCCAGGCACATTCAGAGTCTGGAACTAGGAACAAGCCCCCGGTCCCCGAGCCTTCTCCCGCCATACCCTGTCCTGCACACACATCATTCCGCCCACACGCTGCCCCCACTGCCCTAGAAACAGTCAGGAGACCGTGCACACGGTCTTTCCTAAACCAGGTCATCTTGCTGCCCTACACCCCAAAGGGCGCACTGATGAATCTCTGCGTGAGAGCGCAGGAAGTGATGGTAGCTGGCAAACAGAGGGGTTTGCTACTAGTGACTTAACAGGAAGTTCTGAGGCCCACCAAGAAGTGTCCTTGCTACGACGCCAGTGTTTTGAGGTCATCCTTGGCTGAGGATTCTTACAGAAGAGAGGACAGTCTGGTTCACACCCTCTAACTTCATCAGACCCTCCACTTGACTACCAGGGGCTCAAGCCTTCTGAGCTCACAGGAGGGGAGATCTGGGGAGACAAAAGCAGCCCCAGTCCTTGGCCTTAGGATGCATCCAGCCCAGGGGGAGGCAGGATTCAGACAACAACTGAGAACACCACCCAGACCAGCCCTGAGCAGTCCCGGGGCGAGAGCTCCAGAGCCAGGCCACACCAGCACCCCTGGTGTCCAGTGAGACCCCCAGGAATGGCTCCACACACAGGCGGCTGGGTTCTGGGGGGCCTAACAGCAGTCCACAGCGGGACAGCTGCGGGTAGAAGGACCACGGCCTGGGGAAGCCTGGACGCTGGGCTGCCATCTGACGATGGGGGAAAGGCTGCTCCTGATGGGGGAGGGAATGGCAGCGCTGCTCCGAGTGGGAACGGAAGGGAGAAGACCGGGAGGCAAGTGGAAGGGGGCGGGGGGCCTCTGAGTTCACACGAGGATCTTCTGACTCCCGAGTCCCGGAACGGCTGCCTGGGACAGGGAGAGCCACACCTGAAGACCGGTCTGGTGTCTCTTCTGCCTCTGTCGGCACTCTGGCCCCATGCTTGTGATAAGCTCCAATGAGAAGGGCGGTCCACATATTTAGACTGCTCATCCCATCCTTTGGAACATCTTTGCATCTTTCATGTGTCAACGTCCCTCCGTCAACTTTCCTGGGAATCCCACCTAACCATGACTCCCAAATGTCCCTGGATGGTGCCCTTCCGGGATCAGATGGGACACGGAAGTGCCGAAAAGCACGGGCTCCAGAAGAAGACGATTACGAGATCAAACCTTGGCCTCAGCACTGGTGAGGCCTGGGGCCTCCTACGAATGACTTCTCTGAGTCTGTTTTCTCCTCCGCAAAAAGGGGGCGGGGAGCGGCTGACACCCCCTGCTGGGACTTTGTGAGGCAGGAGATGAGATCACGGTGGGTGGACACCCACAGGCTCTGGGGAAATGATCTA
Organism: Bison bison bison; assembly: GCF_000754665.1. NCBI lineage: Eukaryota > Metazoa > Chordata > Mammalia > Artiodactyla > Bovidae > Bison > Bison bison. The sequence continues at coordinate 5,659,492 of NW_011494867.1, forward strand.
CTTTTTTTTTTTCCTCTGAAAAAGCAATGAACTGATTTGACCAGATTCTTTGTCTTTTGCAGCCAGGAGCTTGGGGGCTGAGCTGACCCACCACCGGATGATCAGAGCAGGGCACGCTTCGCCTTCTCTGCTTGTTCTGT